>NC_066513.1:14960209-14990209 GCF_024679095.1 Eriocheir sinensis | reverse complement strand
GATGGAAAGAAAGAAGAAAGGAATAAATAAGTGAAGGAGGAGGAGGAGGAGGAGGGAGAACAACCGTAAACAAAAATACTGAAGAGAGGAGAAAAGATTTTACATTTGCTACGCCTCCCCCAAAGTTTAGGCACAAGTAAAGAATGGTAAAGAAAACGTGGAGTCGGTGCTTTATCGGCCGTAAATACTCGCCACTAAAAGTAAAGAATAAAAGGAAAAAAGGAAACGAAAAGGAGGAAACAAATGAATAACAGGAATGAGCAGAGACAGGAAGAGGAGGAGGAGGATGAGCAGGACGAGGAGGAGGATAGATGAGAAAGGGCGTGGAGATACGAGAGAGAGAGAGAGAGAGAGAAAAGGGATAATTTCAAGATCCGGGAAACTGGGTAAAAAAAAAAAGAAGAAAAAGAAAGTCTCGTAAAAAATTCTCGAAACTAAAAATGAAAATGAAAATGAATCAGGAATTTTTCTCAAACGCTAAAACAGAAAAGAAAAAAAAAACACGGATAGAAGAAAAAGAAAAAAAGCCGGTTCTTCATAAAACACGCAAAAATAGATATCAAACACGAGGATAAACCACACCAAACAACGAAAAAGTACTTAGAAAAAACCCAAAATAAATAAGAAAAAAATTACGAGCATATATTTTTCTAAACTTCATAAACTTTGGTATGAAAAATCTCTCTCTCTCTCTCTCTCTCTGACAGACACACACACACACACACACACACACACACACACACACACACACACACGGCTGCCTGATCCTGAATAAATAGTTTCAATACACTCATCACGCGAAGGGAAGGAATAAAAGGAAGTTGCAGGTAATAAAGAGCTGAAAGTAAAGCAATTAACATGCAATCTAAATATAGGTGGGAAGAAAGAAGGTTCTGCTCGGCCAGGTAAGTGACAGGGGGGCAGGTGAATGCAGGTAAGTCGATCAATACAGTGAAGGTAAGTAACCGGAGCCCAGTCATCCGTCTTTTGGTTAATATTAATCTACCTCCCCCCTTCCTCCCTTCCTACCACAATGTCCCCCACTCCCATTCCATCTACCCACCACAATATCCCTTACCCCCTTCCTCATCAGCACCACAATAGCCACCAAAACCATGACCAATAACATCACTACTGACACATCAACCATTAACTCCACCACCACAACTATCAATACCTACATGCATTCCTAGTCCCGTCATCACCTCCACCACCACCACCGTGACCACTAACACCACCACTACTATAACAACTACCATTAACTCATCCACCACCACTACCACTACCAACACCTACATGCATTCCTAGTCCCCGCTCACACCACCACCGTCAACACAAAGATCACTAACCTTACCACGATTACTAAACCATCCACCACCACCTTCTCAAACTCCACGATCATCACCATCCCTACCTTTACTATCTCTATCGAAATCGCTTGTAGTAGTAGTAGTAGTAATAGTAGTAGTAGTAGCAGTAGTAACAGCAGTAGTAGTAGTAGTAGTAGTAGTAGTAGTAGTAGTAGTAGTAGTAGTAGTATAGAAGGAGTAGTAGTATAGAAGGAGTAATAGCAAGTAGTTGAAGTAGCAGTACGAAAGGGAACTAAACAAAACAAAAGTAAAAAAAAAAAGTTAATACAATGCAAGAAAAAAATAGAAATGGTAACAATAACATAACGTACAAGAACAACAACAATACGAATATCGAAAGCCTATCCACGTAACTCGATTATGACGTTAATTAAATTATGCCAAGTATATGCAAACATAGGAGAGAGAGAGAGAGAGAGAGAGAGAGAGAGCGAGAGAGCTAGAGAGAGAGAGAGAGAGAGAGAGAAGAGGTTGATCAGAAATATACACAAGGCGGCGACAGGAGAGAGATTTGCACCCTCCATCGAGCACGAGAGAGAGAGAGAGAACAAATGGATGGAAGCAAATTACCCTCATGAGAAAATTCACTAAAAAAAGTAAGACATCTCAATACGCAGGTACTTTCGTATGTATTACTCCTTTACATACTCAAGTACACACACACACACACACACACACACACACACACACACACGATTTACGTACTTTTAAGCAATGGTCATTCTTTAATTTCTCTTCTTTAGCCACGCCCTCTCTCTCTCTCTCTCTCTCTCTCTCTCTTTTCTATCGCACCTCTTTCCCCTCTCCTCCCTTCCATTATCTCTATCAAACCATTCCCTCCTCCTCTCCCTTCTCTCTCTCCTTTCACATATCCTCTTCTGTCTTCTCTCCCTTCTATTCTTACTTTACACGGATCATCACCCCACCACACCGTCCTCCTTCTTCCCTTCCTCTCCCTCCCTCCGTTCCTCCGTTTCTCCCTCCCTTCCTCCCTCCCCTCCCTCCTGGATAAACGCCCCCTTTCTGAACTAGTACCTCCAGTAATCGTGGCCTGAATGGCTGACATATTATCTTGTTAAATTTGCACAAACATGATCCCAATGTGCTCGATTCAGGTATTGTGTAAAGAAGAAATTACTTTTAAAAGGCTCACTCGTTATTCTTGCCGGGAAAATATTCTTCTATTGACTCACTCGCATTCTTTTTTAAACATTTCCTCCCTCCCTCCTTCTATCCCTCCGTCTTTCTTTACAGAGGGATGAAATAACGCGTATAGGATGTTGAGGAAAAATAAAAAGAATGAATAAAAGACTCCCTCTTGTTCTGAGTTCCTGGGACGCGAGAAGGATGCTAGTGGAAATATGCTAAATGTAGCGATTTATTTTTGCCCATGGCCGGTAGCTCTGTAAACAAATCCGGCGGGATGATCGCGGCGCCGCTGTGTGGCGTGGGGCCGCAGGGGCGGAGGTGGCGTGCCGCGGGGCGCGCGGCTTAGCGCCCCCTGCCTCCGTCTTTAAGCACTGGAGAAAATGCGTATTGCAAACTGGTTTTAAGCGTACCTTTCCCCCCCTCCGGCCTCCAGTTTTACATTAATTTGCAAAACAACACTATTTGAGGGAGAAGGGGAAAAATTCATATATTTATAAGCTGTACGAGGATGCGGCGGCGGCGGCGGCGGTGGCGGAGGCGTGAGGCGGCGGAGGGCGTAGCGGTCCGGTTACCGTAGCGGGCGAAGGGCGCGGCGGCGTGGCGCAGCCCTGCTGAAGGCTATTTAATCTGGCCTAATGTGTGCCGCCGTGCCGCCGCCGCCTCAGCGCCGGGAATAAACCAGTGCTTCCCGGCCTCGTCTTGTATTTCACACTGGCTACTTATAGTTTTTTCTTCCTGGTGCATAAGTACTCGCCTGCCTACACACGCAGTTTTATTTTCGAGTGTTTCATGGACGTTTTTATTGTGCTTCCCTTAGAAACAGATATGCAACTGTTTCCTGTCTTCTTTTTTTCGTCTCACCGGATTATTTTTCATCGTCTATTGTCTCCTTTACCGACAGATGAAAAGTGTGGCCTTTGCTTTTGTTCATGTGGTTCACGAAGCATCTTTCTTTTCGTGACCTACGTGTCCTTTTCAGATGAAGATGAAGTAATACTGTGTGTTATTTCTCCATAAAGCTCATGTATTATATTCGCCACAGGATACTAACGAAAAAATTATTGTAGTCTCAAAATTGACAACAATATCATCTTATAAATAAAAGTGAATGAAGGAAAGAAATGAGAAACGGTAAAAAATTGAATTACGAACACAAATTAACAAAACACCGAGAACGAAAAATATAAATTACAAAAAAAAAATGGATCACTTAAAATATAAAAAAAAAATACTGACATTGAAAATAAATATAACACAATGAAGTCGAGACCCAAAGAAAAAAAGATAAACTCACCAGCAAGAACTCGACGCTAGACTCAAGACACTCAACCCCCGACAACTTTGGCTTTTTACATCTGGAGGAAAAAAAAAACATCGTTGAATACTTTTTTCCCCCTCTTCAGCTCTTTCTTTTTTAATTCGGGGCAAGAGGCAACAACAAGTGTAGTGGTAATTTGACACCAGAACTCCGCCGCTGCAACACACTGCCTCCTGCTCCTCCTCCTTCTTTGTTGCTCTTTGTTCCACGCTCTTTCTCCTACGTCTGATTTGTATGTTAAAGGAGAAGCTGTATGTTATCTCGTAAACTAAGCGGGATACATATTCAGAACGGCTTCGAAATCTTATTCAAAACAGATGCATTTATATTAGTGAGAAAGGGAAAGAAAGGTAGCTACAAAAGAATGACAAGCACGAAACAAAGTCAAAAACGAAACAAAACATGAAAGGACAAAGAGGAAAAAAAAAAGATATATACAAAAGAAAGAAAATAGTAGAAAATATATGAAACAAAGACAGTAGAAACAAAATAATAACAGAAGGAACGAAAGAAAGAAAAATAAATGAAGGACTGAAGGAAAAAATAAATTACAGAACGAGTGGAAGATCGAACTGTAGGAGTGATGAGATGACACAAAGACAAAAGGACAAAACAGAGGTGAGACAGACGGACACCAAGAAAGACCCTAAAATAAGACAAAGAGGTGGAAACAGGTGAACAAACAAACAAGACAAATGCATGTAATTCATCAACACAGGTACGTCTAGGAATTACAGGTGAGAATCGAAGCACTTCCTCCTCCTCCTCCTCCTCCTCCTCTTCCTGCTTCCTCACGCGCGGCTCCCAACACCAATCATGAGCACACAATCTTCAGAGACAATCACAAAACGCAATTGTCTGCTCGTAACGGAAAGCCTATGAACGCCCCATTGTCAAGCGAGGCGCCGCTCAAACTTATTACCGCTATTTCAAATTTGATCGATCTCTCTTTTCTTCTCTACTCCGTCCTTACCCTCTCCCCCTTTCCCCTTTCCAACCCTATTCTTCTATCTTTCTCTCTATGTTTCTGTCTCTCTCTGTTTCTGTATCTGTTTCTCTCTCTTATTTTCATTTGTTTGGGGTTAGTTCCGTTCTATATTGTTGGCAAAAGAAGTCGCTCAATCTATCTTGTTTTCTTCTCTATCCTCGTTCTCCTCCTCTTCCTGTTCTTCTTCCTCCTCCTCTTCATTCCTTCTTGTTCTTGTTCTTCCTGTTTTGGTTCTTGTTCTTGCTCTTGTTCTTTTCTTCTTTTTCTTTCTTTTTCTTTCTTTCCCCTCCTCCTCTTCATCTTTCTATTTTTTTGTGTCGATAGTTTTTTTTTTTCATACTGATACCAAAGACACTATCCCAGTCCATCTTGTTTTCCTGCTCCTACTCTACCTTTTCCTCTTCCCACTTCCTCCACCTCCCCCTCTTTAATCCTCCTCCTCTTCCTCCTTCTCCTCCTCCTCCTCCAGTCATTCATCACAGCTCGCCAATGCTGGATGCTGGGAAATAGTATAATTGTGGCTCAGATAATGACTTCCTATTCTTCCGTGCGCCTACGTCTCTCTCTCTCTCTCTCTCTCTCTCTCTCTCTCTCTCTCTCTCTCTCTCTTTCTCAATCTATCTATCTATCTATCTATCTATATATTTCGATCAAACTCTTTCTCATTCTATTTTTTCTTACCTAACAAGATTGTGCTCTTTTTTTGTGAAGGGAACAATATTTATCTTTTCACATAACTTTCTTTCTATAAGTCAATTAAAAGATAGTATAAACGAACTAATAATAATGCCAATAATAAGTCCAATTACTCACACCCCATTTCTTTACCAGTAAAGTGAAATAAAAAAAATAAAAAAAGACTTGTCATCATATTATATTCGCAAACTTCAACAACATAATTTCTACGCACATTTTTTCCCTCTCTCTCCCCCGCCACTCAGGGCATAAAACTTGTTGGTTCACGCTGACTTATTCAGTTCCAATCTTTAAAATGATAATTAGGTCACTGCTTAAATTCGTAACTCTATGCTCCATTAGGATTTCATCTCGTTAATTATTTCATGAGTTTTGCCCAATTGCCTGATTTACTTTTTAATTTGGACATATAGATTTTATTGCGCTCCGGACTAATTTTATATTTTCCGCTTAAAAATTGGAGGTAGGTAAGTCTCTCTCTCTCTCTCTCTCTCTCTCTCTCTCTCTCTCTCTCTCTCTCTCTCTCTCTGATTCTGCTTTTTAACTCATTTTATCATCTTTGTATTGCTTTTTTCCCCTTTCTTTTTCATCATTCTTCATTACTTATATTCCTTCTCTTTCCAAACCTCTGCAAATCCCTTTATATCGTTCTCTCTCTCTCTCTCTCTCTCTCTCTCTCTCTCTCTCTCTCTCTCTCTCTCTCTCTCTCTCTCTCAACAGTATCTTTTGTTTATGTATTATTTCCTCTATTCATCTATATTCTCCTTCTCCTCTTTTTCCTTTTTCCTTTTTCTTTTCCTTTTTCTTTTCTTGTTCCTGCTCTGCTCCTCCTCCTCCTCCTCTTTATGCACCTCCACCTTCTCCACTTTCCCTCGTCTTCCTCCTCCTCCACTTGTCTTTATCCTCCTCCACCTCCCTGTTTGCCCTTCATCTTCCACCTCGTTATATAGCTCCTTCCTCTCTCCCTCTTTCTCCTCTGAACTCCCTTAAGAGGCCTCGCAGAACATATGAAATCTTGCAATTAATGCGAAGTTAGGACAGGCGACGGCACAGCTCTATCCATGATTAAAAAATAATGAAGGGAAAATGAGAAGCGAAATTGGACCGAAGCGATGGGGAAGAGCAGCAGGAAAGGGAGGAAGCAAGGGAAGGGAGTACGAAGGGAGAGGAAGAGAGCGAGAGACAGGAAGAGAGGAAATAACGGAGGGTGGAAGCGAGGGAAGGGAGAGAGTAGACAGGGATAACCAAAGAAGAGAGAGAATAAGAGAGAAAGAGAAAGGAAAGATAAAATAGAAGGATTAGCTTTGAAAATTATATGCAAAGGAGGAAGAAATTGCAGTTGGAGACAGACTAAAAAAGAGGGAAAAGATGAAAATAGGAAAAAATGAAGGAAAAGAATGAAAAAAACACAACAAATGAAGGAAAAGAATGAAAATAAAAACAACTTCAACACAAACAAACGAAGGAAAAGAATGAAAAAACACAAATAAAAGAAAGAAGAAAAACGAAAACACACAATAACACACACACACACACACACACACACACACGCACCAAAAGAACACAGATATAACATACAACCAACACCCCTCCCTCCTCTCTCCCTCCTTCCTTCCTCCCTTCCCTCACCTCTCACCCCCACAACGATAATTCTCTCTCCTCTCCCTCCTTCCTCCTCTCCCTCCCCCTCCCTCTCTCCTCCCCCTTGCTTAAGATCTTTCCCGTGTCTCTCTAAAACCAGCTCTACATAGAAAAAAATTTACAGTGCAATATACACACTTGGCTGTCTCCCTTCGTCTTACATAAGTTTATCCGGCTCTGATGCATCCATAGCGAAGGCCGGGAAGGGGAAGGCGGGGGAGGGATGGGGAAGGGTAAGGGAGGGTTAGAGGAGGGAGGGAAGGGAAGGGTTCGGAGCAGGCATGTGAAGGTATTGGAATCGATAAAAGAAAAATAAGAACAGTAAGAGTAAATGGATATGACGGAGGAGGAGAAGGAGAGGAGGAGGAGAAGATGGTGAGGTGGAGGAGGAGGAGGAAGAGGAGGAGGAGGAGAAGAAAGATGAGAAAGAGGGGAAATAGAGTAAAAGGGGAAAAGATGAAGTATTAGAAAGCAGATAAATGTGGAAAAACTAGAAAAAAGTAAGAAAAATATAAGAAAATGGAAGGGAAGAAAACAATGTGAAAACACCAAGAAAATTGAAAGAAAGAAATGAAATGTAAGAAAAGAATATCTTTATCATAAAAAAAAACTACTACTACTACTACTACTACTACTACTACTACTACTACTATTACTACTACTACTACTACTAATGATAATGATAATAAATAATAATAATAATAATAATAATAATAATAATAATAATAATAATAATAATAATCCTTCCCCCTTTTAATTAGTTCATTTGTTCTTTTTTTCTTGTTATTGTCGTGAACTTAAAAAAATAGCTATTAAACAAGTAATGGCGAGGAGAGAAATTACAACGAAGGAGAGGGGGAGGAGGAGAGAGAGGAAGGGAGAGAGGTAGGAGGAGGAGGGAGAGAAGAGGAAACTTTTAATTACACTTCTTAAATGGACGATTTCTAATGAGTCTTAATGATCTTCTTATTCATGCATGATGGGAAACAGGGAGACCAAAGACCACAGGATTCATGGTGACTCCTCCTCCTCCTCCTCCTCCTCCTCCTCCTGCCATCTTTTTCCTTTTGCGTTATCATAATATTTGAGTTGTTTCACATTTTAACCTCCTCCTCCTCCTCCTCCTTCTCCTTCTTCTTCTCATACTCTTTTCCTCCTCCTCCTCCTCTTCCAGCATCGTGCAGAAGAGTAGCAGAGAGAGAGAGAGAGAGAGAGAGAGAGAGAGAGAGAGAGAGAGAGAGAGAGAGAGAGAGAGAGAGAGAGAGAGAGAGAGAGAGAGAGAGAGAGAGAGAGAGAGAGAGAGAGAGAGGAGGAACGTAGATGATATAGGGGAGCGTCATATAATCTTTTCTTAATATACCTTTTTCTCTCTTTCAGGAACCCCAACCTCCCCTTCCCCAAAAACAAAAAGAAAAACAGAAAAAAAAACAGGATTATCAACACGGGGAAAAGCAGTGCATGTAAATATAACTCAAAACAAACACATACCTGAATACTTAATAAGCTAACACACACAGGTTGAAATAAGTAGATATATAATTAATCACACACACACACACACACACACACACACACACACACACACACACACACACACACACACACAAACTCACACACACACAAACAAACAGGTAAGCAAGCGGACAGGTAAAGAAATTAATGACGGAGCAAATAAACAAATAAATCAGTGCCGCCTTGCCTTACCTGTGACATAAAGAGTTTACACACACCTGAGATCACACACCTATGATTACACAAGCTCACCTGCCCGTCGGCGCTCCATCACGCTGCCTACCTGTCCCGATCTGCCTTCGTAAAGATTTGACTTTCATCTAATTAAATACGATACGGCGACAAGTGGATACGTTACATTATTTGCCTCTCGTGTGCTGAAATTCGAACCCGGAAAAAAATGGAGTTTGTGTTTTATGATTTGTTAACTTCATTTGTGTATCGTGTGAATGGTTGGATGCGAACATTACTGGATATATGCCGAGTATGTGTTTGTGTTTGTGTGTTTGAATATTGCTTCCTTCTCGTGTGTCTAGTGTTTTAAGGAAAGTATAAAACAAACTCGCTTGCTTGACTGGAAAAAAACCCATCAAAACAATACTTCCACTCATGCTACATTCGTGTTTGTTTACTCTTTTTTGGGGGGTCCAGGTAAGAATTAAAAGAAAGAAAACGTAAAGAGGATAATGCAGTGTTATGTGATGAATATGCTGATGACGACGACTGATAACGAGGAGCGGGAAAGGAAAGAAAACAACAAACCTTCGTGGAGGAAAATATGAAATTATGAAACACGCAACACAGCGATGAAATAAAGATGTAGCTGTAAATGCAATACTAGAATATGCAAAACCAAGAATGACAAACTGCAATAAACGGAGAAGAAACGACATATTAATGGTTAGACATATAGATGGAAAAAAAAGAGCAAAGTGAAGTAGAGAATCAAACCCTGACATTAGCGTGAACATAAGATCTTTCAATACAAGGTCATCGATAAGAAAAGGTTATGAAGTTACTATTCGATACAACGCAATTCAGTCTCAACCAAATAAGACAAGAGAACAAAATGAAATGAGAAACTTCACATCGATACCATAATAAATCAAGATATCATTAGTGTGAGGTTTAGTTCTAACAATCGAAACCCATTAATAGAGAATAAGTAATATGCGGTACCACGAGATCTATTATTCTAACAGTATAGGAAAACATAAAAAAATAAGAAAGTCCATATCCATAGCCAACGGAAATTACCCATCAATTCCTTCCTTCCCCCAACAAATAAAGTAATGTATGAAACCACCACGATATCTACCATTCAAATAAGACAGAGAAATAGAGAAAATAATACCATATCGACACCCCAAAAGAAATTATCCAATCAATCACTTTCTTCCCCAACAAATAAAAAGAAAAGCCTTGTTGGGTGTACCCCGGACGGGCGCCGTGGCGGGGCAGGACCCAGGGCGGTGCAAATTATCCCCGGTGTTCCTGCAGAAAAACAGCCAAGTAATTAGAAATCCTTGGGGGTGCGGCCCTACCAAAAGTTATAATTAAAGTAAGAGAGAGATTGTAAAATGCTTCATTAATTAACAATTGTAATTAGAAGGGAATACTCACCGCCTTCTCCTGTAATGAACTCTACCCTTTGAATGTGTTTTTTTCTTTATTCTTTTTTTCCTCCTCTTTCTTATTCTCCTTCCTCCTCTCCCTCTCCCTCTCTCTCCCACTCTTTCTCTTTTCTCTCCCTCCCTCCCTCCATCCTTCCTACTCTTGTGTTAAAGGTTGAGAAGAACGGTTTTGTTTGCATGCTTTTTTCAGACTCTCCTCCTCTGCCTCCTCCTCCTGGTCCCCCTCCTTCTCCTCCTCCTATTCTTCTAAGTGGGTAGGAAAATCGTCCAGTTACTGAGTGGTAGTGCTACATGGAAGATGAAGAGGAAGAGAAGGAAGAGGAAGAGGGGGAATAAATGAGGAGAAGAAATAATAAGAGGATGACGACGACGATGATAGAGGAAAGAATGAAAGAGAAGTAAATGAAGAGACAATGAAGACTAAGACGAGGAAGATAGTGATAATGATAATGATGATGATGATGGTGATGATGATGATGGTGATAATGAAGATGAAGACAAAGGTGAAGAAGAGGTGGAGGGAGAAACTTGTTGAACTAAAATAATTAAAGAAAAAGAAGAAAAGAACACAAGAATTTCGACACTGCAGCACTAGTTTTCTCGCCGCGAGCACACACACACACACACACACACACACACACACACACACACACACACACACACACACACACATAACCTTACCACCGTGCGTATAGCAGGCAGGACAATGTAAAAACACGAATGTCTGTGTATGTGTGTGTGTGTGTGAACACACACACACACACACACACACACACACACACACACACACACACACACACACACACACACACACACACACACACACACACACACACACACACACACACACACACACACACCACAAACAAACACACACACGCACGCTAAAATAAAACAAAAACAAACACTCACACAACACCCAGCCATAGAACGAGAGAGAGAGAGAGAGAGAGAGAGAGAGAGAGAGAGAGAGAGAGAGAGAGAGAGAGAGAGAGAGAGAGAGAGAGAGAGAGAGAGAGAGAGAGAAAGGTAAATACTTGCGTTGTGGTGGTGGTGGTGGTTAGGGCATTGGGTCTTCCTCCTCCTCCTCCTGCTAGCGATGTTTAAACTAAGTCGTGTTCGTCATGCATAAGAAATGATTCGGCAAACGTAAATTTCGCGCCGCTCGCCCCGAAATTACAACTCGGGGTAAACAAACGGGTGGTGTCGAGGCATATATTTGTGTGCGCGTCTCCCCGCCTGATAAATACTTCGACGAGAGGTTGTTCGAGATACCGAAGTTTGACGGTACCGCGTGAAATTGCCGCGACGGAGAAGAGAGATAAGAATTTAGTGATAACAGGTGTGCAATTATCGCCAGGTAAGATCACGCCGCGCTCTGTTATTTCTCACAGGTGTCAATTTTGTTAGTTAAAGTTTTTTCTTCTTGTTCTTCCTGTTCCATTCTCTCGTTCATTCTTTTGATACTTCGTCGTTTAGTTTCGTAAATGGCGTGGCGGAGAGACGACGAGGCGAAGGTTCATGCCAATGCTTCACAGGTGTCTCTTTTCTCTTCTTTACCTGTCATGTTTTTCTTACAACGTATCTTTAATTAGCAAACTTCTCTACACGTCTGAATGTCAATAAAAATAACAATGATAAGAGCAAAAACACACCCTTAATAATACACTCCCTTGATATACACAAAACTAAAAATATGACTACATATTATACTAATGATTGACAAGACAGTATATTTTCCTTAATTATAGTGTCTTTTCCTTAAACAACTTCATGATAACTGCCGAATCACCTGCACTCCCGTCATAACCTAGATATGCAACGTGTAATATTGAACGGTATACTAAAACGCTAAAATATATCAAAATAATAATAATAATGATTTACATGATGGTATCTAATTATATATTATTTACATTTAATATCTAGCATCAAAGACAGATCCTTGTTTATTCTATATGCTTAATATTTGCCCGCGTAACCACACACACACACACACACACACACACACACACACACACACACACACACACACACACAAATATACTTATTATTTTAGGAAATACGCAACACGAATCTACCTATCAGAAAACATAAAACAAAACTCGTCCTTAACACGACTCCACACGACAGACGCCCGGCAAAAAATAACCTCACGCATAATAAACAAAAGCGAAATGACCGACCAAAGGAACATAAAATTACACTTGTCAAACTTTCCAACAAAACAAGAAACGCGAAGTAAAAAAAAAAAAAAAAGGAAAAATAAACAAAAAAATGACGAAGCACAAAAATCGAGTGAAGAGTAAAATAATAATATACAGAACACAAGATAAACTAATACAAAACACAGCCAGGTAATGATGCTTACAATAATTCGGGGATGATGAAGGAAAAGATAAAGATGGGAAGGGAAAGATAGAATATGAGGAGACGGAAGACGGGGTAGGAGGAGGAGGAGGAGAGGAGGAGAAGGAGGAGGAGGAAGATGCGTCAACAGTTTGAGAAGGGGATGAGACCGAGGAGGAGGAGGAGGAAACAACAGTGGAGATAGGGGCAGAGAGGAGGAGTATGGAAGGGATGGAGAGAGCTCTGTAGGTAGGTAGGAAGGGAATGAGAGAGGGAGGGAGGGAGGCAGGTAAGGGATAGTCAGGGAGGCAGAGAGGGAGGAGAGGGAGAGAAGGACGAGGAGGCAGCAGCGGCGGGGTATAAACAGCGAAGCTCATCAATAAACCAAGCCCGTTATGTCTGCCCGCCTGAACATGTCACCGATGCTTTGGGATTCGCCTCATAAAAGTGAGCGTCGGGGTAACTGCTGTAGGTTTTACCGTCCTACGTATGCGTTCAGGCCGCCGGCGCGTTCCCTGGGTTTAATGATTCAGACTGACCGAGCGGCCTTCAGCCCCCTGCCCTCTTCCCTGGGCCTCGGAAACGTGTAAATGAAAGGTCCCTCCGCAAGAAATTGACAGCCAGGGAAGAGGCGCGCACCGGGGCGAGGTCTTGGTGGCCGCAAAAAGGGGATATAGTGAGCGACGGCGGCGGCGGTGGCGGTGTTGGCGGTGGTGGTGAGGACACAGAGATGCTGCTGTGTGGGTGAGGGTATGGGTGATGGTGTTGATGATGGTGTTGAGAGTTGGAGGGAGGGGTGGTGAGGGTGTGTGTGCAGGGGTGTTAATGCTGAGGAGGTGGTGATATTGGTGTTGTGTGTGGGAGGTTGTGGTGGCGAGCGTATCTCTTGAGTGGGAGTGGTATTGGTGGTGTGGGTGTGAAGCTGGTGGTGAGTGGTGTTATGTGTAATGGCAGTGTGAGTGTGGGTGTAAGGGAAGTGGTGGTGATGGTGATGACGGTCTAGGCATAGGTGATGATACATTAATAAGAGCGTTGATGATGGTGGTGGTGGTGATACTATTTATCGGAAGGGCGTTTGGGGATTTGGGAATATTGTTGTAGGTCCAGTAGGTGTTGAGCGGTGGTGGTGGTGGTGGTGTAGGTGGTAATGAGAGGTTGTCAGGTTGTATGGTTGATGAATATTTAGTTAGTACTGTTGATGTTAGTTTTGTCGGTGGTGATGGAGGAGGTGATGGTGCTGGGCTGATGGTTGGCCAGTGTATATGTAGAGGATTGGGGGGGGGGGGGGAGGTAAGGTCATAAAGCTAGAGTTCAAATGAGAGGGCGAAGCTAAAGTTAATGGGTATACGTATATAGTTGATGAGGCGCAGGTAAATGGGTCTATGGTTAATGGCGGCTTGACTAAAGATGGTGAGAGCGAAGGATTGTGAGTTGCGGTTAGTGTTGATTTGATGGGATTTGATTCATTATTACTGTGGTGTAGGTTGTTGGTTGGTTGGTTGTTTGGTGGTTGTTGGTTGGTGGTTCCTTCCTTCTCTTCCCTTTCCTTCTCATTCAGCTTCACCTACTCGTCTTATTCTTATTCTTAGCGGGTCTTCTTTGATTTCATTTGCTCTTGCCCTTGCGTAGCTTCCTTAACCGTAAAAAAAAAAAAAAAAATTACTGTAGGTGGTGGTGGTGATGATGGCTGTGGTAGTAGTGGTGGTGGTAGTTAGTGTTAGTGGTGGTGGTGGTGGTGGTGGTAGTAGTAGTGGTGGTAGTGGTGGTGGTGGTGTTGGTGGGGGGTTGTAGTGGAGGCGGCACTAATTCAGCGTAATTAAAATAAATATGGCATAATTATTTTTACTTTCAAGAAGAGAGCTAATTCCTTTGTGTTCTAATGTCGCTTTGTCCTCGTTTGTTTGTCTGAATGTATGTTTATTTATTCATCTTTTAATTCTGTGACCTGCCTATCTGTCTATCTATCTATCTGTCTGTCGGTTAGTAAGTGTATCAGTATGTGTGTGTGTCTGTCCTTTCTTCTCCCCATCAAGCTGAGAGAGAGAGAGAGAAGATCAGAACATGCAACCAAATGAGAGAGAGATACAGACAGACACAGACACACACACAGAGAGAGAGAGAGAGAGAGAGAGAGAGAGAGAGAGAGAGAGAGAGAGAGAGAGAGAGAGAGAGAGAGAGAGAGAGAGAGAGAGAGAGAGAGAGATGCAGAGAGAGAGAGAGAGAGAGAGAGAGAGAGAGAGAGAGAGAGAGAGAGAGAGAGAGAGAGAGAGAGAGAGAGAGAGAGAGAGAGAGAGAGAGAGAGAGAGAGAGAGAGAGAGAGCGAGAGAGAGAGCGAGAAGGAGAATCAAGTATACAAGACGTTCGGTTCATAAATATCACACCCTTAATTTGCATTTTGATTCCCTTATAAAACCGCCTCACGATACGCTCCATCTGAATAAATTTAAGCCTTATGACTCATAAACACATATTCCTTTCCCGGCCGCGACTTTAACAGCCAAGCGGAACACGACATAACCAAAAGCAAAATCACTCTGGCATCTCTCCACCTCCGCCTCCACCACCACCTTCACCACCAACATAGCCAACCCCCCCCCCCCTTCCTCCTTTTCCTTCTTCTCATCCAGCTTCACCATCTCCTCCTCTTATTCTTTTCTCCTCTTTCTCACCCGTTTCTTCCTTCATTGGCATTTCCTCCTCCTCTTCCTTCTCTTTCTCATCCAGCTCCATTTCTTATTATTATTTTCTCCTTTTCATCAATTTCTTCCTTCCCGTTTTCCCTTTCTCATCCATCTTCACCATCTCCTCTTCTTATTCTTTTCTACTCTTCCTCCTCCTTTCCTTCTGTCCCTTCCTTCTCTTTCTCTTTCAGCTTCACTTCCTCCACTTTACCCGTTCCTTCCTTCCTTCCCTTCTTCTCTCTCTCATCCAGCCTCACCTCCTTTTCTTATTCTTTTCTTCTCCTCCTCCTCCTCCTGAAATCCTACAATTCAGATGACGAACAAAACGTAACGAAAAATAATTCACTCTAGCCTCTAATCTTCCATCGCCTCTCTTTCTCTCCTCCTCCTCCATTTTCTCCTACTCATTCTCCTCCTTTCCTCCGTCCTACTCTTAATCCTCTTCCTCCTCCGTCTGACTTGAGGATCCTAAGTGACATCTGTGCCATCTGAATCCCCTTGCCCGCTGGATCTGCTTATAGGGGCGTGGAACCTGTGTTTTGCACCAATAAGTGATATCTGATCTCACTCCTTCCTACAGTATTACCCACGACGGCTAGCTGTTAAGGGATTTAGGCTCGTTATTTTTATTCTCTCTCTCTCTCTCTCTCTCTCTCTCTCTCTCTCGTTTTCTTGCAATAAAAACTTTCCTTTTCTCTTCTGGTATGCGCTGCGTCTTTTTATTCTTTTTTCTTTATCTTCGTCTGTTTCTCGCTTTCTTTCTATCTCTTTCTTCATCTTATTTCTGTTCTTCTTGTTGTTGTTCTTGTTATCCTTGTTCTTATTCTTCTTGTTCTTGTTCCTCTTGTTTTTCTTGATTTTATTTTTCTTCTGATTTCTCTTCTTCCTCCTCTTCTAATTCTTTCCATCTGATTCTATTTTCATATTTTTTTTTTTGCAAATTTCTACATGGATCTTGGTTCGTTGTGTGGGTGTTAGAGGGGGGAGAGAAATGGGCTTCATCTTAGCTTTTCCAATAGTACGCTTCTCCTTTATCAACTCCTAATCTCACGTACCGTTTCTGCCTATCAACTTTTGTTTTTCATCCATCCACCTCTTGTTTTTCTCTCCTGTCCAGTAACATTTCCTCCATTTTCTTCTTAACTTCCCTTTACTGCCTCCATTGCCTCCTCCAACCCCTTCATCAATTCCCATTTCCTCCCTTACACCCTCACTTTCCTCCCTCATCTTCCACGCCCTTTGCTTCATCTCTCCATCATCAACTTCTCGCTTTTCATTCCCTTTCCGCTTAATCCGTCACATCTTTTCCTCATTTCCTCATTTAACATAACCTTTTCTTTCTTTCACTTTCACATTTTTTTTTCTCTGTACTTCCTTACACCCTGTTATTATTTACTTTCCTCTTGTCTCTTTATCTTTATTCTCTATCTTTCTTTATGGGCTGTTTTTGTTTGCTTTTCCTTTGTCTCTCATTTTCAAAACCTTACATGTCTTTCTTCTCTCTGTCTCTCAGTTTCCAGGGCTTCGTATCTATCCTTCTTCTCCTTGTCTTCTATCCTTCAATGACTCTTTTTTCGAATCCTTTACCTTTCCTTTTCTCTGCCTCTCTTTCTCTCAAATCTCAACAATCCTACGTTCATGCCAACACCAATGATGCCTAATATGTAATAACTAGCATATACAAAAACGAACAGAAATGGGTGAACTTTTACTCTTTATCTTCTTACGAATTTGGTGAATAACAAACTAAACAAACTTATCACTGAGCTAATTTGAATCACGAAAAGCCGCTATCGTTATATTTCTTCTCTTATATAGTTAAATTTCCTCCTTCACTATCACTAAAACCAGCATCTCCATCCCCACAAAACTCCCATCAGCCACCACCACACAAAGGCTCCACCACCTACTTCACATCCTCCACCATTAACTTTCTATGTAAATGATCAAGGGGAGTCCATTGCTTGCGTGTGTGACTCATAAAACGACGACACATTCAGAGGAGGCGAGTCGACCATTAATGACCCCTTAACACGACCAGGCTGAAGTACCTTAGCCAATGGTCCTCCTCCTCCTCCTCCTCCTCCTCCTCCTCCTCCTCCTCCTCCTCCTCCTCCTCCAAATACTACAACCTATCACTTATTATTTTTTTCTCTGGCATCTTTATCTTCTCCTCCATTTCTTTTCTTCTTCCTTCTCCCCCTCCCCTATCATTCTTGATCTCAACAATAGAAAGTAAAAATCTCTCCCTCTGGTTGTACGGCTGTGTGTGTGTGTGTGTGTGTGTGTGTGTGTGTTTATGATCCTGTCTCCAGTGTTAATCTCTCTCTCTCTCTCTCTCTCTCTCTCTCTCTTCATAACTCCCCCCTCCACGAAGACACGAGCGGCCAGAGTGTGTTACTAATATGGAGGTGTTGCATGTGGTGGCGAGGTTGTTGTGGTGTTGCTATGTTGCTCAAGTTCAAGGTTTGGCAAAAAGAAAAAAAGAGCAACAAAAAGGGCAGTAGGTTTTTGTAGTTGAGGGTTCAGCATAAGGAGTAATTTCTGCTTCATAATCTCGTCTGTCAGTTCTTCTTCTCCCATCTGCTTATCGTCTCGTTAGTGTGAACATTTGTCTAGTCTCTTGTGTTCATATATTTGTAGGTTTAAATGTGTGTGTGTGTGTGTGTGTGTGTGTGTGTGTGTGTGTGTGTGTGTGTGTGTGTGTGTGTGTGTGTGTGTGTGTGTGTGTGTATGTATGTGGGTGGGTGTAAGTTCGCAAGTATGTTTGTGTTTATGAATCAGTCTGTTTTTGAACCATAACAAGACACTTGTATGTAGGTTTAAATGTGTGTGTGTGTGTGTGTGTGTGTGTGTGTGTGTGTGTGTGTGTGTGGGTGGGTGGGTGTAAGTTCGCAAGTATGTTTGTGTTTATGAATCAGTCTGTTTTTGAACCATAACAAGACACTTCATTTTATCAACAGTGAGAGCGAGAAAAATAAATGAATACATAGACTGATACATACAGATTAATAGATAGTAAGGTATAGATATAGAAAAGTAGATAGATAAGTAAAGATAAATAAATGAAGACAGGTTGATAGGCACAGTTAAATAGATAACCAGTCAAGTAAATGGATGAATAGATAAATGAAAGGATGGAGAGAGAGAGAGAGAGAGAGAGAGAGAGGATATGGATGTATGGGAGGAGGAAAGGGATGATGGATGAGACTGACCGAAAGTAGTAGGAAGGAGGACGGGAAGAGAGAAAAAAAGGGAGAAAGAGGAAGCAAAACAGCAGGTGACGAACACGAAAGCAGGAAAGGAGAGAAAGAAAAGAACAGACGAAAGGAAAGGTGGAGAGAAAAGAGATAAGACACAAGGGAAAAGAACAAGTGTGGGTGAGAGGAAAAAAAGAATACCAGAAGGAGGAGGATAAGGAATAAGAGGAGGAGGAGAGAAACAGGTGGGGAGAGAAAAATCCAATCGTCTCGGAAAGGTAAGACAGAACATGTAAGAAACAATAATAAAGTAATGTCACAAGTTGGCAACCCCCACCTTCTCTCTCTCTCTCTCTCTCTCTCTCTCTCTCTCTCTCTCTCTCTCTCTCTCTCTCTCTCTCTCTCTCTCTCTCTCTCTCTCTCTCTCTCTCTCTCTCCTCCCCGCCCTGAGTGCTGGTCGTCGGGGGAAGTATTATTGTGCTCCTCAGCCTAATTATATTACATGTAATTATAGGAAACCCGTTATTAAAACCATACCAAGCCCCACGGGTCGTTTCTTTCCCCGGACGACCCCTTCCCTCCCCTTCCCTTCCCTTCTCTTGGCGCTCCCTTTCCCTCCCCTTCCCTTCACTTGTGCTCCCCTTCCCTTTCCATGACCTCCTTTCCCTTCGCTTCCCTTCTTTTCCTTTCTCTTCCTTTCCTTTCCCTTTCCTTCCCTTCAACTCCCTGCCCTTCACTTCCCTCTCCGTTCCTTTATTTTTCTTTCCTTCCTCTCCTTGCTGCTCTTCTTCCTTTCGCTTAACTTCCTTTCCCTTCACCTTCTCTTCTCATCCCATCCCTTACCTTCCCTCCCCTCTCCTTCCTTACTTTTCCTTTCCCTTCCTTTTCTTACCGCCTCACAAGAGTAAAAAGGAGAACAACCAAAAGGAAACAAGAGAAACACGAAGATCACAAAAGCTTCAAGACTTCGCTGTAGATGCTTATAAAAAGAAAAAAAATGAAAAACAAAACAAAACATATCCAGCCTTCGTTCGGTATAACACCCACGTTTGAGGTATACCGTTCATATGTTTGCCCTCCCTCTCGTCCCTCCTCCCCGCGCCCTGACCACTCCCTCTCGCCCCTCTTGCCCCGCCCTCCCCCCCGCCCTCGAGGCCCGTCGCGTCATTAGGAACACAGATGAAGCCTAATTATAGACTAAGAGACGATGTACGTGCGATATATAATGTGGCCGAATGGTACATGTAAGGAGGAGGAGGAGGAGGAGGAGGAGGAGAAGGAGGAGGATGAGGGGGGTGGATGGGAAAAAGGTGGAGGAGGAGGGAGAAGAGGCTTAGGGGTGGGAGAGGTTAAAAGATCTTCCCTCCTCCTCCACCTCCTCCTTCTTGTGTCCCTCCTCCTCCTCCACCTCCTCCTTCTTGTGTCCCTCCTCCTCCTCCTCCTCCTCCTCCTCCTCTTCCTTCCGCCACCTCCTCCCTCAAGCAGGTGAGGACCGGCCATTTGCGGGCCCTGTAACGTGTGCTGATTGCTACACACCTGGGGAGGGGGGGAGGGAGGGGGTAGAGGGGGGAGGAAAGGGGGGAGGGAGAGGAAAGGGGAGAGGGGAGAAAATGGGAAAGGAGGGGAGGTGGGAAGGAATGGGGAGAGAAGGGAACGAGGGGAAAGGTGTTCGTAGGAAAGGGGAGGGGGGAGGAGAAAAGGAGGGAAAGAAGAGGGGGAAGAGGGGAAGGGAAGGAGAAGGAAGGAGAAAGGCTGGGAAGGGAAGGAGGAAGAAGAGGCAGGTGCTAAGGGTTAAGGGTAAGAGAGAGAGAGAGAGAGAGAGAGAGAGAGAGAGAGAGAGAGAGAGAGAGAGAGAGAGAGAGAGAGAGAGAGAGAGAGAGAGAGAGAGAGATGGAGAGTCTGTGTGTGTGTGTGTGTGTGTGTGTGTGTGTGTGTGTGTGTGTGTGTGTGTGTGTGTGTGTGTGTTAATGTTGTCTTGAGTTCTTTTTTACTGGATTGAGAATGAAAAATAATAATATAGCCAAAGGAAAGGGAGCTTGAGGAAGAGGAGGAGGAGGAGGAGGAGGAGGAGGAGGAGGAGGAGGAGGAGGAGGAGGAGGAGGAGGAGGAGGAGGAGGAGGAGGTGTCAATCTGGTGATGGTGGTGGAATGGTGTTAATGGTGATGGTGGTGGTGATAGTGAGATGATGGTGATATAGCCAAACACACACACACACACGAGAGAGAGAAAAAAGTGAGTATATAGCGGAAGGATGGGGTGGAAAAACATAATAAAATACAGAAGAAAAAGAAGAATGATAAAGACGTAGAGTCAAATAGTACATGAAAACCGAGAGGAGAAAAGACACATCACATACTACAAAGAAAATATGAAAAACTAAAATGAATAAAGAAAAAGATGAGATGACGAAAGAAAAGAGAACGGAAGAAAAGCAGGACAAAGAAGAATAAGAAAGAAAATAGAAGGAGGAGAAGCAGAAGAATAACAGGCACTGACAGAAAAAAAAACCTAAGGCAAAAAAACAACAGCAACAAATTCATAAGCATCACATAAGTACAAAGCACACAACACCAATAACAACAACAAGAGGATATTGCACTTACATTTTTAATTAAAGACTCGGAGCGTTGCAAGAACACACGCTGAGGTAAGCAGGTGTGCAGGCTACTTAATTATTTTCCGATTATAAATGTGAGTATTTTTGTTTTTTTTAGACAATTGAGATTCAGCGATGGTGAGGTTAGGTGGGGGTTAGGTTTACAGGAGCTGCTTGTATAGGCCTACCGGGCTCTTGCAGATTCCTAATGTTTTTCTTTGTTTTGTTTATTTACAGTAAAGGAAACAGCTCACGGGCAAAACGACAGGAAAACCAAAAAAAAAGTCCGCTCAGCACTGCCCTTATAAAAACATATAGAAAAGAGACTATAGAAAAGAGCGGCGAAAAGTGAGATCAATGCCGTTGTTATGTTCTTAGAAATATGAGAAAATATAAGTATGGAAAGCACGAAGCACGATGTGAAATGAATTGATTGTTGGATAATACTGAAGCGTAAAAATGTGCTACCATCTTATGGGAATAGATGGCAACTTTGTTATAGCGGAAGGCAGAATTATGGCTGTGAGTCGATATGATGAGTAAAGCAAAATATGGTGATGGGAGTTGGGTAATTGTAGTGAGTTAATGAATGAACCTAGTGAGATGAACAGTAATGATGATAATGATGATGGCGATGGTGAAAAAATAATTACCAAGGGCGCCTGTGTGAGTGAGAGACAGAAGGACAGAGCGAGACTACTAAGTGAGCAAGTGAGTGAAATAATGTAAAAATGAGTGAGTCGGAAAGTTTTGCCATTTCTCTTATTTCTGTGTCTCCTCTCCCCGTGACACCTGAGCCTCAAAATCAATTAACCCGACAGGTGTTCCCGCGCACCTCCACCGCACGGCCAGACGCGGGAAAACAGGTGAGAAAAGCCAACACAAATAAGGAGAAAAAACGGAAAAAATATAATTCCATGACGGACGATAAATTGATATTGTAAATGCAGAGAAAGAAAAAATATCTGGAAAAATGAAAATAGAATGTAAATAGTTCGAAAAATGATGATTTCAAAACTATAGTGAAGCCATTAGAAAAAAGAACGAGAAAACGAAAAATTAAAGGAAGAAACGAAGGAAGAAAAAAAAGGAGGTGGATAAAAATAAAGAAAAAGACTAAAAAGACCTGAAAGAAGAAAAATAGAATGTGAGGTAAGAAAAAATATGAAAAAGTAGATAAGAAAACTACAGAGAGTGAATCTATTTGAAGAAACGAGATAAACAAAAAGCGGAAAGGGAAAAAAAGGAGGAGAGGAAGGAAACAAAGAAAAAGAAGATAAAGAAAAAGAAAGAAAAAAAGAAGCAAAGAATGAATAAAAGAAAACATAAATGAGGAAAACACGATCCCCAATAATCGGGGGCGTAAATCACACAAGACTGACAAACATAAATTATGCGAATAAGGAAATGGGAGAAAAAGGAGACGAGAAAAGTGAAACCAGGAACAATATGAAGAGAAGGAGGAGGAGGAGGAAGAGGAGGAGAAGAAAAATAGAAACAGAGGAGGAGGAGGAGGATGATACGGAGGAGGAGGAGGAGGAGGAGGGGAAAAGAAAGAAGGTATACATAAGCTATCTTCTGCCGTCATCAAAGCAGGTTCTTCCTCCTCCTCCTCCTTCTCTTCCTCCTCCTCCTCCTCCTGCAGATTTAATATTATACACTTATTCAGGAATGCAGCTTGGGCGACCCGAGGCGTTATCATTTTATAATTTAGGACAATGATTGGCAAGTACCAGCAACCAGACAGACCAACACTACTTACGCTCTCTCTCTCTCTCTCTCTCTCTCTCTGAAGCTAGTCTAATTTTAATGCGTATTTTTAAACCCGGGATGGAAATGAGGTTGAAAATTAGAAACGTAAATAAAATCAACAAAAAAAAAAAAATCAAATAAAAAATAGAAATCAAAACAAAGTAAGAAAACGATACAAGATGGCGTAAGTATGGTCTCACACACACACACACACACACACACACACACACACACACACACACACACACACGTACACCAACTGCACGGCACGGCGCGAGCGATGAGGATCTTCCCCCTTAAATTACGATAATCTCATTACCCTACCTGGAAATGGTCTTATAATTATGTAATTAAATCCTAAATCCTCTCCACCCTCGGATAAATTCATTAATCCAACGGAAACACGCTCCCCCCTCCCCCCCTTCCCGCTCCTCCCGTCAACACGCTTCCCGCCCTTCACGTCACAACCCTTGGCACTGTTTATAACCTTTTCTGGACCTTCTTCTTTCACATCTTCTTCCATCACAACCTTCTCCCGTACCTCCTGTCACGTCTCCTCAAGCCCCTCCTGTCACATCTCCTTCCGTCATATCCTTTCCCGGACCGTCAACTGTCACATCTCTCGTTACAACTTTTCCCGGACCTTCTTCTGTCACATCTCCCCCCGTTCACGGATCTAATTATGTTACATCTCCCATCAATTCTTTTCCCGGACTTTCTTCTGTCACACCTCCACCCGTTACAACCTTTCCTGTATCTCCCGCCACACATCCTCCCGCCACACCTCTTCCCGTTACAATATTGGTCCTATACACACTCTTCCCGCCCCTCCCGTAACTACTCTGGCACTGCATATGCTCTTCTTGGTCTTCCCGTCGCTGGTCTTCCCGTTACAACCATTCCGTCACAACACTTCCAATAATACTTACTCTCCATCTCCTCCCGACACATACATAATCTGACCAAGCCTAAGCTATCCCTACCTAACCTAATGAGACCTAAAACAGAACAAAAAAATAATGAAAAATAAAGTTCTAGATTTCTCGCGTCTGTGCTACACTGAAACATATATCACACTACCTCATCACGTGCATGCCTCCACACCATTCCTTCACTGCACTCAGCTAACAGGCTCACACACATTACCCGCATGCACTTCTCACTATACCAATACTAATCACTATACTCCCCTCGCACTCTACTCATTAACCTCACCTACTCTCCTTCTCTCCTTACCTGTACTGCGCTCACCTGCGACATCATAATTATTAGCGTGGCGCATTGGAAAGAAGAAAAACCTCAAGGTGCAAGCGGGGGAAAATAGAAAAGTAAGAAGAGAATAAGGTGAGTAGAGGTTAAAGTCAGTGATGCAGAAATGCGAAACTAAGAAGGTGGAGAAGGTGAGGCGAGGAGGGAGAGAATTTGACGAGAGTGATTAGAGGAAAGGCGAAAATAATAAATAGAAGAGAAGGAAGAAGAAGAAAAAAAGTCCAGTGATTAAAATTCTTCATGAAGGAAAAAAAAAAACATCACGGAGCATGCAAGGAAGACAACCAAGGGGAAGAGGAAAAGCCACATGATTTAATGGAGATAAAAACATATGATGAAAAGAAGAATAAATAAATAATATGATAATAGGAAAAGGCGACTGACACTTACCAAACATTAAAATTTAGGCAAAAGACAAGGGAAAAAGGGACAAAATGGGAAAGAAAATAAAGATAAACAAAACATGGTCCATTTCTTTACAAAGGCACAAAGAGGAGATATGACCTAACCCCAAAAATAAATTCTAAAAACATGTAAGCAAACACATAAACAAATAATTCAACCATATGAAAAACGTAAAACTACAAGACCGGCAAAGGAAAACGAAACAGATGAAAAGTGAAATAAAGAAAATACGAAAACGAGGAATAGAAATGAGGAAAACAACAAATGGAATACAGTCAAGAGGAGGCAAAGGAGAGAAGAAAAAAAAAAGACGAAAGAGAAGGTAAGGAGAATTGGAGTAAGAGGAGGAGAAAAAAAAAGAGGAGGAGGAGGGGAAGGGGGGGAGGGTTAGAATCCAGGTGTGGGAAGTAGTTTATGGGTAAGCAGGTGCTGTAGGTGAGAACAAAGGTAACACACTAAATTTAGAATCTCGTGAAGATCTTATAAGTCACTCAGCCAGTTCGTCGGTTGGTCAGTCAGGGGGTGATCGTCCGGCAGGTAATGTGAGTCGCTGTCAGTCTTGGCCAGGTAATTGCTCAGGTGGGCTTGTGTGCAGGTTAGCGTTGGCGCCTAAGTTATGCGGTTACTGAGACAAAAAACGAGACAGAGGGCGAGAATACTGGAAACAAAAGAAATACTAGTGTTAAACAGGAAGGGAAGGAAGACAGATGACGAGAATACTAGAAACAAAAGAAATACTATTGTTAAACAAGATCGTAAGAAGGAAAATGAAGAACGTTAGGGGCAAAAGAAAGATTACTATTAGAAAAAAACGTAAAAAGGAGAGAACACGAATACTAGAAACAAAAAAAGGAATATTAATGGTCAGTCCGCCACCAAACCAGACATTCAAACAGACAGTCGGAAAGCAAGTCAGTCAGCCAATCATTTCAGCCAGTCAGCCATTTCGCCAGTCACTCAGTCACCCAGGAAGACACCAAATAAGTCAGTCAATCAGTCAGTCAGTCAGTCATTCTACCCACCAGTCAGTCAGCAACCAAACCGGTCAGACAAATACCATCATGTCTTGCCATTCGGTCAGTAAGCCATCCAGTCAACCAGTCAGTCCAGTCAGGAAATAGTTGCTTAACCTCCAATCATTCCATGTAACACGCACACATGCACACACGCACGAATACACCCACACACACATAAAGCAGTTTTACACACACACACACACACACACACACACACACACACACACACACACACACATCAAGTAAGACCACACACACACAGAAAAACTTAATAACAAGGTGTCAACGTAACTGGATGACTCAACGCAATAAAACTCCGGATTATCTCACCTGGACCCACCCACACGCCTTGATTTACCTGCCCGAAATAAGGCGACGACCAGGCAAGGCACGCAATATAAGTAATAATAGAGAAAGTAGTTGAAGCAGTGGTAGTATCAGTATCAGTAGTAGTAGTAGTAGTAGTAGTAGTTGTAGTAGTAGTAGAAGTAACAATAATAATAATAATAATAATAATAATAATAATAATAATAATAATAATAATAATAATAATAATAATAATAATAATAATAATAATAATAATAATAATAATAATAACGAAGGAAGGAAGGAAGTAAAGAAGGTTATATGGAAGGGAGAAAGGGATGAATGAAGGAAGTTAGCAAGGAAGGAAGAGAGGAAGGGAGAAATTACGGGAAGGTCAACGACAGGAAGGAAGAAAGGAGGGAAAGAATGGAAGGAAGGGAGGTGGGAAGCTATACATAAAAAAATACATAGAATAAATACGATAATGATGTAATAATAATATTATTATTATTAATAATAATAATAATAATAATAATAATAATAATAATAATAATAATAATAATAATAATAATAATAATAATAATAATAATAATAATAATAATAATAATAATAATAATAATAATAATAATAATAATAATAATAATAATAATAATAATAATAATAATAATAATACACTAAAAAAAATCACCTGTACTCACTGCAGCAACAGGTGAAGCATGCTAACCTAACCTCACTTGGACCAGACAGGTGACCCTCAGAGATGACCTCGATTCATACCTAAACCAGACGCACTAACTTGACCTTTCCTGACCTGGGTTGAGGAGGAGGAGGAGGAGGAGGAGGAGGAGGAGGAGGAGGACGAATAAAAGGAGGAAGAGGAGGAAAGAAAGTTCAAAGATCAAGTCAAAATATTCACCCTCCCACCATAACCTTCACCGCCATCACCACCCCCAACAGCAACTTCATCACCACCACCACTACCACCATCGCAACCACCATCACCTTCACTTTCATCATCAACACCAACACCACTTCCTCTTCCTCCTTTTCTGAGACCTAAATTCTTACACTGCCTTCAAGACACTTCGTTTGACCTGATGGCTTTGTGTCAGGGTTGGAGGGGGGGGAGGGGGGGCAAAAGGTCAGCAGGAGTCCCGCAGGAGCTTTAGACCCCAGATGTAAGGGTGGTGGTGGTGGTGGTGGGTGAGTGAGAGCGAGAGAGAACAATGGGGAGCCTTAATAATATAAATAAACTCAGTCTCCACCCACTTACAACACACACGTCCTTACCTAACCAACCATCCACCTACCCACCCACCTATCCACCTACACACACCATCCCTAATCCAGCCCACCCTTCTTTTTTTTTTTACCCACCTACTCACCCTGCTGCCCACCCCAACCCTGCCAGCACAAGCCACTCTATCTGCAGGGTTTATATACAACTTTCATGATCAGCATTACCAATTACAATCGCATCCATCACGCAGATTACACTCGGCCGGGAACCCTCGCGTGACTCGGCCCAATTAAAGGTTTTGCCAATTTTCAATCACAAGAAAAAGGTGCCCATTGCCCAACTTTTTCTACGGGACGCGATTGAAGTCGACGAAGAGGAGGAGCATAACCGACCCTTCCACCTGGCCGCAATTAAGGGTCCTCTAGTATGTGTTTCGGGTGGGAGTTTCGGCTTTAGGGAGGGTCGTGGGTTAGCGCTTTCTGGCAGGTTGGTTTGGTAATATTAGTTTGTCGTTGGTGTCGTTGAGCGGCGGGCGTCCAACTGTTGGTTTTGGGCGACGTGTGTGTGTGTGTGTGTGTGTGTGTGTGTGTGTGTGTGTGTGTGTGTGTGTGTGTGTGTTGTGAGGGTTGCTTGTTCGTCCGTAGCGCTTATCACAACAGCGAGGAAGAGAATAATTGGAGCGTCTGCATCCTCTATAATTATACCGACCATTACAACTTCGTCTGTCACTATTAAGAGCGCTCCATCGCCCGCAAAAACATATATAATCTAAAACAAAGTATATACAATTTACAGCCGCGACGGAGAAAACGGTCACAAAAAACATCACACAAACACACAATTCACAACCACAACAAGGAATACAAGAAAGGCAGTTTATTCTCCTACTACGAAAAGAGATTAGAACCATCGCACTAGTGAAATCCTCGTGTAGCGTTGTGGATAATGTAACTTTTGCAAAGCCTTGTATCTCGGTCACTTTATGATTGAAAGATGAAACGAAGGAAGGAAGGAACGATGGGAAGAAACGACAAGAGAGTGAGATAAAAGGGTTGTTGTTCTTGCTATTGTCGTTGTTATTGATTGAAGATACGGCAGGGTTAGGCAAGGCAGGGATGGGTAAGGAAAAGCAGGATTCTATAGGAAGGGCACAAGAGCTAAAAAGGACAGGACGCAATGATAGTTATTACCTCTACCATAACACACACACACACACACACACACACACACACACACACACACACAGTAGCTTAAATAAGAGATCAGGAGGGAGAGGCTGGACGATATTAAAACACGGGAACAATTGCTGTGTTTCGACCGTCGTATTTACGGCCGCCCGCCACGCCTTCTTATACGACGTCTCACTATGATGACACTATAAGGCCGACCAGAGGAGGAGGAGGAGGCAGATGAAAGAAAGGAAATTAAGATGTTGAAGGTTGGTCACTAGCGGAGGAGGAGGAGGAGGAGAAGGAGGAGGAGGATAGGGAGAACTAAGACAATGAGGGTGAGATCTTAGTAGTAGCAGTAGTAGTAGGAGGAGGAGGAGGAAGAGAAAGAGGAAGAGGAAGAGGAGGACGATGATAAGAACAAAGACAATGAGGGTAAAATCTTGTTCCAAAGGCTGATCTATTTCTCACTTACACGATCATATAAATTAAGGGGAAAGAAAATTATTACAAGATGAGTTTAGGATTCCCCATTTGTCTTATACACACACACGCACACGCACACACACACACACACACACACACACACACACACACCTAATCACTCCCCTTTCACCCACTCCACAATCCCACCAATCCTTCTTCCTTATCCCTCAATATTCCTCTCTCTTCAATCACCCCTTTTCTCCTCCTCCTCCTCCTCCTCCTCCTCCTGCTCCTCCTTCTCCGCTTCCAACATGGCGTCCTCCTTCCGAACATCACCGGGAGTAATATAATTTGCAAATGCGAGAAATCTTATTTGGGTCGATAGGATGTTTAACGCAATTTCAGATCGCAAATTTTAATCCGCTGAATCCAAGTCACAAGGCAAGATGGGCGGGACAGGTAGGTGTTCTGATTGACTATTTATTAAGGTAAGGGGGAAGGGGGATGGATGGAGGGATGGAGGGGACGAAGGAAGGAAGGGTGGACGAGAGGGGGGAAGGTAGGATAGATGGAAGGAAGAAAGGAAGGAAAGTATAATTGGAAAAAGAGAGAAAGAATGGGTGGAAGGAAGTTACGGAAGAAGAAAGGAAGGAAGGAGGGAGGGAACGAAGGACAGAAGGAAGGAAGGGTGGACATAAGGAAGGGAGGAAGGAAGAAAAGAAGGAAAGAGTAATGAATAGGATAGAAAAAGAATGGAAGGAAGTAACGTAGGAAGGGAGGAATTCTGAAAAGGTGTACGGGAGGAAGGCATAAAAGAAGGAGGGAGTGATAAAGAATGGAAGTAAGAAACGTAGGGAAGGGAGAAATTCTGGGAAGGTGTACGAGACGAAGAAAAAAGGAAGAAATAAGGAAATAATGGATGGTGGGAGGAAGGAAGGAGGGAAAGGAGACACATGAAAGAACCAACTAAGAATAAATGAGAATAAGACAAGACGGAAAATACGAAAAATGAAGACATAGAAAACGGAAAACAACATCAGCGAAAAGAAGAAAAAACAAGAAACAGGCCACCAAAATAAACGCAAATGAGCCCTCCTAGCCCCCCTCCACCCCCCCACCCCCACGCACACACACACACACACACCTTCCCCGTTTCCCCCACTCCACAAAATCCCCCAACACACACACACACACACACACACACACACACACACACAAACACCCTCCCCTCATTCCCCCCAGCACACAGCATCACACCAGCCAGGGCACGCACGATCCAGGCC
>NC_066513.1:14887709-14955209 GCF_024679095.1 Eriocheir sinensis | reverse complement strand
GCTCTCTCCATTTCTATTAAAAAAGTCACCCCCTCGTCCCGCCCGACACCTACAATCACTCATCCATAAACAGGGCACAAGTGAACACATAAATTAATACCTGTAATTACACCCACACCTGTGAGGAAGCGGGAGCATGTGCTACGGAGGGATCACGTGTTACTTAGGAGATATATTTACATGCGTCAACACCTGAAAGAGATGTATCGCTGATGTCAGAGGTGTGGAAACGATAGGAGCCTACACGACACAGCACAGGAAAAAAAAAGTTCGCAGAGGAGGAGGAGAAATAGAAAGAGGAGGAAGAAGAAGGGGAAGAAAAGGAAGGAGATAATAGGCAAAGAGTAGCACACAAAAAGACGAAGACACTTTTTTTCGTCGTCATCCTTTCATCCTACATCCTTCCATTCCTTATTTTCCACCATTCCTTCCACCTATATTTTTTCTATCCTACTTACCATCCACTAATACATCTTTCCGCTTTCTATCCATCTCTTCCCTTCTCTACTACATCCACCTTTCCACCTCTTCTATTTTTCTATCCTCTATTCTATTATGTGCAATGTCTCAATCCCCTCTATCCACCTCTTCTTCCACGCTATCAAACAACCCTTGTCTACTCAGTCCACCTCTTCCACCTCTTCCTCTACCCGTCTACCGTCTCACCATCGTCTACACCTTTTACCCGTCTATCCATTTCTTCTTCCACGCTATCAACAACCCTTCTCTATTTCATCCACCTCTTCCTCATCCTCTTCCTCCCGTTCCTCCACCCTCGGCCGCAGTCATTCCTCCATTTCAAGACAGTATATTATTTTTTCTTCCCTCCCTTCCTACCTGTGGGCGCGAGCTATTATTTTCCCCTCACCTGGACGCCGATGAAGCAACCCACACTTAAGGAGGAGGAGGAAGAAGAGGAGGAGGAGGAGGAGGAGGAGGAGGAGGAGGAGAAAGGAGAAAGCAATCAAAAGTAGAAGCGCAAACAGGAAGCCGAACCAGAAGCAGAAAACGAAACAATGAACAAGAACGACAAGAAAGAAAATGATGAAAAAGAGGAAGAAAAGGAAGAAAAGAAGAAATATTATAAAACAGATGAAAAAAAACGAAAGGAAATAATAATAGTAACTAAAATGCAGAAGACACGGGGATGAAAAGTAACATTCTGGGAGGAAGAAAAAAAAGCAGAAGAGGAAGCAGAGGAAGAAGAGGAGGAGGAGGAGGAAGAGTGAAGGGAAGGCAGGGAGAGAGAAAGGGAGGGAGGGAGGGAAAGAGGGGGGTAAGGGGGAGGGGGGTATGCCTGTGTAATCTTACCAACGTTTACTTGTCCTTTGTGAGTGAGTGAGAGAGGAGTGACCGCTGTGACCTCTCTCTCTCTCTCTCTCTCTCTCTCTCTCTCTCTCTCTCTCTCTCTCTCTCTCTCTCTCTCTCTCTCCGGGGTTTGGTAAAGGTTGTGGAAAGGGTTGGAAAAGTGGGTTAAAATTGGTTATCATTCTCTCTCTCTCTCTCTCTCTCTCTCTCTCTCTCTCTCTCTCTCTCTCTCAGCTCCAATTTTCCTCATCTTTTTATCCCAACCACCACCACCACCTCCTCCTCCTCCTCCTCCTCCTCCTCCTCCCCTTCCTCTTCCGTCTCCTCATTATATATAAAAATCGCAATGGAAATAACAATCATAATCATTACCTCGCTGAGACGAATCGCCGCCATGACGTCTGCGGGCGGTGATTACGAACTGGGCGCAAAAACCAGGAAGAGAGGGAGGGAGAGAGAGGGAGGGAAGGAGAGGAGGGAGAGGAGGGAGAAGGAAAACGATGATAAATACGACTTTCGGGTTGGTCTGTACTACAACTTTTCTCTCCTCCTCTATCTCCTCCTTTTCCTCCTCCTTCTTCTTCTTCTTTTTGTTTTTCCCTCTATCTTTCCTCCACTCATTCGTATCTTCCTTCCTTTATTCCCATTCTTCCTTCCGCTTTTCCCTTGCCTCCTTTCTCTTATCACTTTCTTAATCTCCCCTTTTCCTCCTCCTCTTCCTCCTCCTCCTCCTCCATCCCGTTTATATCACTTCTTCAGTCATACGTATCTTCCTTCCTCTCTCTTCCCCTTCTTCCTTCCTCCTTTTCCTTCCCTAGACTCCCCTTTTCTTCCTCCTGCTCCTTCTCCTTCTTTCCATTTCTCCCTCTCCTCTCTCCTTTCCCCATATGTATCTTCCTTTCCTCTTCTCTCTCCCCTTCCTCTTTCCTCTTATCCCTTCCATAATCTCCTCTTTTTCTTCCCTCCTCCATTACCTTCTCTCTTTTTTCCATTCCGTTTAAAACATCAATTTACCTTTTTCTCCTTCCTTTTCAACCCATACCCTCTATCTCCATCATCCTTATCCCCCTCCTCCTCCTCCTCCTCCTTCTTCTTCTAATGATGGGCCAGGTGATGTAATCCGTCAGGTGACCAGGTAATTGCAGGTACAGCCAATGACAAGCCTACAGGTAAACAGGTCATAATTATCCCAGTGGAATCACACACACGCATAGAGAAGGGGAGAGAGAGAGAAACCAAGGGAGGAAGAATGGCTGAGAGGAAGAGGGAGAGGAAGGGAGGAAAGGGAGGAAGAGAGTAACCAAAGAACATGAGAGAGAGAGAGAGAGAGAGAGAGAGAGAGAGAGAGAGAGAGAGAGAGAGAGAGAGAGAGAGAGAGAGAGAGAGAGAGAGAGAGAGAGAGAGAGAGAGAGAGAGAGAGAGAGAGAGAGAGAGAATAAGGCAGGAAGAGAGGAAGAGAGATAAGGAAGATGAAGGGTATAGAGGTAGAGAACGGTTGGGAGAGAAAGGAAGGGATGGGAGGGATAGGAGGAGGAAAGCAAGTGAAGGAAGTTAGGGAAATGAAGATATGGTGAAAGACAGGAAGAGAGGGAGAGAGACAGAAGGATAGAAAGATGAAGGGATAAAGAGGAAAAAGAAAGGGCTGAGAGAAAGAGGAAGAGATGGAAAGGAAAGAGGAGAGCAAGGAAAGTAAGGGAGAGGAAGATATGGTATAGGACAGGGAAAGAAAGAGACAGATAGGAGGGAAGATGAAGGGATAAAGAGGGAGATAAAAGGTGCCAGGAGAGGAAGTGGAAGAGTAAACGAAAGAAGCGATAAGGAAAGAAACGAGAAGAGGAAAAGGAACAAACAGAAATCGAAATGAAAAAGAAGGGAAAAGGTGGAACAAAAAGTTTGGGGGAAGAAAAAACGGGAAAAGGTCGAAAAAAGGAAGAAAAAGGAAGAAATAGAAAAAAAGACAGATGGTAAGGTGCGGGAAAGAGGAGGAAGGGGTGAGGGAAAGTGGAATCATGGGAGAGAAGGAGGAAAGGGCGTGGCGGGATGTAGGGAGAGGAGAGGAAAGTGGAGGGGAGGGAGATAAGGAGGAGGAGATGCCATACATGGATTAATGAAGCATGAATGAAAGAACGAGAGAGAGAGAGAGAGAGAGAGAGAGAGAGAGAGAGAGAGAGAGAGAGAGAGAGAGAGAGAGAGAGAGAGAGAGAGAGAGAGAGAGAATCAAAGAAAATGCGGTCGGTAAAATATGGAGCAGAACAAGAAAGGTGGACAATGAAAGACAGAGGAGTGGTCAAGGAAGAGAGGGGGAGGGGAGGAGCGAGCGAGCGAGAGAGAGAGAGAGAGAGAGAGAGAGAGAGAGAGAGAGAGAGAGAGAGAGAGAGAGAGAGAGAGAGAGAGAGAGAGAGAGAGAGAGAGAGAGAGAGAGAGAGAGAGAGAGAGAGAGAGACTCCACCTTCTTCATGTTTTGCGCAAATATTCCTTCTCTCCCCCGCTGGCTTTTGTGTGTGGCGCCTCGGCGGAACTAAAAACACACGCTCATAAGGAGATTTGAGACCCGACTCGGACCAATGACTCTTTTTTTCTTTCTCTCTCTCTCTTTTTTTTTTTGGATTGCCGTTCCGATGACAGCCATGTTGAGACCTCACCTCGCCCTCATTTACTACCCTCCCTCTCTCTCTTTCTCTCTCTTCGTTTCCTCCCTCTCTCTCTCCCTCCTTTTCCTCCCTCTCTCTTCGTTCCTCCCGCTCTCCGTCTGTCCATGGTCTGTCCCTTTCTCCTTCCTTCCCTCCCATCCTCCTCCCTCCTGCTGGGTTACGAGTGGAGAAGGAGGAGGAGGAGGAGGAGGGTATGACGGAAGGGTGTGAAGGAGGGCTTGGGTACGGATGAAAGAGTGGAGGAATGGGAGAGGATGAAAGGGAGGCAAGAGTATGGTTGAAAAAGATAACAACAGCAGGAAAAAAATATTGATTAGAATTGGATATAAAAGAGCAAAGATAGAGCGAAAGAGAAAGAGTAAGGTGACATTTACAAACCACCATGAAAGTTAAACAAGCATTCAAAGTAAAGAGAGAAGAATTGTAACTCATAAGAACACAATCAAACAAACAAACAAAAATATATGGGACGTGAAAACGACAAAATAATCAAAACGACAAAAACTGAACTAAACAAAACTCAGATACAAAAAAAAACAAGCAAAAAAAAAAAACAGACCGAGGAAAAAACAATAAAAATAAAAGAAATAAAATAAAATAAATAAATAAGTAAATACATAAATAAAACTAAAAACAACGGACCGAGGAAAAACAAACAAAAAATTACGAAAGAAGGAAAGTGAAGACAGAAAATGAAGAAAAGGGAGACACAAAATGAGGAAAAGGGAGAGAAAATAAGGGAAAAGGAGAGAGGGGAGGACGGAAGGGAAGGGAAGGGAAGAAGGGAACAAGAAACATGGGTCCGGGAGATGGATTGGGCCATGTCTCAGTGGGAATGTGAACTGATAGAAGAAATATGAATTATTAAGCTGATAAGCATGAATGAGAAACATATTATAGGACGGGTACGATGGCGGCGGCGGCGACGGTGGTGGGTGATGGTGGGGGTGGTGGTGGTGGTGGTGATTGATGGTTGGAGTGGTGATGGTGGTGGTGATGTATATAGTGTTGGTAGCTTGGTGACAAAAAAGAAATGTGTGTGTGTGTGTGTGTGTGTGTATAATTAACATATAAAGATAGACGGATAGAAAGATAATTAGATAGAAATCGAGAAAACATACATACATACATACATACATACTTACATACATACATACATACATACATACACACATACATACATATATAGACAGACAGACAGACAGACAGACAGACACTGAACCGGTCCCGCAGCGAAGAGTAAGACAGATGATGAAGATAAGACTGACAGCAATAGCAATATAATACACGAGCTAACGAACAGACACACAAACACACACAAAAAACAAACATCAAAGAAAATAGAGAAGATAAACAAAAACTCTCTCTCTCTCTCTCTCTCTCTCTCTCTCTCTCTCTCTCTCTTTTAGAATATATTAATCTCTCTCATCATCAGACAACTACACATCAAACACACACACACACACACACACACACACACACACACATCGACTAGTACTCGTATGTTAATGAGTGTCTAAAACCTCCCATTAGCGGCTCAGGTAAGTAATAATCGCCAGGTAACTCCAGGTAACGAAGCATTAATCCCGAAAATGAAGCCAAGAAACAAAAACAAAACAAAAATAAAAGCTAAGGAAATCAAACAAGGGACGAACGGAGGAGGAGGAAGAGCTTGAGGATAAGATACCAACGACATATTTTTTTCTTAGTGGTTCTCATTGACATCATAAATTACTCTGGGTAACATGCCTGTGAGAAGATGAAGCAGGAGAAGGAGGAGGAGGAGGAGGAAGAGGAGGACGAGGAGGAGGGAAGATGAGAGAACAATTGAGAAGCAGAGGAGGAAAAAAAGAGGGAGCTAAGATGAGGAGTCACAGGAAATCATTAAAGGTGTGTTCCAGGCGACAGGTGATGAGTGATTGAAGGTACACGTGCATAATTAGGGCCATCCAGGTGTGTGTGTCTCTACCTGTGTGTTGAGGATGCGAGCTTAACGTTATTGTGTATTGTCTAGTGTTTATGTTTTTTTGTGGTAAATAGTTTGCTTTCGAAAAATAAATATTTACAACTAAACTCAATACCTTAATTCAATGCAGAAAAACACAAATGGAAATACTTATAACACATGATTATTCTTTTTTTCTTCTTATAACAAATTAACACCATAACTTCCACTATTGACACCACCACCACCATCACCATTACCAGCTATCACCATCACCACCCTCACCACCACCACCACCATCACCATTACCAGCTATCACCATCACCACCCTCACCACCACCACCACCATCACCATTACCAGCTATCACTATCACCACCCTCACCACCACCACCACCATCACCATTACCAGCTATCACCATCACCACCCTCACCACCACCACCACCATCACCATTACTAGCTATCACCATCACCACCCTCACCACCACCACCACCATTTTCCCGACCATCTACTTCAATACCACTACCACACCACCACTCTTTTCCCTCCCATCACCATCATCACCATCATCACCACCACCACGCCCTTAAAACAGATGGTCAATAACAAAGAATGTGCTAATGAGGGGAAATAAATGGGTCATCTCTCTCTCTCTCTCTCTCTCTCTCTCTCTCTCTCTCTCTCTCTCTCTAACCTCCGGCGACTGTCACTTGTTTTCTGAAGTCTTCGAGCCAACCACGCGACGGACATGTAGCGGGAAGGGGGGACGGGGGACGGGGGAGGAGGGGGAAGAGCTTGGGGGCGGGGAGGGGAGGAGGGATGATAGGGGGTGGGGAGGAAAGGGGAGCAATTATGGGGGAGGACAGGATGAGAAGGTGAAGATAGGGGAGAGAGGGAACGGAAGGAGTAGGAAGAAGAGGGAGAGGGAGAAAAGGAAGGAGGAGCAAGAACGGGAAGGAGAGGACAAAAGGATGAAGATGGTGGGAGGTAAAAGGGTAAAGACAGCAAAAAGTAAAAGAAGAGGAGGAGTTTATCAAGGGAGGAGACAGCGAATGGAGAGGAGAGGAGGATAGAAGGAAGAAGAGGGTGATATAAAGTAAGGCAGGGAGGGGGGGAAGGAAGGGGAAGAACGTGAGGAGGCAAAAAGGATAAAGGAAAAAGGAGATGAGAAGAGGTCGAGAGGGGAGAACGGAGGGAATGGCGGGGAGAATATTAAGGGCAAGAGACACCTGAAAAGAAGAGTAAGCGGCGACATCCCTTTTTACCTCCCTCCTTCCATCTTTCCCTTCCTCCTTCTCCATTCATCCCCCCTCCCTCCCTCGAAGTCATGTCTCCTGGTAGTTCTTAGCAGTCATGATTGTCCTTTTCCTTCCCTTGTTTTTATCCCGATAACAATATTTCCCTCGTATTAGGCACCGGCGTGTGTGTTTACCCCGGCTGCCCACTTTGTGTTTTCCGTCCTGTCGTGTTTCGCCTCTGTAGTTTATTTCCGCTTATTCCGCTTATTGTGTCTCTTTAGGCGCTTGTTTGTCTCCACTACTTATTGTTATTTACCTAAGGGGTTATTTGGAAGTTATTTATTTTTTCTTTTTTTTATCTTTTTTCGACAATCTTCTCTGCACTTTACTCTTTTTCTTTTACGCTATACTTTATCTTTTTTTCTTTTCGTGATAACCTTCTCTAACGATGCTTATTTCCCTTCACTCTACTTAAGATTAGCAAAGAGTATCATTTGTACGTGTTAAAGTAAATCTAGAGACACATTTCAGCTTCTTTTCTTTTGTAATTTGAAAAGGTTTATCATTAGCAAAGGGTCATTACATCTAAATGAACATTATTTCATTTTACACGATTGTTTTTTTTTTTTTTCATTACTTGTTCATGGTATCATTTGTACATGTTTATCTTTAGACATATTTGACTTTCTTTTCTCTCGTAATTTGAAGATATATTCTGAGCAAAGGTTCATTACATCTAACATAACTTTATTTCATTATACACGATTTTTTCACTGCTTTCACACGATAATTTCAATAACATTTTCGTATGCTTTCTCTTTAATAATTTCAATAATGTCAATAATTTCAGTAACAAAAATTCAGTAACACGATTTCTTTTCAATAATTGCAATACCGGCTTTAGCTTATCAGTTTTGTTTCGTTTACAATATTATTTTTTACTACGCAACTACGTATCACAATAAAGGTCGAAAATAAACTACATGCATATAACTCAAGTAAGAAAAATCCTGGTGTCCTACAAAGTCGAGAAAAGATGCTTATGGTCTAAAGCTGCTTCCAACATTATGTAACTGAACTCCTCGCATTAGCCATACAATTTACACAACCTCACTATATATTATCAACTATGGGAGAACATGTCACAGTAAACGATGAAGCAATAACAACAATGCGGTAAGTCAAGAAGATGCTGAGGTGCTGAAAGTCAAGATGATGCTAATGTATTTTTTCTACCCCATCCTCATTTTCCCCCTCCTACTACTCCACTTCCATCTTTACGTAACTGAACTCATCGCGTCCTCCGTGTCCCGTTCTCCTCAGTTTACGTTCTCCTCAGTTTACGTTCTCCCCAGTTTACGTTCTCTCCCGCTTACGTTCTCCCCAGTTTAGATTATCCCCAGTTTACGTTCTCCCCAGTTTAGATTATCCCCAGTTTACGTTCTCCCCAGTTTACATTCTTACCAGTTTAGTTCTCCCCAGTTTACGTTCTCCTTAGTTTACGTTCTCCCCAGTTTACGTTCTCCTTAGTTTACGTTTTCCCCAGTTTACGCTCTCCTTAGTTTATGTTCTCCCTGGTTTACGTTCTTCTCAGTTTACGTTCACCCCGGCTTACATTCTCCCCAGTTTACGTTCTCCTTAGTTTACATTCTTCCCAGTTTACGTTCTCCCCGGCTTACATTCTCCCTAGTTAATGTTCTCCTCAGTTTACGTTCTTAGTTTGCGTTCTGCCTATCAATTTACGTTCTCCTCGTGTCATCCTTGTCCCGTTCGTCGCTTCGGTTTACGTTCAGCGGAGGGGACGTTCGGGGCATGTGTTTGTCGTCGTCTTCTTAGCCAATTACAACAATGTTTAGCCAATCATAACCACGTCTGACCAATCACAACAATTTTCGACCAATTACAACACGTTTAACCAATTACACATGTCTCACTGTCGCACGCCACGCTCCGTCTGGCCGGCGAGGCGAACACGAGGTGACCGCTGCTCTAAGAATGCCCCGAGAACCCTAGTCGAAGTAGTAGTAGAAAACAAGATAAGAGAAAGCTAGATAAAGACGGAAGAGGAACAAACGGGTAACCGAGATGAAGGGGAACTAAAAAAAAAAAATAAAAAAAAAGTGAGCTTAAAAGGACGAAACTGACAATGAAAACGAGAAAGTAGGAGCAAAGAAAATGGACGAGAAAGAAAATGAGAGGGATAAATCGACGAAGGAAGAGAAGAAAGATGAAAAGAATAAAAAGATAAATGACGTAAAGGAAGATGAAAAAGGAGAAACACACAAGACTAACAGAAAAAAAAAATAACATACATATACCACACACGACCATATGTTGTTTTTTTTTTAATCAAGGATACAGTAAGAAGAGGAAGTGGGTTAGTGGCGAAGATACAGGCGGGGGAGAAGGAAAGACAATAGGAGTGTACAGTTGTATGGCGTAGGTTCATTAGTTGTTCTGGTGTAGTTATTGTTTATCGGGCACCTTATTTGTACCTATCCATCAAGACCCACTTCCTCTCTCCCTCCCGCACCCACTTACTCACCCACTCACTCAACCAAACCCGTCTCACTATTCATGTATACAGAAAACTCGTCGCAGGGGGAGTAATTAAGGACTCGTAAGATGTCTACTTTTTTTTTATTTTTTTGTCTTTGTTTTTCTTGCTCCGTCCTCGCACGCACTGTACTTTGTGACACATCCGAGAGTCGATCGCGTCGCCATGTTTGCCTTCCTTAGCAGAATGATCCAATAATTAACATCTAATTACCACAGTTTAGTAGTGGGGGGAGGGGGAGGGAGGGGAAGGAGGGAGAGGGAGGGGAAGAGGGAGGGGAAGAGGGAAGGGGAGGTCTGTTTTAGGGGGGTCATATTATCACAGTTTAGTGGTTCGGGGGAGGGAGAGATGTGCGGGGGAGGGGGGAAGGGGAGAGGTGTGTGGGGGGAAGAGGGAAGGAGGAGGGACAGAGGGAAGGAAGAGGAGAGGGGAGGTCTGATTTGGGGAGGATGATGAGAATGGAGAGGTGTGTGTGCAGGGAAGAGAAAAGTAGGGGGGGGGAGGAAGGGGAAGAGAGAGAGGGAGGTGTGTGTGAGGAATGAGGGGAAGGGGAGAGGAAGTAAGAGACGTGGGGGGGAAGTGGGGGAAGGGCAGGGGAAGTATGTGTGTGTATGTGTGTGCGTGTGCTCGTGTGTGGGTGGTCAGGTGCATGATCAGGCCGGCACGTCAGGAATTCAGGTGAGTGACATTAGTGAGTGTTACCTGTGCCGTCCTGGGGTGCAACGGCGTGTTTCCCTGGGCGCACCTGCGGAGTGTACCTGTGAGTCCTGCCTGAGCCATCTTACCTGTCCTGCCTCCCTTATCCATCTCTCTTCTACTTTACTCTCGTTTCTGTGTCCCCTCTTTTATTATCTCCTCTCCCTCTCTCTTCCACTTTACTGTCCTTTCTTTTTCCCCTCTTCTTTTCTATTTTCCTCTTTCCTTCTCTCTTCCACTCTCCTCTTCTTTCTGTCATTCCTCTTCTCTTCTTTCTATTTTGTGTCTGCTGTCTGGTTCATTCCCTCCCCATCCTCTTCCTTCTTCTCTGTCTCCTACCTGTCTTACCTTTCCTTTCCCTCTCTTTTCCACTTTCCTCTCCTTTCTGTCTCCTCTCTTCTTCCTATTTTCCGTCTTCTCCCTTCCCTTCTCTTCCTCTTTTTTCTCCTTTCTGCCCATAAATAGAGCCCTCATTGTCTCTTCGGTCCATCTATATTTTTTTTGTTCGTACTTCTTCTCTTTTATCTTTCATTCACTTCCTACGCAGCCCCTTCCTCCTCCTCTCTATCTCTGTGTCTCTCTCCTGCCTGTCACCCCAAAATTTTCAGCCTTATTTATTTTCTCCTAAACCTGTGTTCCAATTTTATTTATTACCGAAACCTGTCTTACGTGTGTCCTTTTTTTCCGTGTGTGTGACTGGTGCTCAATAAAGTGGACGGAACCAGTTGTGTTATCGCCGCTTTTATTTATCCGCCCATTCACACTCCGGCTACAAGGGCTTCATAATAAACAGGACCAAGGGGAACATTATTCTGTCTCTCTCACTTGAGGAATGATAGACGAGAAACCAGAACTCGCGACACAGACACAAACACAAACAAAAGAACCTCTCTAACTTTTACTTAACCGGCACAACATCCACTTCTCTAACCTTTACTTAACCCATTACACTCCTATACACATATACACACACAAAAAAACCCCACTCCTCTAACCCTTAGCAAACCCACAAAAACACAAAAAACACAAACCATTATTTCCCACTACACTTCAACTGATCTCCACTGCTCTAATGGTCTCTTGCACATACTATTCATTGAGAAACATCCACACCGCTACACAGCCTCACCCAATCACACAATACATACCCAGGTCACATGATATAACCTTTCACACACGAACCTTCCCATGACAAACCCAGACCATCCCGCACCCAACACACAACTTTCCATCCACTACAGAGACTACACTTACTCTTTCACACTATCCCATCAAACTGCAGACCCAGGACACTGCATGTATACCCTTTCACACATTATGACCTTCCCATGACAAACCCAGATCATCCCAGCTGTGAGCCCCGCACCCAACACAACTTCCCATCCACTACACTTGCTCTTTCACACTATCCCATTACACTGCAGGCCCAGGACACTTCATGCATACCCTTCCACACACTAACCTTCCCATGACAAACCCAGATCATCCCAGCTCTAAGCACCCAGCAACCAACAGAGAGCATCCCCATCCTTAAACCAAGACCCCATCACACACTGCAGACCCATACTTGAAATACCCTTCCACACAGCTCTAAGCATCCCGCACCCAATAGTGAGCCTCCACACCCTCAAACCCAAGCCACACTTACCCCCTTACACTATTTCCAGCCCCGAGGGAAGACGGGAATCATTACGTCAGAGAGGGCGAGTGAGTTTACAAGTACAACAGAAAGCTAAACGCACCCAGCACCTAACACAGAGGCCCTCCACCCTTAAACCCAGACCCTACTTACTCCCTCACACTATCTCGATACCTAGACAAGCGGGGATCATTACGTCAGCGGGCCGAGTGTGTTTAGGGGAACAATACATAGCTCAAAGCACCCAGCACCCAGCACGAGTCATCCCACCCTTAAATCCAGACCCCACTTACCCCCTCACACTATCTCGAGACCTAGACGAGCGGTGATCATTACGTCAGCGGGCCGAGCGTGTTTAGGGGAACAATACAAAGCTCTAAGCACCAGGCACCCAGCACGAGTCACCCCACACTTAAAACCAGACCCCACTTAGCCCCTCACACTATCTCAAGGCAAGAAGAAGCAGAGGATCATTATGTCAGAGAAGCGAGTGTGTTTACAAGTACAATATTATGAGTAGTACTTCGCGGGAGCCAGCCAAGCGTTGCACCAAACAGGCCGCCGCCGCCGAGGGAACATGACAGCGCTAACGTCGTCGAGGCTCCCTGTCCCATTAAGGCTCCCGCATTCCTCGCCCGGGCAGGACCAGCGGCGGCAAGAACTTGAACTCTCTTATCGTAGGGGGGTGAAGTTGTTTAATTGTTTTGTGGTTTTGTGTGTGCGAGTTGAGGCTGGTGTTGGGTGTTGAGGATGGTGGTGATGGTGGGGGGTTAGTGCTGGTGGTGTACTGTATTTGTGTGGGTGAATGAGGGTTATAGTGGTGAAGCAGGCAACCCACCACCACCATCACCACCACTACAACCATCACCACTACCACCCAAAAGACGTGCTTTGGTTAAGCGCCACACCTTATCTTACCTGCCCGCACTAATCATCCACGTGAAAGCAAAAGCAACACCTGTTTTAAGGAAAGCGGTATTACGATGTCTACACACACACACACACACACACACACACACACACACACACACACACACACACACACACCATCATGCCCCCACCACTACTACTACTACTACTACTACTACTACTACTACTACAATTACAAGGACAAATGCACTTCTACTACACAAAATACCATTACCAACCGCACCACTCCTCCTCCTCCTCTTCCTCTTCCTCCTCCTCCTCCCCCTCCTCCTCCTGCACCTCCTCCTCCTCCCGTCTGGCCTGCAAACAAGAGTGCGCGCCAAGGCAGGCAGTAAGGTCCGAGAGCCGTGTTATTGCCTATTAGTAAGGTATTAGTGAAGTCACCTGATATTATAGATGTGACCGTGGAGGGGCGACTACAGTTTCATTTTATATTTGGCGACGTAATTGGCGATATCGTGTGATTGGCGTGCGGGAGGAGGGGGAGAAGGGGGGAGTGGGGGATGTGTGTGGGTGGGGGAGGGGGTGGAGGCATATGTGTGTGTGTGAGGGGGGAGGGATGTGTGTGTGTGTCAGTGTGTATGTGTGTTTTGTTTTCTCCCTCTTTGTGTGTCTGTGTCTGTGTCTGCCTGTCTGTCTGTTTTTCTTCTCTCTCTCTCTCTCTCTCTCTCTCTCACACACACACACACACACACACACACACACACACACACACACACATAAACACAAAGAAAAAACACACACAAAAAAGCCTTCCCCCGGTCGTCCATGCGTCGCTTAAGGCTTGTCTTATTATATTACTTTTATCCCGTTTCTTTATACCTCCGCAGGTGATTATGTCGGTAATGAGACAGGTAAAACGTGCTTGTGGTGGCGCTTTACGGCTTGGGGCTTGCGTTCGTGTGTGTGTGTGTGTGTGTGTGTGTGTGTGTGTGTGTGTGTGTAAATAGTGATGGGAGTAATTTTACGAAATATATCAATAGAAACATAAATAAATAAATAAACAAATAATGTACCGACCCATTATAGTCTCCCCACAAAAAAAGGTGGCAAATCTAGATGCAGAGAGTGATACATACATACATACATACATACAGACAGACAGACAGACAGACAGGCAAAGAGAGACGGAGAGGAGATAGGTTCAGTGCAGAAAGTAAATGAAAGATGAACGAAAATGAGAAAAAGCATGCAAAAAAAAAAAAAAAAAAGGATGGGCCGGAGAGGCAATGATGGACTTATTTATGGAGGAAGAGACGAATAAGAACGAATAAAGAAGGAAGAGAAAGGCGGAGAGAGGAGGCGAGAAGGGAGGACAAGGGATGGGAAGGATAGAAAAACGAATAGGAGAGAAAAGCGGAGCAGACGAGATGAAGGAAGGATAAAAGAGAAGAATAAAAGAGAAGATGAGAGGGGAGAGAATAGAGAGGGGAGAGAGGGAAGAACTGAGGGGAGAGAGAGGGGGGAGAGGGGAGGCAGGAGAAGGCAGGCAGCAGTGTTCGAGGCAGGCTAATTTGTTAATTTTCCAAAACTGCATTAATTAGATTATATATAATTGGGCCGCTAACGACACCCAGACGACGCCGTGGCTGGTAGTTAGGCTTGTTAGGCCGAATTTGTTGTTAGCAGACAGCAGGGATTGGCAGGGAGGGAGGGAGAGAGCGGGAGAGGGAGAAAGAGAGAGAGGGAGGGAGGGGAACGGGTGATTGTCAAGGAAAAGGAGGAAGAGATGGGAGAGAACTGGGGAGGAGGAGGAAGGGAGGAAAGGCTGACTGGGAGGGAGAGGGAGACAAGAGGGAAAGAATGAGGGAGGGAGAAGGGGAGGACTAAATGGAAAATACTAAATGGGTATGCAAACAGAGAGAGAGAGAGAGAGAGAGAGAGAGAGAGAGAGAGAGAGAGAGAGAGAGAGAGAGAGAGAGAGAGAGAGAGAGAGAGAGAGAGAGAGAGAGAGAGAGAGAGAGAGAGAGAGAGAGAGAGAGAGAGAGACAAAGAAACAGACAAACAGAGAAACAGGGACAAAACTCCGAAACCAAACAGAGAATTGAACGGAATATGGAGTAAATAGAGAGGGAGGACGAGGAGGATGAAGAGGAGGCGGAGAAGGCAAGGAAGGAGAGAGAGGAAGAGAGGAAGAGGCGAGTCAAGTAATAATGAGAGAAGAGGGAACAAGAAGGAAGGAAGGAAAGAGCGAAGGCAGGAAGAGGGGAGGGACCGGACACCCCAGCAATCAAAACTTGCTAAACTGGTTGTGATGAGTTAACAGTAATTAATTCTTTGTGGGCGCAAGTCAGCAGAATAATACCGCTCTCTCTGCCCAATATTTCATTTATACTTAATTTTCTTTCAACTCACAATTCATAAAACTGATTCACAACATCGACCTAAAAGATAGTACAACAGACGCCACCCCCCCTCCACGTCCCCTCCTAACCCCCTTCACCTTCCTTAAGAAGCTCCTCCCTCCCCCCTCCGTCCCTCACCTTCCAAGAAAAAATGCGCATTGAAAACAAGAACAAGAACTCATGCGTGGGTAGTGTTGGTGGGTGTCTGAATTATAAGTATTTACCTAGATGCTAGATGCGTGTTCGTGTGTGTGGATATTTTGTAACAAACTGAGTGCACTTTTTATAGACCCTGAGGAATCGATGAAGGAAACGCGTGAGTTGACTGATTGTTCGTAAAGGTTCATAAGAGGACGAAATTCACGTATACTGTATGATTTATCTACATCAACGCACCAGGAACTACATTAATTCACTTTTTTTCCACTGCACGGAGGAAGAAACCACGCCAAAACCTAAAAATCAGTACCACGTTAAACATTTCCATCGGTGCCTCAAGTTCTTACAAGTTAAAAAAAAATGCTCTTATACATATGTACTTCTTTAAACCATGTACTTCTCCAAAAAACTATCTTAAACGTACAGATGCGTCACACACACACACACACACACACACACACACACACACACACAAACACACACAGCACTAAAGTAGGGGCAGTTGTGGTGGTAGTGGTGGGAGGAAGGGAGAGGAGTAGGGGGAAGAGGAGGATGCGAGGGCGGTGGGGCGGCGGGGCGGCAGCAGGGAGGGGGTTTTGTGGGGGTCGTGGAAACAGTGTTGTATGTGCGCCGTGTTTGTTGAAGGAAGGCTGCATTATACTCCTCATACACGCCATTAATATTCATCCCCGGCCTCTCAAAACTATTCGGAGCCTTTTTCTCCCCCGGCCTCGGCACACAGGGCATAGTAAATAGATGCATTCTTTTAGGAAATCACAAAGATAAATATTGACCAATTTTTGAACGGGGCAAATCAACACTGGGTTAGCGGAGGAATTAAAACTGAACAGAAAGACTTATTCAAACCCCTCCCTCCCTCCTTACCTCCCTCCCTCCCTCCTTTCCTCCCTCTCACCCTTCTTAGCTCTCTCCTCCTAACCATACTCTTCTTCTTACCTCTCCCTCCCTCCTTTCCTCCCTCTCTCTCTCTCCCTTCTTAGCCCTCTCCCTCTTTACCATACTGCCCCCTTACTTCCCTCCCTTCCTACCTCTTCTCCTCCTTTCCATTACTCCTCCTTCTTACCTCTCCCTCTCTCCTTCCTTACCTCCCTCCCCCTTCCCTCCCTCTCTCCCTTCTTAGCCTTCTCCCTCTTTACCATACTCCCTCCTTACTTCCCGCCCTTCCTACCTCTTCCCCTCCTTTCCATTCCTCCTCCTCCCTCCTCCTCCTCCCCGCTGTGTTTTTCTTTTCGCTCCGTCTGGATGTATGTATTGTATTTTTGTACTGAATTATACATGGCCCCTCATCAGAACAATACAAGACCCGGGGCTCCCTCATAAAAGTTTAGGTATTAGTGTCAATACTGTTGTCAGGGGGAGATGGAGGCGGCGGCGGCGGCGGGGAGGGAGGAGGAGGAGGAGGACTAGGAGGGAAGAGGGAGGGGGAGGTAGTGGTAGTAGTGAAAAGGAGAAGGTAAATGAGGTGGTGGTGGTGGAGGAGGATGTGGATAAGGAGAAAAGAGAAGGAGCAAATAGAGAAGAAATGAAGATGGTGGTTGTGAGAAAAGGAGAAAGAGGAAAATAGGCAAAGACGAATAAGTATACATGAATGTGAAAATGGATGTAATTATATGTATGTATGTATGTGTATGTTAGTGGAGTAAGGAATGAAGAAGGCATAAAAAGGGGCGGATAAATAAACGATAATGAGCAGTAGAAGGAAATGTAAACATGCTTTTGATAATATAATGAATAATGTGCTTGACGGAAAAATAAATAGCCAATAAAATTATGAAGAAAAACATTGATACTTCTACTACTACTGCTACTACTACTACTACTACTACTACTACCACTATGACCACCATCACTAAGCATGCACAGATGATATTCCAATACGCTGCACCGCTTCCAGACGCAGACTAAGAAAGGCATAAAACATTAGCAGCTCATCTATCCTCTAATTAGATACCTGGTTGCTTCAGACAGGTGAGTTAAGGTACATTCACCACCTCCACCTCCACCACCACCACTATCACCACCACCTCAATACCTCTTCCCTCCTTGTTTTGTTCTCATACCCTTCCAGACATGTTCTTCACGCACACACACACACACACACACACACACACACACACACACACACACACACACACACACACACACACACGACCCGTTATTTTACCCTTTCTCAGACACCCAAATTATCAACCCTTACTTTCACTCCTTTCTCCTCCTCCTCGTCCTCCTCGTTCCCCTGACACCTTCATCCTCTCCCTTTTTCCTCCTTCATACCTTTCCAGTTTTGTTTTATTTTCTTTGTTATTTTTTTTTTTATCATCTGGTGGTCGTTTCTTTCTGCCTTTTATATAGTTTTTTCCTTCCTCGTCCTCCTCGTCGTCGTCCTCCTCCTCCTCTTCCGCACCCCAACCACACTCCTCCTCCTCCTCCTCCTCCTCCTACTCCTACTCCTCCTCCTCCTCCTTCTGCTCCTCCTCCTCTTCCTCCTCCTCCTCCTGCAGAAAGTTATCCCCCTCGTATTCTAGCGGGGATGGAGGGCGACACACGGAGCTCTCTATTACGGGTGTAACCAATTATCGAAACACCCGGAGTGATACAAGCCAGCGCCATCCATTCTCGAGGAGGGAGCCGGGGGGGAGGGAGGAAGAAGGGAGTGAGTTGAAAGTGACTTGGAAGGAAGGAAGGTAAGGAGGGGGGAAAGGAAGGGTAGGAGAAAGGAGAGGGATGGAGGGAAGCAAAGGGGATGGGAGGGGGGAGGGGGCGTACAGTGAGGCAAGGAAGGAAGTAGGGAAGAAGAAAAGGAAGGGGAGAAAGCAAGGATGGAAGGGAGGGAGGGAAGAATGGGAGGCAAAAAAGAAGGAAGGGAAGAAGGGAAGAAGAAAGGGAGGGAGAGAAGAAGAAGGAAGGAGGAAGTGAGTTGGACTGGAGTAGGACAAGGAAGGAAGGGAGAGAAGAAGGGAGGGAAGAAGGAAAAGAAAGGAGGAAGGAGGGGAGTTTCTAGCTAATAAATACTCTTCTCTTTTCTTCTATTCTTTCCTCGTCCCCTCCTTTTATTATTTATTCGTTTTGTTTACTCTTTCATTCCCTCTAAACAATTCAAGTATCTTTTTTTCTTTCCCTTTCCTACACTTTCCATTCTTCTTTCCTTCGCTGTCTCCCTCCATTCTTTAGTTTCCCTCCATTCTTAACCTTCCCTTCCTTCCCCCATTTTCCCATCCATCCATTCTTTCCTCTCTCCATTTCTCTCTCATATTCAATCCCTCCTTCCCTACCACACATCTCTCCCTCTCTTGCCTCCTTCAATCTTCCTCCCTTACACCAATCCCTCCCTTCCTTCCACCCCCGTTATCTGCCCCAATCCCTCCCTTCTTTCCTAACTTCCTTCCTTTTCTACCCCAATCCCTTCCTCTTTTTGTTGCCTCCCTCCTCTCTTACCCCAATCCCTCCCGAACTATCAACCTCCTTACCTCCAAATCTCCCTCTCTCCCTCTCACGCTCCTTCCCTATCCCAATCTCCCCCTAGCTCCTTCCCTCCCTCCTTTCCTTCCTACCATCCCCCCCCCTCCTGACTCTGGTAATCCGGTCGGAAGCAATGAAACGCCGTGACTGGAAAATAATAATGTCCTTTGGCTTCAACCTTCAGCAAAAGTCTTCGGGGCGTGGGAGGGAGGGGGGCGAGGGGGGCGAGGGAGAAGGGAGAGGAAGGGGGAAAGGGAAGAGGGGGGAGAGGGAGAGTATGAAGGGACTGTAGAGGCTGAAGATGGGGAAGGGAAGGGTAAGGGAGGGTAGGAGAGGGAGGCTTGGAGAAGAAAAAGGGATAGAGGTAAAAAAAAAAAAAAAAAAAAAACTTGGGGTGAATAAGAAAAAGGGGAAGGACGGTGGGGCACAGTGGAGGGAAAAGAAGATAAAGAATAGAAAGGGATGGGTAAAAAAGAAGGAGGACAGGGGGAGGAGAGAGGAGTAAGGTATAAAAGATAAAGGAGATGGAAGAGTCGTGTAGGGAAGGACGCAATGGGGAAAAAAAGGAGAAAAGGGGTATAAAAGTAAGTAACATTTAGTAGTAGTAGTAGCAGTGGCATAGTAGTAATAGCAAAGTAGTAGATGCATTGGTAGAAAGCAGTAGTATGTCCATTTATGATTTTGGTGATGGGGGTAGCCAGAATGGTGGAGATGGTGGTGGTGATGGCTGGGGTAGTGGTGGTAGTGGTCGGGGTGGTAGTGGTGAAGGTAGTGGTGTCGGTGGTGTTGGTGGTGGCAGTGGTGGTGGTGGTGGTGGTGGCCGGAGCGGGCTGGACGCAACTCAGAGTTATAAAGAGAATCATTACACTGGCGTCCAAAAACAGCCATTTCATTAAAATATTTTCCATAATGAGTCATGGCGGTAATTCATCAACAATTGTAATTCATCCGCGTGACGTCACACACTCATCGACCGTGGCCGGAAAAATTAGGGAATATATTGCCCTAGTAATTGGCTGTACCGGCCAAAAAAGGGGGTGGGTGGGGGGACGGGGTAAGGGGGAGAGGGGGAGGGAGAGGGAGGGATAGGATGCCGCAGGGAGGAGGGAGGGAAGAGGTAATATGGAGAAAGGAGGAAGGTGACAGGAAGCAGCAAAGAAGGAGGAGAGAGAAAAAGAAGAAGAGGGAGGGAAGGCGAGAAGAGGAGGAGAGAAAGGAGAAAAGTGGTAAGAGTGAGGAGGTGGAGGAAACAGAGAAGAGCGGAAGGAAAAGATGATACGAGATGAAGAGATGGAGAGAGGGAAGGAAGGGGAGATGGGGGTAGGGCGGGGAAGGTGGCGGGGGGAGGGGGGGGAGGGGAGGAGAAAAAAAAGCACCGCCACGCAGAATACTTTCATTTGTTATTAGGAGGTTTAAAAATACTTTGACGCCAAGAAGAAATGTTTTCACGGGGACGGCGAATCTGCATATCAAAGTGGCGATAAATTATTAGCCAGGCGCGTCACGAAGTGCTGGCAGGCGATGGCGGGAGGGGGGGGGGGGATAACACGCGAGGGGGGGGGGGGAGAGGGGAGCAGAAGAGCAGAAGAGGAAGTGGCAAAGAAGGGGAGGTGGGGGGAAACAGAGAAGAAGTGATACAGTGAGAGATGAGATGAGGCGAGGGGAGGGAGGGAACGAGAGAAGGGGAGGGAAGAGGTAATGGTGTGGAGAGAAGGAAGATTGGAGAAAGTTGCAAAGGGAGGGGAGGTGGAGGACATAGAGAGATGACATGATTAGGGAAGAGAGAGATGGTACACAGAGAAGAGGAGGGATGGAAGGAGAGAAAAGGTAACGCCGTAAGAGAAAGGGGAAGAGGAAGGGAAGATGTAATGCAGAATGGGAAAAAAAATGAAGAATATGTTATGTAAGTTCACCTCCCTTCCTTCCTTCCTTCTCTCATTTCTCCCTATTTTCTATTTTTTGACCACCAATACTCCATCATTCTTTCATGGTCAAAGACAATCATAGCAGGCAGACCTTCCTTCCTTTCCTTTTTCCTTCCTTCCTTCCTTCCTTCACTTCTCAAACCTCAACTCTACTTCTTGTTCCCATGCTTGCTTGCTCTTCCTCTTACATCAACAACCACCACCACGCGCCACATCACCACCACCACCATCATCATCACCACCACCGCCGCTGCCGCAGCTGTAAACTGGGATCACTATCGGAGGTTGGTAACGATCCCATTAAGATAGACCCCCTTGTCAAGCCTTCTGATAAAATATTCCTGCCGCCCGCCTCCCGCCGCCCCGCCTCGCCTCCGATGTCCTACGGCAACTTTCCCTTTCAGCGCAAAATGTCAGGGGGTGTCATTATCTTCCGACAGATAAAAGAGATACTACTACTACTGCCTCCTCCCCTTCCCTTCCCTTCCCTTCCCTGCCCTACCCTGCTTCTTCTCTCCTTTCTCGTTCACTCTGTTTCTCGCTCTCTCTGTCTCTCTCTGGGTCTCCGTTTCTCTGTCTCTGTCTTTCGTTCTGTCTGTTTCTGTGTTTCTGTCTCTGTTTCTGTCTGTCTTTTTCGTTTTCTCTGTCCCTTTAAACTGATGTCCTTCTTCTTCTATTTCTCCTTCTTTTTCTTCTTCTTCTTCTTCTTCTCTTTGCTCTTTTTCCTTCTATTCTTATTTTCATTTGATTTTTTTTTTTCGCTTTATTACATTAGTCGGTATTTGCCTCATTTTCTTAGTTTTAGGGACGTGTGTGCGTGTACGTGTGTGCGTGTGTGTGTGTGTGTGTGTGTGTGTGTGTGTGTGTGTGTGTCGAAACCGCTCTCCACTGGCGCATGAAGTGAATGTTCCACGCACACATGAGCATACACACACGCAAATGGATCTACACATACACACACACACACACACACACACACACACACACACACACACACACACACACACACACACACACACTTAGGTAAACAGAAAAAAACTCAGACATATGAAAACCAAAAACGAACTACACATAAAAAAGACAAAAGAAAATAAATTAGAGAAAAAAAATCAGAAAATAAAGAAATAGATAACAAACGAGACGAATGAAAGGAAATGAGCCGTTGACATGAAAACAGACACACACAGAGAGAACAACAGACAGGCAGACAGACAGACAGACAAGCAAAGGAGAGAGAGAGAGAGAGAGAGAGAGAGAGAGAGAGAGAGAGAGAGAGAGAGAGAGAGAGAGAGAGAGAGAGAGAGAGAGAGAGAGAGAGAGAGAGAGAGAGAGAGAGAGAGAGAGAGAGAGAGAGAGAGAGAGAGAGAGAGAGAGAGAGAGAGAGAGAGAGAGATTAGGGAGTCTCGATGCACAGTAGAAGAGAAAGAGAAACTTAATACAAGCATAAATCTTCTTTTTCTTTTCTTTATATTTTCTTCTTTTACTTTTTTCTTTTCCATCTTTTTCTTTTTCTTCTTTTCCGTTTTCTTTTTCTTCTTGTTCTCCTTGTTCTTCCTCTTCCTCTTCTTCCTTCTCCCGAATTAACCACTGGTGTGTTGGTCCCATCCCACTCCCCCTCCCTTCTTCTCCCCCCTCCCCCCTCCCCCCGACCTTAGTAAGCGGGTAACCTCGTCTCCTTCCTCCTCCGTCGTGGCTTTTGTGTCCGCGTTTCCGGCTAAAGCAGCGACGGGATTCGAACCCACGCCATCACCCTTTCACCTTTCTCCTCTTAGCTCGTCCTTTATACTACTTCAATTTTTCCTTTAGCTTTTTGTTTTATTTTATTTTCTTTTTCTTTTCCACTTTATTTTTTTCTATTTCTTCTTTTTCTTTTCTTCTTTTTCTTCTTCACCTTCACCTTCTAATTCTTTTTTCTGCGTCTTCATTTTTTTCTTCTTTTCATTCATCTTTTTCATTTTCTTCTTTTTAATCTTCTTCTTCTTTTTCTTCTTCTTCTTCTTCATATATTTCTTTTTCTTCCTCTTCTTCCTTCTCCTGCTCCTCCTCCTCCTCCTCCTCCTCCTCTTCCTCCCCCCCAATTACCAATCACACACAATATATCATTTTCCCAGCATCCCTTTCGAAATGCAATCCGTATAAGAAGCATCATTGACAGGGGTCGGGAGGGGCGTGAAGAGGTCGTGGAGAACAGTGTGTGAGAGGGGAGAAGAGGGGGAAGGGGAGGAAAAAAACAAAGGAAGGGGAAGGGGAGAAAAGAAGAGGAAACCTGGGTGGGAAAGGAAGTATGTGGGAAAGTCTGGGGTGTTTATAAGTGTGTGGAGAAAATGAAGAAGAGGAGAAGGAGTGAAGGGGAGGTGAAAATAGAGGTGAAAAGTGAAAACAAAAGAATAGAAAGAGAAAGAATGGGAAAGGCAGAAGAGAGAAGAGGAAAAATTAAGAAGTGAATGGCAAGAAAGAGAGAAAAATAAAAGGGCAGAAAAATAAGTAAAAGGGAAACTCAGCGGAAAGGGAAACATTAAAAAGTGAATGAGAAGAAATTAACAAAACAGAAGGGGAGAAAAAAGGAGAAAAAAAGGAAAGGAAGAGGAGGGAAGGGGAGAATATAAGAAGTGAATGGAAGGAGAAGAGATAAAACAGGAAAGAAAAGAAGGTGAGTAGAGATGATTGGGTGACCTCATACAACTACCATACAATATCATAGGCGAGATACAAGGTGAGAGAACCAACTAACTGACTCTCTCTCTCTCTCTCTCTCTCTCTCTCATCAACACTCTTCATAGGCAGCTCCATAATGAACAGGATACAACACCTTCACTGGGGACACAATGGACTTTTAAATCGATCGTTATAATTGTGTTCCTGTCGCTAATCATTACCTGAGTGTGATAATCAACGTCACCTACCTGTTGTTGATTACGAGAGAGAGAGAGAGAGAGAGAGAGAGAGAGAGAGAGAGAGAGAGAGAGAGAGAGAGAGAGAGAGAGAGAGAGAGAGAGAGAGAGAGAGAGAGAGAGAGAGAGAGATACATACATACATACATACATACATACATACATACATACATACATACATACATACATACAAACTAACATATACAGTCAAATTAACAGATAGAAATACATCAACAGACACAGAAAGACAGAGAAGCTTGTATTATCATCCTTATCTTATTTACACTTACCTTCTGCCTTACTTATGTATTTTCCCTTATCTGTTTCTTCATTTATCTCCGTTATCTTTTTTGTATACTGTATACCAGTACTATTTTCATTTCCTCTTGTCTGCCTTTAGTCTGCCAACACCTGCTCCTGGCCCCCCACCCAACCCCCAAAATGTCCCCACCTTTTTACACCATCAACCCAACCAACATAACCATTACTATCTCCTCGAGCTCCAACAAGCAAGCTCTATTGAAATTTCCTCCTCTGAATCCTATTCCTCCTAAGTCACTGCAACAGGTAACAAAAGACGGGTGAGGCGCTACTAAACAATGGCATAACGAGGAACAAGAATAACCTCCACCTCCACCATATTTGTCACCCACGCATCCAATTCTCCCTTCTCCCATCCCTCCCACTCTCCCTTTCTCTACCACCTTCCCACATCACTCACTATTTCCTACTTAACTCTCCCTCTCTCCCTTTATTTCTAACACTTTCCAGGAAACACTTTATTCCAAACGCTGATCAAGGGTTGGCATTTGTCACGTAATTCCGCAAGGGGGTTTAAATTACTTGACGCAATGATAACACACCTGTCCACTCCCCCCCACCCCCCCCACCCCCCACCCCCACACACACACACCTGGGCTTGACAAATATCTTGACCCTCACCTGGGCGTCATTACCTGCTTGGAAATTGGAAGTGGTGGGGAGGAGGATGAGAGAGGGGGTGGGAGTGGTGTGTGTGTGCGTGTGCGTGTGTGTGTGTGTTGGTACAAGTGGACAATAATAAGTAATGATGATGGTAATGGTTTGTAATGGCAGTGTGGGCAAATAGAAAGAGAGAGAGAGAGAGAGAGAGAGAGAGAGAGAGAGAGAGAGAGAGAGAGAGAGAGAGAGAGAGAGAGAGAGAGAGAGAGAGAGAGAGAGAGAGAGAGAGAGAGAGAGAGAGAGAGAGAGAGAGAGAGAGAGAGAGAATACACATATAAAAACCGAATTCTAGTTGTGTACATGATAAATTTAAGGAATATGTCTCCCTTCCTCCTCCTCCTCCTCCTCCTCCATCTTGACAACCTAGTAATTAAATCTTCCAAACGTGTATACAAAGAAAACTCGCTAATGTCACACTGATAAACACACACACACACACACACACACACACACACACACACACACACACGCACACACACACACGCACGTACCCACGCACCACATCAGTGTCCAAGGTAAATCTCCGGCACCAATTAGCACCTCTTAACACCTGGTGACTGCGGGGACGTCTCGATATATTCAGGTGAGGTAATTACATGCGGGTGAGGAGCATGCTAATGAGGCGCGGCGGCCAGGTAAGCGTCTCACTTTGGCGCAGGTATTTAAACGTCTTGCTTCACCTGGCTTGTGCTTTCTCGGTTCATCTTCTCGTTTTTTATTCTTTCAAGTTCTGTTTGATCTCTGCGGGTTTTGGGTCATTCGTTTAGATAGTGTTAGTGGAGGGAGGAGAGGTAAGGAGATAGATTAGAAGGAAGATTTGCAAGAGGAGAGAAGCTAGAACATTTAAAACATAAACTTATTTGCAGTTAAGTATTTTTTTTTTTTTTACGTCTACGCCTATAGCGCCGGTAGGCTTGCTTGAGGGGCCTGGATGGTGTTCAGCCCCAACTCGTCATGGCGCAGCAAGTGTTTATAGTGGCGCCATCTTCTCTTTAGTGTCCATGTCTCACAGCAATAGAGTAAGACAGGGCAAACTAAACTCGAAGATCCGGATCTTTGTACTACACAAATATCGAGAACGACTGAACGAGTCCCGTATACCAGGATCACTAACCTTGTTTTTGCCGAAGATACAGTAATCCTTGCGCAGGCGTTGTGGTTCTCGAGGCACTGCACGAGGAGGCAAAGCTCTTGTGACTTCAGGTCTTCTGGGCCAAGACCAAGTTGCAGGTGTTTGGAAGCTTGCCAGATGAAACAGTAAAGTCTGTTCTTGCGTGTGGCGACGACATTGATCTTGGAAAATTTCACATACCTTCGTAGAGTAGTTCAGAATAACGGCGGATCTCGCCAGAAAGGCAGATTAGTTGGGCCACGGCGTTACGGGACTCGCTCAGCACCAGTATATGGCGTTGTCGATATTTACGTAGTACAAAGATCCGGATCTTCGAGTTTCTTGTGCTCTGTCTTACTCTATTGCTGTGAGACATGGACACTAAATAGGGACTTGGAGGAGTTTGATGCCTTTGCCAATAAGTGTCTACGCAGAATCGTGGGATATCACTGAAATTACTTTGTGTCAAAATGGCGACTACTCCATGAGACTTATTCGACTAATATTACCCGTATTGTTCGTCAACGCCAACTCCGGCTATCCGGGCATTAGGCACACTATTCAGAAGCCGACCCTGCTCATCGGGTTGTTTCAATAAGAGACAACCCTGAGTGGAGGGAGGAAGCCAAGGGGACGCCCACAGAGGTCGTGAATTGAGCAGGTCAATAGATCCTGCCAGGAGGAACTTAGGCTGGGGGCCTGCATGGACACTGGTCCGGAGGAACCCCCGAGCTTGGAGTCATAGGGTGGGCGAGGCGACGCACCCTCCGGCATAAGCCCCCATTGTTAGACTGATCGATTGTCGGAATAAGAGCGACGCAACAAACACTACAAAATGACGATGATGATAACAGTACTAATAAGAATAAGCAAAAATAATAGATGATAACAGAAGTAACACTCACCCACACACGTCCATCGCAGCCAAGAATTCCTGCAAAGACAAAAAAGAAAAACATAATAACATAACTCTAAACACAAAACACTGTCTCATCAACTACTAATAAGAGAACATTCGCATCCTTCCCCTCCTAGAACTAACACTCATCACTTCCGATCAAGAATAAAAGGGAAGGACCAAAAACCTTAATCCTTGAAATAAATGGAGTGGAGCAGCCAATAAATTAATTAGGGTGAGGACAGGAAGAGGCGAGAAACCATTAATAGAGCGAGACTGCGGGTGAGGAGGCGGCGGCGGCAGGGAGAGAAGGGAGAAAGGAAGGGTGAGTCAGGAAGAAAGGATGAAGGGAAGGGTGAGGAAGGGAAAGTAAGGGAGAAGGGTAAGTGAGGGTGAAGGGCTAAAGGGTAGGGCAGGGAGAAGATAAGAATGGAAGGGTGAAGAAGGATGACTGAGTGAAGAGAAGGGTGAAGCAGGGAAAGCGTGTGAGAGGAAGGGTGATGAAGGGAGAATATGAGAGGTAAGGGTGAGTATGGGAGGGAAAGGGTGAGAGAGGGAGAGTAAAAGAGAAGGGTGAGTAAGTGAAGGCTAGGGTGAGGGAGGGTGAAAGGAAAGGAGATTAAGATGCTACGGGGTGAGATAAGGATATAAAGTGAAATATTCGTGATCAAGAGATATAGAAAGATAGATAGACTGATAGAGAGAGTCTGCGTAATATGAGGAAATAGGACCCACTCTACACACACACACACACACACACACACACACACACACACACACACACACACACACACACACACACACACACACACACACACACACACACACACACACACACAAATATAAAAAGGAAAAGCTTGTCCCCAACCTAATGTAACCAAACGTAACCATTCCAAACTTTAAACCCAACACAAAACACACACAAACAAACAAACAAACAACAAAAAAAACTAATCTCCATAAAACAGGACAAAATACATAAAAACAACAAAAACAATACTCTAGGAAACCCTCACACGATTAGAGCGGCTCATCTTATTGGCGAAGGATAATCCAGCGACTCCTGAAGCGGCGCGTTAATTAGTATCCTTCGCTGAACTACCCCGGGGAAGGTAATGAGGCCAATTAGGTGACGCGTCTAATACCGGTGTGATTCATTATACGTAGTAGGAATTTGTTGTAGTGAGTGTCCATATGTATTGAGGCTAGGTTATGTTAGATTTGCTTTAGGTAAGGTTAGGTTAGGTCAAGTCAGGTCAGGACAGTTCAGGATAGAATAAGTTAGGTTAGGTTAGTTTAGTTTTAGTTAGATTGAGCTTTAGTTAAGTTAGGTTAAGTTAGGTTGTTATGTTAGGTTTAAGTGTGATTCATTATACGTAGAAGGAATTCGTTGTAGGGGGTGTCTAGATGTATATAGGCTAGGTAAGGTTAGGTTTGCTTTAGGTAAGGTTAGGTTAGGCTTTGTTAGGTCAGGTCAGGTCAGGACAGGTCAGGTCAGGTCAGGATAGGATAGGTTAGGTTAGGTTAGTTTTAGTTAGATTGAACTTTAGTTAAGTTAGGTTAGATTAGGTTGTTAAGTTAGGTTTAAGTTTAGGTTAGCTTAGTTTCGATCCATATCTATAAAGAAAGGAAAGAAGAAAGGAGGAAAAGGTACAACAAACGAGACAAAAGGGGTAGAAAAGGAAGCAAAATGAGGAAAGAGAAAGGATGGAATGCAAAACGGGAAGGGGGAGAGAAAGTAAGATAAAGGGGGAAAATAATGAAGGAAGGAAAGAAGGAGGGAAGGGAAGAGAGAAAACAAACAAGACAGAAAGGGTAGAAGAGGGAGCAAGGTAAAGAAAGAGGAGGGACGGAATGCAAAACGGAAAGGGGGAGAGAAAGTAAGACAAAGGAAGATAATAATAAAGGAAGGGAAGATGGATGGTAAGGGATGAGACAGAAGAGGAAAAGGAAGAGGGAAGAGAAATCGGACCGGCCATATTCCACGCTCTCCTTAACAAAGAAACGTCAATTGTTACCAAACCAAAAATCAACAAGAGCTTCTAAACTCTCTTGGCCCTCATTAAGTTCATTACGCTTCACTATCAATTAATTCTTTGGGGGCCTATTTGTGCCACACTATTACTAAGAGAAAATTAAGAAGTTGGATTCGGTCATTAACACGAAAAAGTTGTTTATAGGAAGTTCGTAGGGAAAGGAGTCTGGCGCACAAATACTTTACGCTGATCTCAGAGGAATGGCTGAAGATGAGGGAGCCTGCAATAAGGGGGGAATTTTATAATGTGAAACAACTGATATATTTAATGTTTTTTTTCCAGACTATAATAACTACAATTTCTGAAGCCAGGTAAAGCAAAGACAAACCCACTTCTGTACATACACACCAAGCACTTACTTTCCCTTCCCTTATTTCACCTTTCTTCTTTCTTCACTTCTTCGCTTATTCTCCCTGTCTTCCTGCACCTCATCTTTCTTTCCTCCTCTCCCTTTCCTGTTCCATCCCTAAACAAGGAAAATAAACATCTTTCCTTCTTTCTCTATCCTTCCCATATCTTATCTCACTGCACCCATTCCATATTTCTCCTCTTCCTCCTTTTCTCCCTCTCTCCCTCCCAGCACCCACGCCATAAAACAGGTTGAGGCCACACGATGAATAGGTCAGCAGGGCAAGGGAGCCAACAGCGGTAAGGGGGATGGAGGGAAAGGGAGACAGGCCAGCAGGGAGAGGCAGAGAGAGAAGGAGAGGAAGAGGAAGGGAGAGGAGGGAAAGGAAGAGGGAGAGGGAGGGAGAGGGAGGAGCCACTAGTGACATCCTCTCGCCGCGTTCTCCCTCGCACCACAAACTTAATGTTGACGCCGAGGACAGACCAGAATAGAGAAGCGAACCTCAGCTTTCCAGTCCTCCCCATCTACCCCCTTTCCCCCCACTCTCCACCCCCTATACCCCTTCCCTCTCTTCCTCCCTCCTCTGCCCTCCGCCCTCCTATCGCTTTGAATTACCCTTTCCTCTCTTCCTCCCCCTTTTGATTTTCCCTTCCCTTAAAAATAAAAACGAAAAAATCACTCCCGCTTCGCTCCACTTCGATAAACAAGACCTACTCCACCTTCTCCCACTCAAAACGCACGAAAAACAATACTCCCACCCACACCCATCCCCATGCACTCCCGCCCACCCCGCCCCATGCACTCCCATTAGGCCCAACCCCATCCCAGGCAAACCCACCCTATAGCTACCCCTCCCCCCCTCCCATGCACTTCCGCCCTACTCAACCCCTCCCCACGCATTCCCGCCCCATCCCTCCCCATGCACTCCAGCCACATCCCTCCCCATGCACACCCATCCAGCCCCTTTCCATGCACACCCATCCCGCCCCTTCCCATGCACACCCATCCCGCCCCTTCCCATGCACACCCACCCCGCCCCACGCTCCCTCACCCCACACCTCCCTATACACTCCCATGCCCCCCAACCCCTTCCCAAGCACACCCGCACCGCTACACACCGCCCCGCCCCGCTGAAGACAGGCAAAGCACGAGTCCCGCGCGGCATTAAGAGCTTAGTACAGAGGCAACGCAGGGCCCTCGGGAGGCGGCGCTTCCTTGCTACTTAGAAGGGGACAACTTAAAGACCCGCGAAGTTAGGCATAAAAAACTCGCGTCTCTCCGCACCGCCGTCCATTATATATTAACTGAACATCAAACCTCGAACTGGGGAATGGAAGCAGACATGGCGAGAACGCACCCTTACTGACCGTCTACGTAATGACGGGGAATCATATAAAACTAAAATAAATAGAAATCAATGAAAAACAAACAATGCTCTGAGAAAATACCAAACAAGTGACAAATGTACAAGAAAATTACCGTAAAAAAAGACAAATAACACCTTCAATAATCGTGAGTTAAAAAAGAAAACCAACACATTCTTAGGTACGAAATAAAAGAAACTAGAACAATTATAAGAACAGTATGACGCACAAGAATGAACCTATAAACATACTCAAATCTAGTAAGCAAAAAGTAACTCAGCTAGGCAAAAGAAGATATAGAGATACACACAGACAGAAAGATAAATAAATAAACAGATAACCAGACAAATAAAAAAAATGCATGTATGTAAGAATGAATAAAGAAAAAGTTAAAGGAACCAAAAAGTGTTGAGAGACAGAGAACGACAGAGAGAATAACACACAGGGAGAGACAGCGACAGACAGAGAGACAGAGCAAGAGAGCGAGAGCAAGAGCGAGTCAGGCAGGTAAGAGAGACAGGTGGGTCGGTTCACTCGGAAGTCACACTAGGATTACGCGCTCAGCCGCCAGACGCAGATTGAAAGTTTGTGCCTCGAAAATTGTTAGCGTCGAGGCATATCAGAAAAAGGGGGAGAAAGGGAAAAAAAAAGGGAGACTGCGGAAAAAGTAAAGGAAAGGCTAAAAAAGATTACATACACGGAGGGGGGGGGGGAGAGAGAGAGAGAGAGAGAGAGAGAGAGAGAGAGAGAGAGAGAGAGAGAGAGAGAGAGAGAGAGAGAGAGAGAGAGAGAGAGGAAAGATTTCACTATTCTATGTGTCGAGTTTGTTTCCTTTCCAGCTGCTGCTGCTGCTGCTTCTTCTCTCTCTCTCATTGCTGTCTCGGTCTTCATTATTTTTCATTTTAAAGCCAATAAAAAAATAACTCAATTCCTTCGTCAATTCTGTCAACCTTAACCTCCCATTCTCTCTCTTTCACAGACGAGATTAAGCAAGAAAGAATAAAAAAGAGAAAAGTCACCATGACGAAATACAGCCTATTTTATTGTTTGAGAGAGAGAGAGAGAGAGAGAGAGAGAGAGAGAGAGAGAGAGAGAGAGAGAGAGAGAGAGAGAGAGAGAGAGAGAGAGAGAGAGAGAGAGAGAGAGAGAGAGAGAGAGAGAGAATGGACTGGATTTGCAACAAGAGAGTGAAGAGGAAGAGGGGAGAAAGAGGAAAGGAGAAGAGGATGCACAGGAATATTTGGAGAGAGAGAGAGAGAGAGAGAGAGAGAGAGAGAGAGAGAGAGAGAGAGAGAGAGAGAGAGAGAGAGAGAGAGAGAGAGAGAGAGAGAGAGAGAGAGAGAGAGAGAGAGAGAGAGAGAGAGAGAGAGAGAGAGAGAGAGAGAGAGAGAGAGAGAGAGAGATATAGAGAGAGAGAGAGAGAGAGAGAGAGAGAGAGAGAGAGAGAGAGAGAGGGGAAGACAAAAAGAAAGAGAGAAGGAAGGGTAGAGGGCGAGGCGAGGCAGGAGGGAGACGGAAGGAAGGAAACAGAAGATGGAGAGAGAGAGAGAGAGAGAGAGAGAGAGAGAGAGAGAGAGAGAGAGAGAGAGAGAGAGAGAGAGAGAGAGAGAGAGAGAGAGAGAGAGAGAGAGAGAGAGAGAGAGAGAGAGAGAGAGAGAGAGAGAGAGAGAGAGAGAGAGAGAGAGAGAGAGAGAGAGAAGGAAGACGGTGCGAGAGGAAACAGGAGAAATGGAGGAAGATGGCAGGAGGAAACGTGGAATGAGAACACATATTAGACAGCACACGCACACACACACACACACACACACACACACACACACACACACACGCAGGGAGACACAGGTGAAATAAATAAAGGGAAAGAGAAACACGTGAAGCGCAGCGAATGAAGGAATATAAATTGGACGCGAAAAAAAACCTTAGCTCCGACAGGTTACAAATGAAAGAAAGTATTTGGCTGTGCATTAGAGATTATAAATACGAATGTTAAAAGAGACAACCGGAACAGAACACAGAAAAAAGAATATACGAGATGTGACACAGGCTATTTTATCCTCCTCTCTCTCTCTCTCTCTCTCTCTCTCTCTCTCCCTCCTTCCTTCCTTGCTTCCTTCCTTCCAAGATTACTGTCAACACTTCCTTCGGACTGACGAATGAAAGAAAAAGAAAGTAATGCAGAGGAAGAAAGAAACAAAGAAGATGCTAAGAAAGTATAAACAAGAGGAGACGAAAGAAAGAAAGAGACGAAAGAAAGCAAGAACAAGAAGTGGCGAAATAAATAAATAAAGAAAGAATGAAGATGACAAGAAAGCAAGAACAAGAAGAGGCGAAAGAAAGAAAAAAGACAAGAAAGCAAGAACAAAGAGAGGCGAAAGAAAGAAAGAAAGAAAGAAGACAAGAGAGCAAGAACAAGAAGAGAAAAAGAAGGAAAGAGCAAGCAAGAGACAGAGAAAGAGATGTCTTGCGATAAATGAAAAAAAAAAAATAGAAAGAAAGAAAGAAAGAAAGACGCCAAGAAAGCAAGAACAAGAAGAGAAGAAGAAAGAAAGAAAGAGAGCGAGAGAAGCCTTGGGATACATATTTCATATATGTTAATGCTGGCAATATTGCACACATAAATTAGATATACACGGCGCGGCTCCCTGTCAAACCAAATGGAGTTCTCCGCCCCGCTACCAATTGATTTTGTGGCTCCTCCATCACTCTTGCTGGCTTTTTCCCTCCAATTTCATTTTGTGGGAAAGGAAAAGCAATAATTGTTCCTGAGAGCATGGGAGGAAAGAATGGCAGAGGAGGGAGGGCAAGGAGAGGGAGGAGGTGATGGTGGTATAGTGGTGGTGGTGGTGGTGGTAATGGTGGTGGTGGTGCGTATGGTTGGTGAGTGGGAGGAAGACACGTGTAGGGAGAGGTGAGTCTTAGTGAGGAAGGAAAGAGAGAGAGGGACGAGGGGCGGTGTTGTGGCCGTGAGTGATGTTATGAATTGTGTTATGGAGAGAAGAAAAGGCACAATTAGAGAATGTAAGGAGGAGGAAGGAAGGGAGGAAGAGAAGTGTTGCATGGTGTGTACTGTTAGAAAGTGTTAAAAAGAAGCCTTACAAATAGAATAATGTCAAAAGAGGCGAAGGATGATGGCGAATAATTTAAGGAAAAGAAAGATAATGGAGGAAATTAAAAAAAAAGAATAGATGTGCTTAGAAGAGATAATGAGCAGATATGATAAGGATGATGATGACAATGAGGATGATGAACAAAGATAACTTATATGGTTACAAAGACATACTTAGGCTTGCTCTTAATGAAATAATCTTACTCACACACACACAAAAAAAAACAGAACATCATATAAATCTAATTACATGAAAAAATAAATCCTATGATCATGTACAAAGACACAGTCATACGTACACCAAAATGCCAGCCAGATACACACACACACACACACACACACACACACACACACACACACACACACACACACACACACACACACACACACATCCCCCCCTTCACACACACATAGAGGCGATGAAAGGTAGGGTGACATGAGGGGACAGGTAGAGAGAGAGGAGGCGGATAGAGATAGAGGGAAGGAGAGGTAACACAGGTGGGTGGGGAGTCGGGATGGGGATGGGACAGGTGGGGGGAGGGGGTGAATACATGCAGGTAACAATACGGCCTGACAATTACAAGCCAGCAGGAAGAAATGACTAATTCGTACCCAGCAGATGGGCGGCTGTTAGTCCGGGCTGAATAAATTACAAAATATAAAGTGCTATTTGAAATATAACGTCGATGTGACATACTGACTGCGAGGCGAAGCGTGGCGTTATTGGGTGTGTGTGTGTGTGTATGTGTGTGAGTGTGTGTGTGTGTATGTGTGTGTGTGTGTGTGTGGTGGAGTAACTAGAGACTGTGTTTGTTGGTTATGTTTTTTCGTTGTTTGTAATGTGTGTTTGTGCGTGTCTATTCATGTTTGTGCTCTGGTTTCGTAACGGTGGTAGTGGAGGGGTGCGGAGGAGGTGGTATGGAAGGGGTTGAGGGGGGAGAAAAACTGGAGGTGAAGTGAGTATTGAAGTGGTTGTGTTGGTGTTGGAAAGAGATTGTGTTGTTGGTGGTGGTGATAGTTGTGGTGATTTCGTAGTGGTGGAAGTGTCTGAGAGAAGAAGAATGGGAATAGTATTAAAGAAGTGGTGGTAAGAAGAAGGTATGAGGAAAGTCAGAGGGAAGATGAGAGCTAGGAGAAAGAGGAGATGGTCATACTTGAAACTTGGTGTTGTTATAGATAGTAAGATATTTTTGAGGGAGAGAAGCTGTACTGAAGGGAATACTGTTTTAAATGTAATGTTGAGGAATTCTATCTGGTTGATTCTTTGAAACTGAATTGGTTGAATGGTTGGCTGGTTGAAGTGGTTGATTGTCTGAAGTAGTTGCCCGGCTGAATTGACTGATTGGTTGAAATGATTTGGTTGGGTTGAATTGCTTGACTGACGAACACTTTTTACAATGAGAATTCGTGTAGCGATGTGGATTCCAAAACGATAACGCGCTGTACAATACTAATAAATACAACGAAAGCCACAGTGAAGCTTATGAAGTAAATAACGTACCGGTGAAGTGTAAAGTATGGCATTATAAACACAGTGACATAATTTGTGGAGGCGTAAAACTGTTTAGTATTAACGGATGCAATGGCAGATAACGTTACTAAGCCTCTGTGGTTAAAATTATGTTGTGGCGAATCATGTACAGCGATTCGGGTGGTAACAGAAATCGCTGCGGAGTTAAATTAGTGAAAGAGCGTGTAACATTCAGGCTGTAGAGTGAACATAGAGTTGAGGTCAATAGTTGTATATAATTAGTAGAAAGAACAAGGGGGAAAAAAAGAGTAGTGGATATTAGTTACGTAAAATTGGTGGAAAAAAAAGGGAAAAATAAAGTAGTGGTTGTTAGTTGTGTATAAGTAGAAGAAAAAAATAGTGAAGATAATAATTCAAATGGGATAAGACGGGGGGAAAAGTGAACGGGAGAGGAAAGAGGAGGGAAGGAAGGAAAGAATGGAAGGACACATAGAAAGAGGAGGAGAGTACCAAGGTGCTGTAAGGTAGGAAAGAGTGAAAGAATAAGGAAGAGAGACGGAGAAAGAAAAAAAAAGTTGGTACTAAAAGTGTGACATAGAAAGGTAGAGAACGGGACTCGAACGTGATGTATAGTGTTAGTGTGTGAGGGTCATTAGGCGAACTACAAGGACAATGAAGTATGGAGGGCATGTGTTACTATAATATCAGTACACACACAATAAAATAAATCAAAGGTTCAATAAAGGTGATTAGGAGAGCGTGCAAACACCGCCACCACCTCTACCACCACCACCACCACCACCCAAACAGTATCCATTATCAATACCAGTCTAGAACGAGCACAAACAATCCACCTTCACCATCACCATCACCACCACAGCAATAAAAGAAACACCATCAATACCACATGAGAAATAGGATACACCAATGACACCACCACCAACACCCATTTAGCAACACCACCACCTATGCAACACAAACACCCACCCACCACCACCATCACCACACAGCCAAACACATCATCCCCATAACACCAGCAACAACACTATTTACCACGACACCGACACAACACCACGCAACACAAATTCAAAACAACTTAAGAACATCACAACACAAATCAAGAGCCCAGTAACACAATTCAAGAAACTTCACACAACAGAATACAAAATCAGATCCAACATAACAAACACGTAACACAACAGCATAAAGCAACCCATCACGACAGAACACAACACAATGCAAAACAACAACGCCTCAATACAATGGAACTAAAACAACAACAACTCAACACAACAGATCACAATACAACCCTTGACAAGCGCACAACCAGAACACCACACAGCACACACATTCACGCTACCCCACAAAGAGCAACACAATAGGACGCAACACACCACGCCAGAGCCCTAAACAAGACAAAACAAGACCACAACACAACCTTGCCCAAACCACCGCAAATCAGCACCTAACACCACAACATCCCCCCAGTCCAACACAACACTCGCAACACAACACACAATCCCATCCCTCCCTCGGCCCGCCAAAGAAGTCAAACACACGGCATTCATTAAAAGCTCAAGCCTCGCCAGCACCGTCATTTTAATCGCCTAGTAATTGTTAACACTTCATGACAGCTTAGAAAATGAATATGGATTACAGCCGAACATTTGCATTTATTTTGGCGGGGAGAGAAGAGAGAGAGAGGGGGAGAGAGGAGGATGGGGATGGAGAGAGAGGGAGGAGAGGAGGAGGAGGCGGAGGAGGGAGAGAGAGATTCAACATGGCTACAACTTATTTCCGTGTGCTCGAAAATTACCCAGAAATCGCAAACAATCTAGACCATTTGGGTAAGTCACGGATGAGGGAAGAGAAAGAGGAGGAGGAGGAAGAGGAGGAGGAGGAGGAAGAGCGGGAAGAAGAGAAGAGGGAAAAAAGAAGGGTGCAACGGAAGGGCGGAAGAAGAAGAGGAGAGAAGAAAAAAAGGATAACTGTGTAGGAAGGAAGGCAAAATAGGAAAAGGAGAAAGAGAAAGAGGAGAAGGCGAAGGAAAAGGAAGAATCAGAGAAGAGAAAGAAGAAGAGGGCAAAGGAAGGGCGAACAAAGAAGAAAAAAATACAAAAGGATAACTATGAAGGAGAGAAAGACAACAAGTTAGAAGGGATGAGTAAGAGTGAGATGAAAAGAGAATGAAAGTGGGGAGGTGGAAGAGAAGGAATAAGAGAGAAGGAGAAGGAGGAGGAGGAGTTGAATGAGGCGTACAAATGTGAGGGAGAGTAAGAAGGGATAAATGAGGAGACAAGGAAAGGACAAGAGAGGAAGGAGGGGAGAATGAGGGTGAGAGGAGAAAGAAATGAGGAAGAGAAAGAAAGGAGGAAAGAAAATGAAAGGAAATAAACATGAGGAGGAAAAGAGTAAGTGTGGGGGAAATAAGGGAAAGAAAGGAGGAAAATAAAAGAGAAGAAAAGGAAAGGAACAGGAGGAGGAAAAGAGTGAATGAGTGGGCGGAGTGAAGGAAGGGATAATGGATGAAGAGAAAGTTGGGAACAATTGTGGAATATATGAAGGAGAGAAAGGAAAGGGGAAACAAGGGAAAAATATATAGAAAGGAAGAGAAAAGAGAGAAAAGGCGAATTACAGAATGTCGGAAAAAAACATGAATAAAAGATAAACCAAATGAACAAAAGATGAAAGAGAAATAGAAGAACAAAAAGATATAGAGAGGAAGAGGAAAGAGAAAGAAGAGAATGGGGAATGCGAGAATGACAGAAGAGAATGAATAAAAAAGTAAAATAAGGCGAAAAAGATGAAAAAAAGAAGTAGAAGAAAAATAAGAACGACAATGATGAAGGTGGTGACGATGAGGATGAAAAAGAAACTGAACAAGAACAAGAAATGGAGAAAGAAGAAATATGACAAACAATAAAAACAAAACAAAAGGATGAGAAAAGAGGAATAAGCAAAAACCAAACAAAATACAGACGGACCAAATGGAGAGAATTAACGAGACAGGGAAGAGAGGAAGGGAGTGAAGCAAGGAGGAGGAGGAAGGAAGGGAAAGTAGGTACGTAGGAAGGAGGAGATAAAAATAAGAGGCGATGAAGGGAGGGAGACAAGAGAAAGTGGGAAGAGAGAGAACCGAAGGAAAAATGCATAGGATGAGGAAGAGAGAGAGAGAGAGAGAGAGAGAGAGAGAGAGAGAGAGAGAGAGAGAGAGAGAGAGAGAGAGAGAGAGAGAGAGAGAGAGAGAGAGAGAGAGAGAGAGAGAGAGAGAGAGAGAGAGAGAGAGAGAGAGAGAGAGAGAGAGAGAGAGAGAGAGAGAGAGAGAGAGAGAGAGAGAGAGAGAGAGAGAGAGAGAGAGAGAGAGAGAGAGAGAGAGAGAGAGAGAGAGAGAGAGAGAGAGAGAGAGAGAGAGAGAGAGAGAGAGAGAGAGAGAGAGAGAGAGAGAGAGAGAGAGAGAGAGAGAGAGAGAGAGAGAGAGAGAGAGAGAGAGAGAGAGAGAGAGAGAGAGAGAGAGAGAGAGAGAGACTAAAGCAGACACAAGCAACACAGACAGACAGACAAATTACAGTCTTGGATTCCCTTTCGCAACACACTCAGAAAATAACTCAAGCATGGGGGGGGGGGTATTTGGGGGGGGGGAGGGGGAGAGGGATTTCAGGGGAGACTTCGAAATAAACTTGTGAACCCAATTTAATATTCTTCTGGACATGAAATCATCCATCTATAGAACTTCAATGAGAGAAGAAAAAGGAGGAGGAGGAGGAGGAGGAGAAGAAGGATGTGGAGGAGGGAAGAAAATGCGAGTAAGGTAAGATGAGGCAAGGAAGGAGGGTAAGGAGAGAGGGTAGAGAGAGAAAGAGGAGGGGAAGGGGAGATAAAAAAAAAGGGGGTGGGGGAGGTAACTCTTTTCAAAACATTAGAATCACTGCAATCTGGAGAAAAGAAAATTAGCTTCAATTCTCTCTCTCTCCTTGACTTGAGAGAGAGAGAGAGAGAGAGAGAGAGAGAGAGAGAGAGAGAGAGAGAGAGAGAGAGAGAGAGAGAGAGAGAGAGAGAGAGAGAGAGAGAGAGAGAGAGAGAGAGAGAGAGAGAGAGAGAGAAAAAAAAAAAAAGAAAGAAAGAATAGGGGCGGGGTGGGAAAGAAAACACAAGCAAGAAAAGGAAAAGAAGTGAACGGAAGATGGGTAAAAAAACGTGCAAAGAAAAAAAACTGGAAAAAACAAAAACAAAGAACAAAAAAAACGAAAAAAAACACAGCCAAAACAAGACAAAACGCAAGAAAAACAAGAAAAAAACAAAGAAAAACAGGAAAATAATCATCGTTTCAATCCATTACTTGCGAGGCGAAGAATATCCAACTCTTACTTGCCTCTCTTCTCTTCTCTTCTTCAATGGGTACGGTTCCCTCCCATTACCCCTTGACAGACTGAACCCGAAACCCATTACCATCACAGACTGTACCCATAATCCATTACACCTAGACGAATCGAACCCATAACCATTACCATACCACCTGGAACCTTAGCCTGCCTATACCTCTCTATTAGCCCATTAACACTATCACTATATCTATCATTCTTTATCTATCACTATCGGCATCTATCTCACTATCTATCACTGTGTTTAAAGTAGAGATAGAGATAGAGATAGAGGGAAAAAACTGAAGACTTGGTGCAATAGAAAGACAGCCAAAAAAGAAATGCGAACTGAAAACGAGAAAAAGGAAAAAAAATTGAGAAAAGGAAGTAGGAAAGATAGGGAATAAAATACGAGGGAATAATAGCAAAAAAGAAAGAAGGAAAAGGATTGAAATACAGATATAAGGTGGAGAAAGTAAGACCAGGGAACGAAAGAATGGGAAAACAAAAAGGAAAAATGAAATACCACGAAGAAAAAAAAAACTATGATTCTTGGAAATGTGGCGACAGAGGAAAAAACAAAATTGAAGAAAAGAAAAATATATCAAAGAAACAAATGAGATCTAAGGAGAAGATTAAAGAAAGAAAATGTATTTAGAGGAAAATGAGAGAGAGAGAGAGAGAGAGAGAGAGAGAGAGAGAGAGAGAGAGAGAGAGAGAGAGAGAGAGAGAGAGAGAGAGAGAGAGAGAGAGAGAGAGAGAGAGAGAGAGAGAGAGAGAAACAAAAGCTATTACTCATCCTTTCAAACTTCTATCCCCACCTCCCCCTCCCCCCTTTCTCTCTCTTTGCCTCTTTATCTCTCCTCCTCCTCCTCCTCCTCCTCCTCCTGCCAACGCCCTCATCTAACACCATGAGAGATTATCAATGCACAATGACTCTCTCTCTCTCTCTCTCTCTCTCTCTCTCTCTCTCTCTCTCTCACCCACCCACACACACGTTAACCAGCACCACCACTACCACAACCAAACACAACACAACCACCCTCCCTACCTCTCCCTTCTCTTCCTCATCCTCCTCCTCCTGCTCCACCTCCTCCTCCTCCTCGAGTCTGTATACAATTCCATTCCGCGTCTCCTCTCCCAGTCTCTCAGTCTCACTCACTCACTCACACTCACTCTCTCACACCATTCGAGGGGAGGCAATGGGGGCTGGCGAAGGCGGGCACCAGAGAGCGAGCAGGCCAGTGGGGGGGTTCGAAGTGGCGTTCATCACTTATTAACCTCGGGTCGGCATGCAGCGCACCGAAGGCTTTTTGGCTAGATTACCCGCACTTCAGGCTCCTTTTCACACCTCAGTCCCAATCTTCCTAATTAAGTCCCGCCATATTGAAAACCCTCAGAAAACGCGGCCATATTTGATAATTCATGCGTGATCAAAAGACTCGTATTTGAAAAGTCAATACCGGCAGGCAGGGCGAGGAGGAGGAGGAGGAGGAGGAGGAGAGGGGAAGAGCGCTACCTGAGTCTTCTTCCGTGTGTTTATACTCTTGTTTTAAGTGAGAAATAAAAAAAAAAGAGAGGGAGAGAGAGAGAGACCTGGAGTGAGAGTCTGAGTGAAGAAGTAAAGAAAAAAAAGTCTGTGAAGTGTTTTTTTCCTCCTAATTTTTTGAGGATGAGGAACAAATATTCTTTTTTCCAGCGCTTTTTTTCACCCTCCCTCTCGCTTTTTTATTGTTGAAAGTGAGGGCGGCGTTAATAGCCTGGACCCCAAGAATGAGTTGCGGGTGTGTGTGTATGTGAGGAGGGTGAGAGGGAAAGGGAGGGCATAGGAGGGAAGGGAGAGGGCGGCAGGGGTAAGGTAGGGACGGAAGGGGTAAGGGAGAGGAAGGGATGGGAAGGGAAGGATGGAGACGGGAGGGGAAGGGAGGGGATGAAAGGGAAGAAGAGGGGAGGGATGAGGAAGGGAGGGGTCGAGAGGGGAGGGGAGAGGAAGGGAGAGGGAGGGAACGGGAGTGGAAGGGAAGGGGTAGGAGTCATCGTTTTAGTCAGGGTCTTGGTTTTGAGGGCGTCATGGGAGGGTGAGGAAAAGAAACAAAGGAAATGAGAATCAAAATGAGAGGAGAAGGAAGGAAGGAAAGAACTTGAGTAAAAGAAAATTTACAGCAGAGGAAGTAGGAAAAACTAAAGTAGCATGGTTGAGAGGAACGAAAAAGGAAAACTGTTCAAAAGAAAGAAAGATAGAAAGGTACTGAGTATGGTTGAGCCTTTGACATCAAATATATAATAACACAACCCACAACTAAACCATCAAAATCACAAAAAAATAACGAACCGAAGGAGCCGAAAAAGATAAAGAAAAAGGGGTATAAAGGTTATTTTTTATTACCAGAATGAAGGAAATGTTCTCTCAACCCAAAACAGAAAAAAAAAATCACAGTGCAGTTGACCTTGTCCTCCTCAAAAAATAGAAGAACAGGAACATTTTAAACGACGAAAAAAACTATTAATCCAAATCACAAAAAAAAAAAAAAATCTACAAACTGTACCACACCTGAAAGACCCCCATAAAAAAAAGCTTCACCTACGTCTCAAGATTCACGAAGCATGACAAACGAACGAACAAACACACACCAAGACATTTAATTGGCTGCTTGGCGAGGCGGGCGAGGCGAGGCGTTACTCACCATTAGAAAAAAAATGTAAAAAAAAAGTAAAACGAAAAAAATATAAATGTCAAGACGGATTAATTTCAGAGCTTAAAATACCCACTTGGCAAGGAACGCTGTTTGAACTCGGCCTGTGATTGGTTTGTTCAATACGGAGGCGAAGCGGCGTGATTGGCGGAGCGACTCGTGGCGTGAGTTCGAGGCTTCACGGAGCTCCGAACCCGCCGAGACAAGTGTTTGGCGGCATTAATGTGGCGAGGAGGAGCAGGAAGAGGAGGAGGAGGAGAAATGAGAGGAGGAGATGGAAGAATGAAAGATACAGGATGAAAAAGATGAGGTCGAGATAAATCAAAAAGTAACAGAAGGAGAAGGAGGAATGGAAGAAAATAAAAGAAAGAGAATGAGAAAGAGAAAGATGAAGAAAAAGAGGAGTAGGGATGAACAATGAAGAAGAGGAAAATCAGGAGGACTGGAAAGAGGAAGAAGAAATATAGAGTTAGGAGGTGAAACGAAAGGTTGAAAAGGAAGATTACGTGGACGTGAAAAAGATGAAGAAGAACTGAGACAAAGAAGGATGAGAAGAACATGGCAGAATAAATGAATATAGGGCGAGGAGAAGGAATGAAAAATAAGAGAAATGGGAAGAGGAGGATGAGATGATGATGATGAAAGAGGAGGAGGATGTGGATTGATAAAAATATAAAAAGGAGGACGAGAAAGAAATACGATGAAACAGGACGATCAAGATGAATGAAAAAAGTAAACGAGAAAAGTAAGAAGAAAACGAGATAAAGAAGAAACAGAAGAGCAGGAGGAGGAGGAGGAGGAGGAGGAGGAGCCGAGATAGAGAGATAGATGCACGTACAAACAAGAATCTATCAGCTACTAACATATTCGGTTTACAATTGGATCTGAATACACAAGTAGCTTTTCCTTATCACATCATCGTAACAACGGACGAGTCAATTGGATGCATATTTTTTTCAATGGAATTTGCCTTTTATTGGCCTCGCTGGGTATTGTAAAACGTCTTCCTTAGCATATTTTCTCATATACTTCAGGTTAACTTTTCTCTTTCTAGCATTCTTTATCTCCTACTCAAATACCAAACTCTTTCGCTCTCTCCCCTTTTCTGAGCGGTAGTATTCTATTTTCTTTAACACTCAAAATAGGGTACCAAAACAGACACAGACCTTACATTACTCCCATACCTTCTTTCAATCAATCTATCTTAATCAAAAGTATATAAAAAGGGAAGGGAGAGAGGAGGTAGAGAAGAGGGAGAAAGGATGTTAGAAGAGGAGCAGGAATAGAGCAAAACGGAACAGGTGACGAGAGAAAGAAGAGAAAGGGAAGAGAGAGAAACGAGGAGAGGGAAGGAAGAAGAGCAAAATGAGATTGTGGATGGAGTAGGCGGAGCAAGACAGGAGGAAAGGGAGACGCGAGGAAGAGAAGAAGAGGAGGAGCAAGGAGTATGAACAACACCAAAAATAAAAGTGGATGAGAGTCTGAGGGGGGAGAAAAGACGCAGGCTCATCCATCTTCAGAGTGAACCTGAGTGAACCATCGACGTGAGCCGGACCATTGTGCTCATCCGGGACACTTAGGACGCAACAATGATCCCGTTCGGGCCAGTGCGTGTGTGTGTCTGAGAGGAGCGAGATGAGCCGCGTAATTGCCCCCCATAACTCACCTCTACTCGATTGGCGATGATGGTGTGTGTGTGTGTGTGTGTGTGTGTGTGTGTGTGTAACTCGTCTGTCTGTGCGTATCAGGCTTCGATTATCTCGTACTTTATCACACACAAGATTGGTGCGCGCATAATGGACCGCCGGATAAAAGGGAGAAAAAAGGGCGCCGGTTCGTCCGAGCAGCGACGGGTTGCCTGCTCCACCTGGCCGCTCCGGGTCAGCACGCCGCGGGTCACGAGATAAGTTGTCCGTATTTCATCAGGTAAATGAGCCAGCCTCCCTCCATCCATCAATCCATCCTTCATTCCCGCATTATAAGCAGAAACATGAAAAAATAACGTTCAATAATTAATAGGAGCGCAAGTATTGGCACAAAATTTACCAATGCATAATAATAATAGTTTGGAACATGTTTATTTGGGTAGCTATGCCTTCAATCTACTTCTTACCCTCTCATTCTTCTATACATACATACATACATACATACATGCATCAATACATTCATTCATACGCTCTCACAGACGCACATACACACATGCATATGAACACATCAGACAACTTTTTTTCGTATAATTACTCATCAAAATCTAAATCGTAACTACATCTATTACAATTATATACAAGTTAAAAGACACTAATTAATAATGTTGAGGGAAAGGTTAAATTATTCAAATGTCCCGTCCACGGAAAGCCAAAGGGTGCGCGGTGACCTGATTACGATTTTTAAGTGGGCAAAGGGATTTGACAAGGGGAATATTAATAAGATTCTTAGTGGGGAAAAAGGACGCGGCGGGTGACAATGAGCACTGCTTATAGAATTGGAGGCTTTGTATGGAGACCGACGAACACTAAATATAAGAGATGGAGGAGTTACAGACCAGGGAACCAAAGAGCTGATGTAAGTATGTAAGTGTGTGCGTGTAGTAGGGGGAAGAGGAGGGAGGTGTGTTTTTGTGTGTGTGTGGGGGGGGGGGGTAGAGTTGTGTGTCTGGGGGGGCTAGAGCCGTGGAGGGAGAGAGAGAATAGAGAGAGAAATAGATAAAAGAAGGCAAATGGAGAGAAGAAAAGAGAAGAAAGGGAAGACTAGAAAAAGATAAAAGAAAAAGAAGTGAACTGAAGAAAAGCGAAAAGAGAAAAGAAGAAAAGAAAGGAAGGAGAAGCGAGAAGAAGAGAAGAGAGTGGAGGGAGCGTTGAGGTTCATTTCTGACAGGTAACATTTCAGGACAGGTAGGAGAGAGGAGGGAGAAAGACGGAGGGAGAAGAACCAAAGACGAGGAGGTGAGAGGAGGGAGAGAGGGGAGAAGGGAGGAGAGAGGGAGGGAGTTGCATCAGTCTACGTCATCACCACCAATCCTCAGTCCCTCCCCCATCTCCCCTCCACCTTCCTTCCATCTCCCCTCTATCTCCCCACCATTCCCCCCCCACCATAAGCCTCCGGAGAGAAAAATACACGCCTGTTGTCACGCGGGTTGGAAATAAATTGATAAGAGAGACGGGCCCAGGGACGAGGCGGAGATGTTTATCATTAATACTCGTCTCAATAATTGCACCAATTTTCTTTATATGACAGCCCGCGGAGGAACTGGAGGTGGAGAGAGCGAGAGAGAGAGAGAGAGGGAGAGGGAGAGGGAGAGGGAGGGTGAGTGCGAGGGCGAGAAGGAGGGAAGACAAGACGAAAGTAAAGGTAGGAAGTAAGGAGGAGAAAAGGAGGTTAAGGTAAGCAAGGAAGGGGATGGGAAAGGTAGCATCCAGCGAAGGAGTGTGAAGGAAAGAAGAGTGGAGGTGAGAGACAGTGAAGAGAGGGAAAAACGAGACATAAAGAAGAAAGGAATGGATTGGAATGGGAAGGAACGTGAAAGAAAACAGGAAAAGCTTGAGAAATGAAAGAAGGTTGCATTAAAGATAGGAATGAAGCAAGGGAAGAAAGGGATGGAGGTAGGGTAAAGATATGATGCGAGATGACAACGGAGAGAATAACAAGACAAAAGGAAAAAGGCAATTGGATGGGAAGAACAAGCAACAAGAAAAGAAAGAAAAGCGATGTAATTGAACGAAGACAAGAGGAAAGGAAGGAAGGAGGGAAGACGTGGGAAGGAAGGCAAGGAGGAAGAAGATGAAGGGAGGGGTCCATCTTCTCGCGGTGAGGAATAGAGGAATTGTTCTTGGCTCGTCATTGGGGCTGGTGGCATTCCATTATTTTCTTGTGAATATAATGGTCGGCAGCCGGAGAATGATATCGCCGGCGGGCCCAGCGCTCAAAGGGACATCATAAATTCACTTGACACACTTGCCAAACGCACAAAAATGAGCAGCCGGCGGGGGACGCGCGCCTCGAAAAAATGAATATATCAGATGGGAGGAAAAAAAAACAGAGTGAATGTTCAATGAATTATGATTTTGCCTCCCCCCTTCCCCTCCTCTTCTTCCCTCTCCTCCTCCTCCTCCTTTTCTTCTCTTCTCACCATCATCATCATCTCGTCCTTTTCCTCTTCCTTCTCCTATTCTCCCTATATTTGTTTTCTTTTGGTCTTTTTTTTTCCTCCTCCTCCTCCCCCTCCTTTCTGTTGCTTTTCTTAATCTTCTTTCGCTTCGTTTCTTCATCATCAATCTTCTTCTTCTTCATCTTCCTCTTCTTCCCCTTCTTCATCCTCCTCCTCCTCCTCGCTCAACAATTCTCTCCTCCTCTCCTCCTTGAGTGAAAGACCAATGATAATTTAATGTTTTCTGTTGCTGCGTTATGATTGGTTGTCTCCCTCGCGATAATGACGGGAAAAATGAGCATCGTATTTTTCCCATTTAATATTGTCCTCAACCTATTCATCTTGCGGGGGAAGGGGGCGGGGGGGGTTGGCTGAGGAGTGTTTCAATGTTTCAACTGTTTCGTCTCTCGTCATAATTTTGGTGGGGCCGAAATTGGAGAGATATTTCATGCTGTTTCATTTTTACTTTTTCTTTGTTCCGTTTCTCCCGTTTCAAAATTGGAGTGTTTTTTTTACCGTTTCTTCTTCACCTATTCCTTATTTCTGTAATGTTTTCCTTGTTTCAGAAATTAGGGACATATTTCTTAGTGTTTCGTCTGTATTTTTTCTCTGTCTGTTGTGTTTCTCTCGCTTCAGAAATTCGGGAGATATTTTTTTTACCGTTTCGTCTCTGCCTGTTTTCTTTGTTTCGTTGGTTCATCCGTTTCAAGAATTGGAGAGATTTTCTTACCGTTTTGTTTTCCTTTCATTTTTTGTTTTGTGTTACGTTTCACCCGTGCCAGAAATTGGAGATATGTTTCTTACCGTGTCCTATTCCCTTTTTTCCTTCTCTCTGTTTTATGTTAATTCCCTGCTCCATTCACAGTCTAGGTCTTAGTTATTTTGTTGCGCTTCTTGAATATATGTGATTCTCTTCTTTTGGGACTGATTCTCGAAACTTTCATTCTTCCATCTGTTTTCTTTCTTTCGCCTCCGATCAAACACCCGTCACCCTTTTCATTTTTTTTTCGAAATCTTAACTCTTCTTCCTTCATTTAGTTTTTCTTCATCATCATCTTCATCTTCTTCCTTCCTCTCCTCCTCCTCCTCCTCCTCCTCCAGGGCAGGCCGAGAGTCACGACGCGCGGCCCTCCTGTACCGGCCGTCAAGACGCTGCTGTTTATATCTGGCTGTGATCTAGGAGGGCGAGGAGGAGGAGAGGTGTTAGAAGGGGAGGAGGAGTAGGAGGAGGAGGAAGACGAGGAACGGAGGTGCAACGTTTGTAACACCTCCTCTTCCTTCTCTTCCTCTTCCTCATTTCGTTCTTGTTCTTCATCCTTCCCTCCTTTTCCTTCCTCCTGCGATAAAAACACTGGCATTTTTTTCACTTCTCAATTCTCAACCATCCGCCACTGAAACAAAACGAATAATCTAATCCGGATACTGCATTCTCAATTACTTTGTCGCACCATCAATAGACTGGCCGCTAAAATTGACTGAAACACCAAAAAAAAAAACACGACAACCACCACCTTCATCATAAGCAAACCAACAGCCTTTCTTTCTCGTGCCTGCTTTTCCATGCTTCCACGCTTCCCTCCTCCTCCTCCTCGTCCGCCGCTGCCCGATGCCTTGACATAACCCTGAGCGGCAGACATTAGCCTAGAGAATAAGAGTTGCAGATGGAGCAGATAGAGGCAGTAACAACAGAGTGTGCGGCGGGCATCAATTACACGCTGTCTGGAAACTCACAGGCCGGGTTAGGAATGCGCGAAGGAGGGAGGGAGGGCGAGAGAGAAAGAAAAAGAGGAGGGGCTTGAAGGTAGGAAGGGAGTGGGGATGAGATGTGAGGAAAGAGGAAGTAAAGGGCGATGGAGGGAGGGGAGTGGAGTAGGTGAGAAGCGAGGAAAGAGAGATAAGGGATGATAAAGAAAGATAGAGAAAACAAGAGGGATGAAGGAGCTCGGTGAAAGTAGTAGGTAGGAGGGTTGAGGAAGAGATGAGAGGGAAGGAGAGGAAGGTAAGGGTGAAGGAGTGAGTGGGGAGGAAGGAAAAGAGGGAAGAAGGGTAAGAGAAGGAAGAGCGAGTGATAAGGGTTGTGGGATGTTTGAAGGATGATAAGGGAGGTAAAAAAGAAAGGGAAGAGGGATAAGGGGTAAGAAACAGGGAGGAAAGGTGGATGTAGAAGGAAAGATGAAGGAAGAAAGAATGGACTAGATGAATAGATGAAGAGAAGAAGGAAGAAGAAAGAAAAAAATAAAAAAAAAAAGTTAGAGGGAGGGAAAGAAGATGCAGGCAGATGTTAGTAGGTAAGAATGAAGGGAGGAAGGAATGAGCGTATAAATGGAGAGAGAGAGAGAGAGAGAGAGAGAGAGAGAGAGAGAGAGAGAGAGAGAGAGAGAGAGAGAGAGAGAGAGAGAGAGAGAGAGAGAGAGAGAGAGAGAGAGAGAGAGAGAGAGAGAGAGAGAGAGAGAGAGAGAGAGAGAGAGAGAGAGAGAGAGAGAGAGAGAGAGAGAGAGAGAGAGAGAGAGAGAGAGAGAGAGAGAGAGAGAGAGAGAGAGAGAGAGAGAGAGAGAGAAAGAGAGAGAGAAAGAGAGAGAGAGAGAGAGAGAGAGAGAGAGAGAGAGAGAGAGAGAGAGAGAGAGAGAGAGAGAGAGAGAGAGAGAGAGAGAGAGAGAGAGGAGAATAAAAGGAGGAAGGAGGAAGAGAGAAAGAATGATAGAAGAGGAAGGAAGAAAAAAGGTAGGGAGGGAGAGAAAGGAAATGCAGGTAGATATCTAAGTAAGGATGGAGAGAAGGGACGAAGGAGTGGACGTATAGATGGAGAGGGAAAGGGAGAGAGGTAGAGAGAGAGGAAGAGGAAGAGAGAGAGAGAGAGAGAGAGAGAGAGAGAGAGAGAGAGAGAGAGAGAGAGAGAGAGAGAGAGAGAGAGAGAGAGAGAGAGAGAGAGAGAGAGAGAGAGAGAGAGAGAGAGAGAGAGAGAGAGAGAGAGAGAGAGAGAGAGAGAGAGAGAGAGAGAGAGAGAGAGAGAGAGAGAGAGAGAGAGAGAGAGAGAGAGAGAGAGAGAGAGAGAGAGGCATGAAGGGAGGGAGAGTACGGGTCATAACACCTCGCAAGACACTGATGGCAAGCACAATGGGTGAGTCCTGTCGTTTATCCGTCAGAAACGTGACTCAACGGAGAGGGCGAGGAGGAATAGAGCAGTGCAGCCTCCCTCCTCTACCTCTTCCTCTTCTTCCTCTTCCTCCTCTTGCACATGTTCTCCGTCTTCCTCCTCCTCCTCCTTTTCCTGCTCCTACTCCTCCTCGAACTGCATATGCTCCTCCTCTTCCTGTATATATTCTTCGCTGTCATCCTCCTCCTCCTCCTCCTCCTCCTCCTTCTCTTCCTTCAACTCTTCTTTATTCAGCTTCTCTATGTATATATTAAACTCACTGCTGATTCTGCTTCTTCTTACCTTCCTCCTCCTTCTCCTCCTGCCTTTCCTCCTAATCTTCTCTCCTTCCTTCATCCATCCTCCTCCTCTTCCTCCTCCTCTTCTGTATTCATCACCCAACGTATATATATATATATATATATATATATATATATATATATATATATATATATATATATATATATATATATATATATATATATATATATATATATATATATATATATATATATATATATATATATATATATATATATATATTTTTTTTTACAGCTGAGACAGTTCAAGGGCGTAAATAAAATAAATATAAAAAAGCCCGCTACTCACTGCTCCCGGACAGAGGTCAAAGGAGTGTCCAAAACGAGAGGTCAGTTTCGGGAGGAGAGGTGTCCTGATACCCTTCTCTTGAAAGAGTTCAAGTCGTAGGCAGGAGGAAATACAGATGAAGGAAGATTGTTCCGGAGTTTACCAGCGTGAGGGATGAAGGAGTGAAGATGCTGGTTGACTCTTGCATAAGGGGTTTGGACAGTATAAGGATGAGCATGAGTAGAAAGTTGTGTGCAGCGGGGCCGCGGGAGGAGGGGAGGCATGCAGTTAGCAAGTTCAGAAGAGCAGTCAGCATGAAAATATCGATAGAAGATAGAAAGAGAGGCAACATGGCGGCGGAATTTGAGAGGTAAAAGACTATCAGTATGAGGAGGAGAGCTGATGAGACGAAGAGCCTTTAACTCTACTCTGTCAAGGAGAGCTGTGTGAGTGGACCCACACACAAACACACACATGAGATGCATACTCTATACGAGGGCGGACAAGGCCCCTGTAAATGGATAGCAACTGTGCGGGGGAGAAGAACTGGCGGAGACGGTACAGAACGCCCAGCCTCGAGGAAGCTGATTTAGTAAGAGATGAGATATGAAGTTTCCAGTTGAGATTTTGAGTTAAGGATAGACCGAGGATGTTTAGTGTTGAGGAAGGTGATAGCTGAGTGTTGTCAAAGGATAGTGGATAGTTGTTTGGAAGATTGTGTCGAGTAGATAGGTGGAGAAACTGTGTTTTTGAGGCGTTGAAGGACAAGAGGTTCCTCTTGCCCCAATCGTTCCTTCTCATCATCTTCTTCCTCCTCCTCCTCTTCAGCCTCCTCCTCATCCACCCACGTCCATGCACCACCTTAAATCATCACCACCACCACCACCACCACCACCACTGCATCACCACCACCACCACTGCATCACCACCTCCACCTCCTCCCTCCACAAGAAACACCCAGTAGGAAAGAGACAGATGGAGTAATGACCTTCCACCAAACTCCACTGAACCCTCTATCCATCTATCACTTTATCTATCTATTTATCTGCCTCCTTGCTTGCTCCCTTCCTCCTCCTTCCACCCTCCTCCTCCCCCTCCTGGACAGTAAGCAAAGTGCGGCCCTCTATCAATGTCACCTGGCCAACACCTTCCTGCATTCATCACCTTAACCTCAGAGCAGTGTCCCCGTATAGTGTCCAGTGTGTTACCTCCGTGTCTCTTAATGTCCTGGTTATGTGCTTCTCTCCCCATCCCTCTCTCTCCTTCTCTCGCTTCTTTCCTCCCTCTCTGACTTAGTTCCTGTTTCTTATTTCTCAGTTTTTGCTTTCTTATTTCTCCGCGTTTTCTTTGGTTCTCTGATCTTTTCTTTGCATGCACTTTGGTTTTTCTATCTGTTTGTTGTTTTCTTTGTCTTTTCTCAGTCTTTCATCCTTTACTTGTTGCTCCTTCCTTTATCCCTTTTTCAGCTTATCATCCTTCTTTCTTCCTAATTATTTTCTTCACTTCAATTATATTTCTTCAATTTTTATTCCTATTTTCTTATCTACCTTCATTTTCTTCGTTTTCTTACATGCTTTTCTCCTTATCTTCCATTCCTTCCTTCCTTCCTTCCTTCGCTTGTTTCCTTCACTGATTTTCTGCGTTCCTTCTTCTCCCGGCTATTTTCCTTTCCGCTCTCTCTTCTTCTTCCTCCCCTTCTTCCCCTTCCGCCTGCTTCCTTCTTCCTCGCGTTTCCTCCTTAATCTGTTTATTCAACTCATTCCTCTCCTTCACTGCCTGTCTTCCTGCCTCCTTCCTTTATTCATTCCTTCGCTTCCTTACTCTCTTCTTCCCTCACTCAGCAAGTACTCATTCATTTGGTTCCTTTCTCCTCCCCTTCTCTTATCTTCCTCTTTGATTCTCGTGTTCGTCTTCCCTTTTCTTCCCTACCAGTTTTCTTCAGTTTTCTTATTATCTTATTCTTATTCACTTCTCTTCATTTGTTCCTCCATTTATCACCTCCTAGCTTTTTCTTTCCCTCCTCTTTCTTTATTCTTCTCTCACTCCCTCCTTCCTTCCCTCCGTCCCTAATTCTCTTCCTCCCCATTTCTCTAACAGCTTTATCTCTTCACGCTTTCCTTTTGTCTCTCCTCCGCTTAACCAATCCTTCCCTCCTCCTCTCCCTCTTCCTCCTCTTCCTTCAGTCTCTCCATCCTTCCTTTACTAATTCTTCCAGTCCTTCCTCCCTTACTACCACTCCTTCTTTTCCTCCCTTCTTCCTTAACTTCAGTACTCCTTCCCTTTCTCCCTTTATCACTCCTTTACATTTCACTCCCTCCTTCACATCGCCTTTCTTACTCTCCAACTCCTATCCTTCTCCATTCTTCCTCTCTCCCTCTTCCCCTCTGTCCCTTCCTCCCTCCTTTACTTATTATTACTTCCTCTTTCAACACCCCCCCTCTTCCATTCTTCTACCTTTTCTAATCATATTGTCCCCTTCCTTCCCTTCCTCTCCTTTTAATTATCACTCCCTCCTTCCCACTCCCCTTTCTTACTCCACCACTCCTGTCCCTCTCCAGCCTTCCTCACTCTCTCTCCCCATCCCTACCCCATTCTCTCATCCCCTTCCTTCGCACTCTCAATCACTCACTCCGTCTAGCAGCCAGTCAGCGCGCGTCGGCTAAATCTCCGTCGCCGCTGAGGAAGGAAAACAAATGAGTCTCGCGCGGCGGCCCGGTCCTAAAATAAAAGCCAAAGTTGTTGATTCATGTTGATTTCCCTTCGATTCCCATCAGCGCCATTCCCATTCCAGGAGCTAATAGTATCTTGGGGCGGCTAAATGCTTCACACCTGTCACCTCTTTGTCTGTCTGTCACCTGTGGCCGCGGGATTCACAGGTGTTGTAGTGGCGGTCATTTGTTCCGTTCTCACCTCACACTTTTTTCTACCTGGCTGATTCTATTTTTTTCTTTCTTAGGGTGAGTTTTCCTTCAGTAGGGGTGTTTGGAATTGAGTTTTCGGTTATTATCTTTCAAGGAAGTCAAGGAGGGAATGAGCGAGTGAGTGAGTGAGTGTGAGTGTGTGAGTGAGTGAGTGAGTGAGTAAGGTTTTATTTTTCTTTATTTGTGTATGTGTTTGAGTGAATAAGAAAAGACTAGGAAAGGATGAGACAATGAGAAGGCAGGTAGGGAAGGAGGAAGGGAAGGTAAGGAGGAGAGAGAACTATTGGTGAAGACAGGAGTGAAGGACGGAAGGAGGGAAGGAGGGAGGGAAGGAGGGAGGCACAGAAGGAGGGAGGGAGGGAGGGAGAGACGGTGAAAGAAAGCAAGCAAACGCAAACAATGACAGATTCCTACCCACGTTAAACAAGAAAAAACTCCGCCAGACTTGAGACACAACAGACCAAACAGAGAGAGAGAGAGAGAGAGAGAGAGAGAGAGAGAGAGAGAGAGAGAGAGAGAGAGAGAGAGAGAGAGAGAGAGAGAGAGAGAGAGAGAGAGAGAGAGAGAGAGAGAGAGAGAGAGAGAGAGAGAGAGAGAGAGAGAGAGAGAGAGAGAGAGAGAGAGAGAGAGAGAGAGAGAGAGAGAGAGAGAGAGAGAGAGAGAGAGAGAGAGAGAGAGAGAGAGAGAGAGAGAGAGAGAGAGAGAGAGAGAGAGAGAGAGAGAGAGAGAGAGAGAGAGAGAGAGAGAGAGAGAGAGAGAGAGAGAGAGAGAGAGAGAGAGAGAGAGAGAGAGAGAGAGAGAGAGAGAGAGAGAGAGAGAGAGAGAGAGAGAGAGAGAGAGAGAGAGAGAGAGAGAGAGAGAGAGAGAGAGATTTGGGGGGAGGGGGCAGTTGGAGAAGGGGGACAATAAGGAGGAAGATCGGGGGTGGGAGGTAGGAAGGAGAAACAGTGTACCCTCGATAAAGAAAGATAAGAAAAACAATTTGATTTACGTCACATAGGGAAACGTCCCAAACAATCCCGTCATTTTAAAACAACCAGCGATATGATTTCAGAGTACGTTCATCGTTTTTGCGCTTACTATTTTTGCAGAAAGTTTATTGCAGCTTCATATGATTCCTCTTGACCCCCTCAAAAAAATCCTGTCCGTGTCTGTGAAGAATACTCTTACTTAAGTCGACAAACCTTCAATCCAATGTCGACTTAGGTGTAAGCTCAAAACTCTGTGATTAACGTAACTGAAGGATTTAAAATAGAGCGTGAAGCGACAACAATAGACCAGTCGATATACAAAAGGCAGTTGCAGTACGCCTAACATTGCCTATCCTCTTGTTTAAGTACTTGAAGACCAGCGTCACGGCTCGACATAATCATATCTTCTAGAAATAAATAAAAAATCTGAGGAGCCTGAGTCGTTCCTTATCGGCTTGTCCTCTGAACGCTGCGAACAGTTTCGTGGTGCATCCCTGCGCTCACCCGATCAACTCGATGGCTTGATTATGGCTATGGTACCAGAAGAGCATTGCACATTTGAGTAACGAGTAGGAGGAGGAGGCAATGGAAGATGAGGAGAGGGGAGGAGCAGGAGAAGGAAAAGAAAAGTAGAAGATAAGATATAATAAATGAAGAAAATGCAAAACAAGATGAAAGCAAGACGAATATGCAAGAACAGAAACAGGAGGAAAGAGGGAAGAAGGGAGAATGAGCAAGAGCCGGAGGAAGAAAGATAAGGGAGGAAGCATAAACAGGAGAACGACGAGGAGGAAGGGGGAAGGGGGAAAGAAGGAGGAGGAAGAGGGAGGGAAGGAGGGAGGGGGTAGTGTTGCTTCTCCTCACACGGTATAATATAAATGAGGAGGTGCGGCGCCTGGGCCTCGCTATAGCCGGCCTTGCGTGTCGCCCGTCCGCCTTTACAAATTCAACCTCCTTTGTCACGTCGCCCGACAGTGATTCTGCAGAAAAAAAAAAGAAGCTTGTGTGTGTGCGAGGTGGAAGGGGGGGAGGGGGGGAGGAGGAGGAGGAGGAAGGTGTAAAAGATAATCTGCTTGACGGATTGTTCCCCCCTCGTCTGCGTTATTACCTGAACAAAGGAGAGGAAATGTAATGAAATGCTAAATCGTCGCCTCCTCTCTTTCTCTACCTCTCTCCTTCTCTCTCTCCCTTTTCCAAACCACACGTGCATATTAACTTCCTTCTTTCATCTCTTTTACTCTAGGTATTGCACTCTTCTCCTCTAAACATCACTAATAACAGGTAAAGTCACAGATAAATTTACAGGTGAAGGTGAGGATGCACAGGTGTCTATCGTCATCACACCTGAGAAAGTTACCTGCACGAAGAGACGAGGTGAGAGGGAGAGATAAGGAGGAAGGTGAAGGAGGATGAAGGGGAAGAAGGAGGTGGGTAGAGAATAGGTGAGAGGGACAGATAAGGAGGAGGGATGGAGAAGAGTGGTGAAAGGGGGAAGAAGGAGGGGAGGAAGGGGAAGGAAGGGGAAGGGTCATAACAGGTAAGGGGGGGGGAGGGAGAGGAAAGGTGAGGGGGGAGGAAGGAGAAGGGTTGGAGGGTCAGTACAGGTAAGGGGGGAGAGGGAGAGAATAAGGTGAGGGAGGAAGGGCAGTCATGGCGCCTCGGACTGGAGTAATAATCAAATCAATATTCATGAAGGCCTATCCCTCAACCTCAAGACCCCCATAATAAAGTAATTTTGCTCCTCCCATCCTCAACGCCTCAGCATCACCTCCTCCTCCTCCTCATCTCCATCCTCCTCCCTCCTCCTCGTCTATCTTTCCTTCCTCTCTCCTCTCTCCCCTTCACGTCCAGACCAAGAACAGAAAATTATGAATAAGCCCTTTTAGAATCTGACAAGACGAAAATGCTAAGTTATGCTCCCTTCCTAAAATAAGAGAGAAGGTATTCATACAGATCCACCTCTCCTTACCTCTTCCTCCTCCTCCTCCTCCTCCTCCTCCTCTCTCTCTCTCTCTCTCTCTTACATTGTAGAGTTTTCTTTCATGTTACGTTTCTTCTCCATTCGTGTTCTGGCAAAGCGAGGAAGGAAGGAAGGAAGGAAGGAAGGAAGGAAGGAAGAAATGAAGAAAGGAAGGAAGAAAGGAAAGAAGGAAGGAAGATATGAAGGAAGGAAGGAAGGAAGGAAGAATTAAAGGAAGGAAGGAAGGAAAGAAGGAAGGAAGATATGAAGGAAGGGAGGAAGAAAGGAAGGAAGAAAGGAAGGAAAGAAGGAAGGAATGTAAGGAAAAAACTGAGAATGAAACAAATGTAAAAATTATATAATGAAAGTGACGAAAAGGATTACTTAAAAGGTGAAAGAAGAAAATGGTAAAAAGAAATAAAAAAAAAGATATATTGGCGGAAGAAAGGACTTAGTAAAGAAGCCGACAACAATGAAGTAGAAAATATATATGATAGTTCTCGATATACCTCCCCCATCTTAAATAAGGCTTTCTTTTCGCCTCCATCACTCAAGAAGTAAAAAAAAAAAAAAAAAAAAAAAGACTACATGATTCTAACTACAAGCCTTTATTCTTAACACGCTCAATATATTCCACGCAGTCATACCAAAACACATTGAACACTATATATTAACCTCCTCATTCTCATTTCCTACTTTTTTCCTCATTTTCTTCTTCTTTTTCCTCCTCCTTCGCCTTTTTCTTATATATTTTTTTCATCTTATCCTTCATCATTTTCTTTTTCTTCCACCTTTTCCTCCTCCTAATCCTAATCCTCTTCACCAACCTCTCCTTTTACATTTCCTTTTTTTTTTCTTATTCATATTCTATTATTCACCTCTCCCTCCTCCTCCTTCTCTTCCAGCTCCTCCCTCCTCCTCCCCCCAAAGCGCCAGGCGAGGGTTGGGGCACAAGGAACACCCGGCGGGGCTCCTCAATGGGGCTGAAGGATATAAATGAGTGTTACCATGTCGAAGAGGAGGCAGCAAGATCCTTCCCCACTACCCCCTTCCCCCCTTTCCTCCCATCCCCCTTCGTCCCCCTCAACCCCCTTTCACCTCTCCTTGTTCCTCCCTTCCTTCCCCTCACCTCCACCTGTCTCTCCTTTCCCTCTCTTACCCCTCCTTATCTCTTCCTTCCTTCCCTTACTCCTTCTCTCTCCCTTCTCCCCTTTCCTCTTCTCTTTCCCACCCCTTCATCCTTTATCTTCCCTTCTCCTAACTATGCATTCTTTCCTCCCTTCCTTACCTTCATTACTACTTTCCTTCTTTTCTTCTTTCTTTTTTTCTTCCTCTCTCTCTTCCTCCCTTTCTTCTTCCTTTCATACTTTTTATTTGTTTTCCTTTCTTTCGTAACACCTTCATCCTTTTCCTACTTCTTCTTCTTTTTCCATTTTAGTTATCAGTCTGCCAATCTCTCTCTCTCTCTCTCATAAACAGATAATATGTATTGCAGTTTGTGTGTCTTTCCAGGAGTTTGCATGTGTGTGTGTGTGTGTGTGTGTGTTCTTGTTATTAATATTGAGAAAAAAACACGAATAGGGAGAGAAATAGAAAACAAAATAAAGAACAAATGAATACCGTTAAGGGGAGGGGTAGGGAGACGAAGAATCAGTAATCAGGAGTAATCATAAATATATTCACGCATAAACGACGTAATGGAACAAAATTGAAGTGGATAATAGACGTAATTGCGTAAGACAAATTAGAGTTGACAGTGGAGAGATTTGATACGTGTGTGTGTGTGTGTGTGTGTGTGTGTGTGTGTGTGTGTGTGTGTGTGTGTGTGTGTTTGAATGCGGGCGCCTACACACACACACACACACACACACACACACACAAATAGACACACACAGGTAAGACATCAAGGTGTACATATTTCTTAAGGACCGGAGCAATACCTGGCGAAAAACTGTAGGAGGATGAGGATGAGGAGGAGGAGGAGGAGGAGCATTATGTCTGAGAAAACGGACTGATATATGTTGTTGTTATTGTTGTTGTTGTAGTAGTATATATAGACAAACAGACAAACCGACGGACAGATAATAAGACAGACAGACAGACACCGAAAAGCTCAAAGAAGAAAAGTGAGGATAAGATAAGGAAGGAAGAAAACAGAAGGAAAACAGTGAAATATGCAGGAGGAAGGATAAACAGGAGGAGAAGGTAGAGAAAGAGGAAGAGGAGAGAGAGGAAAGCAGGAACAGAGCAAAGGAGGCGGCGGAGTCGGAGGAGTTGGAGGAGGAGGAGGAGGAGGAGGAGGAGGAGGAGGAGGAGGAGGAGGAGAGGGAAGGCTGATATAGATTAATTCGGCTGTGTTGAACATGGCCGCCTTCCCCGTCAGGAGGGATGAGGGAACATGAGGTGATGATGATAATAGCGAGAAACATGACCCGTGCCGAGGAGGAGGAGGAGGAGGAGGGGGGGGGAGGAGGATGGAGGAAGAGGAACATGAAGGATAGGAGAATAGGTATGTTGCAGAGTATGAGGGAGGGAGGGAGGAAGGAGGGACTGAGTTAGAGGTTAGGGAAGAGGTAGAGGTAGAGGTTACATGGGAGGGAAAGGAAGGGGGAGAAGGAGAAGGAAGACTGGGAAATTATAGATAAAAGGGAAAGAAAATAAAAGAAGAATAACAAAGCAGCATAGGGAGGGAGGTAGTTATCTGAATGAAGGTAAAGAGGAGAAGAGGGAAGATTAAGAGAAGAAGGTGACGAAGACGACATGAATAAAGCAAGAGATAGTGAAAGTGATAGTGAAGGAGGATGATATTGACGATGACGATGATGGGGTGAAAGTGACGAAGAGGAGGAGGAGGGTGAGGAGTGTGACGAGGACGGAGCGAGCTGTGAGTAGCATGAAGGAAGGAAGTGCATGGAAGGGAATCACATCTATCACTTCTCACCATCACGTGCATCACAGAGACACAGCCGCCTCCCCCGCCGCCGCCACCACCTGCATCCCCTCACCACCACCCCCCAGACACCTGCTCCACACACACGCACGCACGCACACACACCTTTTATATGAACACCCTCAATACAAAAATACAATACAAAAATGGGAGACACTACAGTGAAAAGGGATAGAATACAATACAGCCTCATTGAAAAAGGGGATGTTCTACTTTTTTTTTTTTGACATTTAGAAAGACAAACAGATGATCAAGAGGTTAGAAATGAAACAACAAAAACAAGAGCAATGCAAACATAAATCACACATCAAACAAGACAAAAAACAAGGATAACAACAAACCATATAACACAACAATACAATATCCTACAGCACCTTTATTTTTTTACATCCCTTCCTCCCCTCTCTCTATCTCCATCTCTCCTACCCCACTACACCCCAAACTCATATTTACACCCCCTCCCTCCCTTCCACCTCTCCTTACCTCATACCCCTCCTCTTTCCCTTCTAGTTCCCCTTCCTACACCCCTCCCTTCCATCTCTTTACCTCATACATCCCTCCACCCTTCCTCCTGTTACCCCTTCCTAACCCCTCCCTTACACCTCCTCTCCCAACATCATACTCCTCCTTCCTCTTTCTCACCCCCCTCCCACCTCTCCTCCTTACCTCACATACTCTTCCCCCCCCCCCCTCTGCCCTCCCCCATTGCTTCCCCTTCCTTCACCCTTTCCACCTCCTCGCTTTATTTCATACCCCTTCCATCCTCTCTCCTACACCCCCTCCTCCATCCCTCCACCACCCCACACACATTACACACAGCCAAGGAGAACACAGGGGAAGGTATATCAACAAGGCGGCAAGGCAACGAGCCACGTCATTTATCACAAGCGCACCTTATCGAGTTTCTGTTCTATGCAAATAATTCGCTGGAAGTCGCCGGTAGCGCTAAGAGAGGGGGCGGACCGGACTGGACGAGGGGGAGGGACGGGAGGGGAGGGACACCTGGCCACAACTCCAGCGAACAGGTAAGCCAGGTAAGACGGAGGTGCCATTGTGGGTTATTGGTGGTGGTGGTGGTGGTAGTGAGTGGAAAAGAAAGGGATGGCAAGAGTAAGTAAAGGAAAGGTTATATAAGAAAGAGGAAACAGAATTATGACATATATTGAAAAGCTTCTCAGTAAAATATGAAAAAAAAAATCATTAAAAGACAGAGATGGAGAATAGATATAGATAGATAGATATAGATATAGATAGAAAGATAGATAGAGAGATGGATATACATATATATATATATATATATATATATATATATATATAGAGAGAGAGAGAGAGAGAGAGAGAGAGAGAGAGAGAGAGAGAGAAAGCAGCTTCACCGATATCTATCAATCTTTATTCAGGCAGACTTTAATAACCTCCTCTCTCAAGATATTACAAACGCCTAAACCCCATTTTCTTTCGTTGACATCATGCATTATTTACAAGAACGTTCTCCTTCGCTTCTATTTCGCTGTTCAAACCTCAATTCTAATCACACACACACACACACACACACACACACACACACACACACACACACACACACACATGAAGGTGATTGGCTGCTCGTGTGTGTGTGTGTGTGTGTGTGTGTGTGTGTGTGTGTGTGTGTGTGTGTGTGTGTGTGTGTGTGTGTCCAAGTTTACTCAAGCCTAAAATTGATGGGAGAATAATATGTTTGGAATCTTGTTTTAATTTTGCGTTTGTTTGTTTTTTCCCGCTTTTCCGCCTCAATAGTTTCCGTCAGATATTTGCGAGGAGGATGTATTGATATTTTATTATTATTATCATTATTATTATTATTATTATTATTATTATTATTATTATTATTATTATTATTATTATTATTATTATTATTATTATTATTACTCTTTCGTTCTCTTCCTTTCTATCTATCTGTTCATCTATCTCTCCGACACACACACACACACACACACACACAATTCAAATCCGACTCAATACAAAAATGACACTATAAAGGGGGACAGACAGACACAGAAAATCTTTGTAGAAGACCACAAGACACGCTTTTACATTTCTCCTTCCCTCCCTCCCTTTCCTTTCCTTCCTCCCTCCCTTTCCTCTCTCTTTCCTTCCTTCCTGTCTCCTTATCTGCCTTTGTACCTTCTTCGCTTCTCTTCTCCCTTCCATTCCACCTCCTTTCCCATATTTTTTATATTTCTTCTTTTAACTTTTTTTCGTTATAAGTCAACATGCCTTTCTTCCTCCTCCTCCTCCTCCCGTTTTGTTGCTCCAGTCTCAAAACGGAACTTTAAATCATACATAGCAAGGCCCTGTTAAGATTTCTGAGACGTTACCGCAGAGAAAAATAAATCCATGTGCATTAAACTCTGTGTGTGTGTGTGTGTGTGTGTGTGTGAAATGACATGCTAACAACACACACACACACACACACACACACACACACACACACACACACACACACACACACACACACAGACGTACTATTTAAGCACAGGTTTGGACAGACCAAGACCGCCATTACCAACGATCGCAGTGTAAATACCTCCATTCCCTCCTCCAATCCCTCCACCCCAGCTCCCTTCCCTCACTTTAGCCTTCACCCCGTTCCATCATCAACCCCTCCTTCTCTCCCTCTCCTCCCTTTCCTCCATCAATTTATTTCTCCTCTTCCTTTATTCTTCCATTAATCTCTTTTATTCTTCATTCATTTTTTCTTCCCTTCTTTCTCCTTCATTAGTCTCCTCTTTTCCTTTCTTATTTCCATGCTTCCTTTATTTGTCCACTGACTGCTTCCTTCCCTTCCTTCCTTCATCCATTAATCTTTTCTTTTCCTTCCTTCTTTCGTTCTCTAATCTCTACCTTCATGAACCGTCTCCTCCATGTCTCCATCCATTCCTTCATCCCTCCACTAACTCCATCTTACACCTCTTCATCTTTCCCTTTCCCTTAACTTCTCTCTCCACGTCACCTTTTCCACATGTCTCTCCCTTCCTTTCTCCGTGTCCCCGCCCCTCCCTCGCTCCCTCTGATCTACCTCGCCATGACGAAACCCTGAGCGGCGGATGGATAACCTTGAGAGCCACACCTCGGCATTAGAGTAACATTTCCTCTATATTGTGGGCGCCTGAGGCCTCCGCGGCGTTTCTCCAAGTCCTTAACGATTTATGATTATATATCCCTCCAAATATCACCTGCACGAAGACGATGAAGAGGAGGGGGAGGAGGAGGAGATGGAAGGGGAAAGGGAAGAGGAGGAGGAGGAGGAGGAGTGGAGAAATTAATGGTTCACGGAGAAGGATGAGAGAAAAATGACGTAAGAAAACAGATGAAAATAAAAGCAACATCGTAAACAAAATAATGAAAGATGGAGATCAGGACTTAGAGCTGGACGATGACCATGAAGAGAAGAAGGAAGAGAAGAAGGAGGAGGAGGAGTATAAGAAGAAACAGGATAAGGAAGAGGATGAGAAGAAATAAAAAAATAATGGTAGCCGAGACCACAGAAGTAAAAACAAAACAAGTAAACATACGAAAACAAATGACATTGAAGATGGCAACGATAACTCCAAAAAGAGAAGATAGTGAAGAAGACAATAAGGAAAAGAACAAAATATAAACACCAGAACAACACCACAAGCCAACACAACCCTCTCTGTCTCTCCGTCTATTCACAACATAAAACAGGAACAGGATAAAACACTAATAAAAATGAAAAAAGGAAATAGAGGGAGGGAGAGGGAATAGTGGAGGAGGAGGATGGAGGGAAGTGGAAGGCGACGACAATAAGTATGATAAGGAAAAGGGAGGAAGGTGGAAAATAAAGGAAAAAGCAAGAGAAGGTAAGGTAATCGGGAAAGAGGATGGGAAAGGAATAGTGGAGGAAGAGGAGAGGGAAGTGGAAGGGAACGACATTATTTAAGGTAAGGAAAAGAGGGTAGAAGATGGAGGAAGGAATAGTGGAGGAGGATGAAAGAGAAGGAAGGAGTGGAATGGAAGGAGGAGAGGGGTTAGATTAGCTCAGCGCCCCCCTCTCAACTCCCACCCCAAGTCCTCCGTTTTCTGTTGGTTCTAAAAGTCCCATTTGGCGCGGCGTTTCCTCGACTTGATAATAACAGCCGCCGGGTTAATTTCCACCAATCGCCACTTGAACGTCACTCGCCAATCACGGGAGGCGGTCGCGGAGATTTAGAATGTTTAGTATACCTCGTACATACCTTTCTCTCTCTCTCTGTTTATTTCTCTTGATCTCCCTTTTTTCTATTCATCTCATCCTATTTCTCTCAATCTATCTATTTCTCTATTTATCTAGCTATTCTCTCTCTCTCTGTACCTAAGCTTTTTTTAATTCACTTTTTTTGTTTATTTAAACGACAATTTGCATTCTCCTATATTATTCCGTGTCCCCGCGTGCACACTAGTACAGTAATATGATGTTCCTCGTATATACCATTTTACTACCCCCCCAACCCCCTCACCCCCCGGTTGTGTGACATTTCCCTTCCCTTCCCTTCTCATCACAAAACCTACTATACTAACTAACAACATCCAACACTTTGCATTTTCGTTGTATTTTTCGTTGTTGTCCATTTCGGCGTCGTCATCATTCTGCGGGGCGCTCAGCATTTTCAATCAGTGTGTGTGTATAATTTTCTGATGCACGATTCCTTTTCAGTTTCCAAAGGTAACCCAATTTGTTTCCTGAATCACGCTGACGAAATAATAAGGCTGAGAGAGCGTTTTGTTGGGGTATGATTCGCTGTATGTGCTCCTCCCCTTGATCTAGCTCTTCCCCGCCCTTCCAGCAACGATGTGCCGCGTCCGAGAGTGTTTATGCGTCAGTACGGTGAGGCGTGATTTGATTTTTACCTTTCGTTTCATAATAAAGGTGAAAAGTTTACCTGTTTTGAGGCCACTATTATTACTACCCCAACAACTACCATCACGACTTTTCCTCCTCCTCCTCCTCCTGCTACTACTACTTTTTCTCTGTATATCTCTCCCTGCATTCTCCCCCTTACTCTATCCAACACATTTCTTTTCTCTCTTTCCTTTTAATAATTTTACCGTACTTTACTCTCGAGCTGCCTACCACGTGATTACTATTATAACTACTTCTACTTCTACTTCTACTTCTACAACTACTACTACAACTTCACACCACTACCAGACAAAACATTTATTTCCTCAACTGATAAAAAGTGTTAAGCGGAGCTGCATCCGTTAACTGACGTCATCACTACTATTACCTCACCACAACTACCACCACCACCACCACCACCACCACCAAGGCAATACCAGAACGAACACCTCCATTCGGTCCACACGAACGCTAAAACACCAACGTTACATCTTAATAACAGGAGAGTTCAAAGCCAAATGTCTCCTGTGCATGTGTGTGTGTGTGTGTGTGTGTGTGTGTGTGTGTGTGCGTCAGTTACCAGGAAAATCACCACTGCTTCATAATCCCGCCCTTTACACCTTCCGCTTCATTGATGTTTCACTGATGTTTCACTGTCGTTTCACCGCCGCCGCCCCGCCCAAGGCATCTGAAGGCATTACCGCCGAACGCCTCACCTGACCGTACCTGCGCTGATTACAAAGGAGGAACAGGTGTGGCCGGTGAGGCGCTTTGATTCCCCGTACGTAAGGAGGACACGGATATGAAGGAGGCGAGGTGGGGACGAGGGACAGAGGGAAAGGGAAGGGGAACAGGGGCAAGGAAGGAAGGAATGTGTAGTTAGTCTTGGAAGGGGGTGAGGAGGAGAGGGGTAAGAGAAAGGGGTTAAGATGGTGGAGGGAAAGGATGGAAGGAAGAAAGGGGGAGTTGGTCTTATAGGAATGTAGAGAATAGATAACATACAAGATGATGGTGAGGTGGAAGGGACGGAAGGTAAGAGAGAGAGGATAAAGTAAAGGTGAGGAGGTAAGGACAGAGGGCAAGAAAAGGAGACAGTGGAGGAAAAAAAGTGAGGGAGAAAAAGAGGGAGAATGGAGAAGAAAGGAGAATCAGGGGTGGAATAAGGGTGCTTAACAGGTAGATAGAGGGAATAAGGGGAGGGAGAAAGGGTGAGGATGAAGGTGAGGGAGAAAGTGAAGATGGACTGAGATGGGCGAAGGGATAGAGACAGAGAGAAGGACAGAAGAATGGTGAAGGTGAGAGAGAGAGAGAGAGAGAGAGAGAGAGAGAGAGAGAGAGAGAGAGAGAGAGAGAGAGAGAGGAGGGAAAGGATTGTGGGCGTAAATTAGCGGCTATGATACGCAACAATGTCATTTTCGCGTGTTCTGAGTCTCTCTCTCTCTCTCAAGACAAGAATGAAGGAAAAACAAAGTAAACTGAAGGAAGAAATCAGCGTGTGTAAGAATATGGGTGAATAATGGAAGTGAAGAAGGCAGAAAAGAAGAAATAAATAAGGATAAGAAGATAGGAGGGAAAGAAGGAGGAAAGGAAAGAAGGAAGAAATGAGAAAAAACGAAAGAAGGAAAGAAGGAAGGAGAGACAGAGAAACAGCGAAATATCAACAAAATCCAACATTCAACGAGAGTGTGTTTTGTTTATATATTACGTAAACAGACCTTGAGTGAGACGCGATTTTTTACTAGTTTATCGTCATCTGTTGTGTCCAAGGGTAATTTACACGTTTATTTATATTTATACGAGCAATGAGGCTTTTGTTAGCTCTCCCGATTTTCAACTTTTACAGATTTTAAGAGACGCAAGTGTTAATAAATATGTAAAGAATAAAAGATCAGTGATCGGCGTACGTGCGCTTCTTAACGCATCTTTGATTCACACACAATGTTCAGGGAAGAAAAGAAAGGAGTGGGGATGAAGGGAAGGAAGGGAGGGAATGGGGGACTGGGGGATGAAAGAGGAAGGGGAAGTAGAAAATGAGGGATAGAAGAAAGGGAGGAGTAAAAAAGGAGGAAGAAAATAAGGAGGAAGGAAGGGAAGGGAGAAAAGGGAGAAGGTGCGACTGAGATATAAAAAGAGGAGAAAGGAAATGTAATGATTGAGGGATAGGAGGAAAAGAAAGGAAAGATTGCAATAGGGAGATATAAAAAGAAAAAAAAATGAGCGAGTGGATGAACTACAAATAAAGGAGAGGAACGGAGAAAGAAGGTAGAAAGGAAAGTAAGAGGAAAGGAAAAGAATGGAGGAGAGAGAAATATAGAAACAAAGGAAAAAGTAGAGAAAAAAGGAACAATGGAGTGAACTAAGGAAAATATTAACAACAATAAAAGGAGAACGGTGGAAATGAAGCAAAATGAAAAAGAAGAAGCAAGCGAATGAGCGAATTAGTGAGTTGAAGAAAGGATAAACAAAGGAAAAGAGAGGAATGGAGGAAACAAGGAGCATGCGATTAGCACAGAATGATATAGAAGAAAATAAACACGTACCAACTATATCCATCCTCTTCCTTGCATTCGCCCTCCTTTCATTCACTTTTTTTTTTTGCACTCGTTCTTCTCTTTTTTATCTTCTTTTGCTTTGTTGTGGTTCGCTTTCTTCTATCAGTAGTAGGAGTAACAGTTATAAGTATGACTAACCCACATCTTCCTTAACAGTGCATGGGCAGGCGTAGGAGTCGAGGAGCGAGAGTAGGAGCAGCAAGACATAATAAACAAAGCAAATGCAGGATGTCAGCACACTTTAGCACGTAAACGCCTTTTAATTAGGAGCCCCATGAAAATTCAGCATCGCCGCCAGCTTGTTGCGAATACCCACATCACTTGAGTCAACACACACACACACACACACACACACACACACACACACTGCCAAACAACCCCGCATGCTTGCCCTCTTCTTCCTTACTCTCTCTTCGCTCTAATTCCCCTTCTTTCATCCATGTCCACTTCCTCCTCCTCCTCCTCCTCCTCCTCCTCCTCCTCCCCCTCCTCCTCCTCTTTTCCCTGGCAGAGTATCAACATCCCTCAAGTTTAAGTTTCGAAATATTTTAATGGGCAACGACCCCGGTGGTTCAACATTAGTGTGTGTGTGTGTGTGTGTGTGTGTGTGTGTGTGTGTGTGCAGGGTTTATAGCTACTACATACCTTCTTAGCTACTGTCACCGCTAATGTACACACACGACATATTTAAGCTTAAACACACCCGCCCACCCACATCCACACACACACACACACACACACACACACACACACACACACACACACACACACACACACACACACACACACACACATGTAGGTATTCAGGACAATCCCATAAAAGGAAGAAAGGGAAAAAAACAAATACCTCTTATCCATAAATATCGAGAAAGCAAAATCTAAAGAGTCCGAGTAAACAAAAGTAGATACCGGGCGAAGCAAATAATTAAAGAAATAAAAAGATCAGATTACAAAGAAACAGGGTAACATTTCAACCTCAAATAAAAACCTAAAAAAAAAAAACAGAAAGAACAATGAACAGGAAGAAAATAAATAAACAGACATATAAAATTAGCACAGAAAAAATCATGAAATACCGAAAAATTATTAAAGGAATAAAATTGATAAAAAAATAAATAACAGGTATAAAATGATGAAAAAAGATATGAAAATAAGAGAGGATAAAAACAAAGAAATAGACTCATAATTATAATACCACCCCCCAAAAAATGCGAGATAGACAAACAAAAAAAAGTGACAAAGAAAAAAAGGGAGACAAATAAAAAACGTGA
>NC_066513.1:14857709-14885209 GCF_024679095.1 Eriocheir sinensis | reverse complement strand
TTAATATTAAAAATAGACGGTCCATAGGCCTATAAATGTGACCTGCTGAGGCGCCTAAGCAGCCCATCCGTCTCTATTACCTGCACAAGAAGGTGGGCCAAAAACAACTTAGTAAAACAAGGGAGAGAACATCCATCTTGTTTTACCTGTATTGATGTTTACCAGAACGCAATACAGGTGAGATGAAGGCATTAGGAGAACAGGATGAGAAGAAAAATGAAAATAATAAGTAATAATAATAATAATAATAATAACAATAATAATAATAATAACAATAATAATAATAATAATAATAATAATAATAATAATAATAATAATAATAATAATAATAATAATAATAATAATAATAATAATAATAATAATAATAGAGCAAACTCGTTCCATGTCCAAGCTATAAGTTACCAGAAAGAAGAAAATAATCCATATCACCATCATAATCTACCTGTATCAACCTATGTAAACCTTTCTTTATATCCTCCTACCTACATCAGCATAACAGAGCAGGCATTTTTTTCTCTCTCTATCCACGTGAACACAGTAGAGCCATTTTTTTAACTCTCTATCTTCGTGAACACAGCAAGAACGCCTTTTTTTTTAATCTTTTTTTTATCTACCTACGCGAGGAGAGGACAGGCATTTTTTTTTATATCTATCTCCGTAAACACAAGATACTTTTTTTCATCACTCTACCAACCTATGTGGACTTCAGGGAGAGACTTTTTATCTGCTTTATCTACCTCTACCTCCTTAGCCTTATTTTGGCTCTCTACTTGCGTGAGCACAGCAGATGAGAGCATTTTTTCATCACTCTACCTACTTACATGAACAAATCAGGGGCGTCTTTTTAATTTACTTTATCAACTTATCTCTTCTTAGTCTCCTTTTTTCCCCCTACTTCCGTGAGAACAGCAGAGGAGAGCCTTTTTTTCATCCCTCCCCCCACCCACGTGAACATCAGAGGCGCCTTTTTTCCCTCCAGGCGCGTCAAATGTGCACTCTCAGGTATGGACATTAGGCACTTTTCTACTGGGTAAACATTCACTAGTCGGAGCGAGCTGTTAGTGCCCATTAATCATGAAGCGAATATTTTAATAAATGGAAAGTGTCTATCTCTATATCTGCCTGTCAATTACCGTCGCTTCTGAGGCCGTGCATTATGGAGAGACGGTAAAATTGGACTGCTGCTGGCGGCTCTGTGCGTGGCGGGGACTGGGGAGGGAAGGATCGGGCTGGGGAGGGGCTGGACTGGGCTGACTAGGGAGTAGGAAGGGGAAGGAAAAGGGAAATGAAGAGGAAGGGGAAAGGCTCACTATACTTTATATGATATGGTAACACTGATGCTGGTGACTGTATGTGTTGCTTTGGACTAGGAGAGCCATGGACTGGGCTGGGAAGGGGCTGGACAGAGGAAGGGGAAAGGTTCACCACTGCATATGAGATGGTAACACTGAATATGGTGACTGTATGTGTTGCTCTGGACTGGGCGTGGACTGGGCTTGGGAGTGACTGGACCGGACTGATTGGGGAAGGAATAGGAAGAGGGCAAAGGCTAACTGAACTGTTGACTGTGACTTTATGTTTTGTGTTGAACTGAGTGTAGATTGAGCTAGGGAAGGGCTGGACTGACTGACTGAAAAATAAGAGGATGGGAAAAGATCCACAACAATAAAAACAAAACAAAAAAATCCTCCCTATAAAACTTACATTGTTATTTGTGTTTTTGTCTCGTGATGTGGAGCGCTCAGGAAAAGCCGTCAAAATACTATTAGTTTTTTTTTTGTTTGCGAGTATAATTATGTTGTCCTTTCGTGCATTACAGTATACGAGTAATATTTTAGAAGTTACTCAAGCTCCATTTTGATTAGTGATAGGAAATCTACTTCAGGTATATCCCGTTCGTTGAAAAAAAAAGTTTGATCTGAAAGAGGCTTGAAAAATAATTAGGTAGAGAGGTAGGCAGAATATACAAAGCAATTCCCTTAGTTTTGTTGAAGGTATTGTGTTTGGCGTGTGAAAGGAATGCAATATGGGAGTCCCACTGCGGGTACTCCTGTATTTTTTCTCTTCTTTATATTGAAGTTAGTGATTATGTATGTCACTAGAATATGCCTTTATGTTTTCTTTGTTAATCTTTCTCTTTATTTGTTTATAAGTATGACTATCCTTTTTTCTTTTCTCATTTTCTCCTTTTTTTCTTTCTTCCTTTACTCTTCTTCTCATTTACTCATTCGGCCTTACGTATTTACTTTCTTATCTCTTATTTTCATTCTCCAACCCTACCTCCCTTCACTCTTCCTTCCTTCCTTCCTTCCTTCCTTCCTTCCTTCCTTCCTTCCTCCATCATCAAACGACACTTCCAAGACAGTAAGCCCTCACCACCACCACCACCACCACCTTCAGACCATATCATAAAAATCTCTCTCCTACAACTGACAGGACGAGGAGGCGTATGGCGTATAGCGTATGGCTCTTCCCTCTCCCCTCCCTCTGCATTGTTTACCTGTCTAGTTAGCCCGCACATCTGTCTGTCTCTCTGTCTCTCGCTCTCTCGCCTCTCTTCCTCTCGCCTCCCTCGCCTCCTCATAATAGCTAAGCGTACTTAATTTTTCATTCCCTCAGAACTCTTATTTTTTTATCCTTTCTGACACTTCTTTCCCTTCACTTTTTTCCCCTCTGTTTATTTTCCGACGAGGACAAAGGACTATTACTCCCCCTCTTTCTCCTCCTCCTCTGCCGCCTCCTCCTCCTCCTCCTCCTCCTCCTCCTCCTCCTCCTCCTCCTCCGGTACCAGCGCCTCAAGGGAAGAACCATTAATGTCAGTCAAGGGGTGCGACGTCATTACCTGCATTTAAACATAATTAATGACGAATGCACGAAAATACACACACACACACACACACACACACACACACACACACACACACACACACACACAGGTGACACGTACATAGGATCACCTAAGTCCTCTACTAATGACAGCTGGACACCTTGATATAAGACCTAAATTGTAGACACTCCTTCCTTTCAACTCCTCTCTCTCCCTCCATTCCCTACATTTATTCTTTCCTACCTTAATTCTTCCTTCCTTTCACCCTTCTTTCCTTCCTTCCTCTTCCTCTCCCTCCATTCCCTTCAGCCATTCCTTCCTACCATATTTTTTTTCCTTTCTTCCCGTTCTCCTTTACTTCCTTCTTTCCTTCCTCCCTCCCTTACCTGAGGCTCGTATGAAGTGACCAAGAAGAAAGAAATTCCAAGTACTCAAGTGAGCGTCTAGAGAGAAGTAAGAGAGGAGGATGGAGAAGGGAAGAGAAGGGAGAGGAGAGAGGAGGGAAGGAGGAAGAGGGAGAGGCAGGGGTAATGAGAGGGTGGAGGAGCCAATAAAAACATACAGTGGTCCTATTTTGGTCATATTAGGTAGACTGGCTCCATTGTTTAGGTTTTTATTGGGGGTGGGTTGTGCACTTTCACGGTACAAATAACGAAAATTCACTCAAGAAAAACACGGAGAGCTGATTAAACACGATGTATACTGGTAATGGCGTGTGTGTGTGTGTGTGTGTGTGTGTGTGTGTGTGTGTGACCGCAGGGAAGAATGTAGGTAGGTATGTAGCGAGGTAGGTTAGGCTAGCTTAAGTTAGGTAAGGTTAGGCTAGGTTAGATAAAGTTAGGTTAGGTAAAGTTAGGTAAGGCAAGGGTAGGTTAGGTTAAGTTAGGTTAGGTTAGATTAAGTTAGGTTAGGTAAGGTAAGGTAAAGTAAGGTAAGGTAAGGTTAGGTAAGGTTAGGTTAGGTAGGTAGGTAGGTAGGAAGGCAGGTAGTAGTAGGTAGTTGTAAGTAGGTGGGTAGGCAAATACGCAGGTAGGTAGGTAGGTAGACAGGTAGATAGACAGGTGCGTGGGTACGAAGATGTTTCTAATGGAGCTTGCACCTGCGCTCTTATATAACACAACGGCGGTGAAGTGGAACAAGGTAAAGAGGGGACAGGCGGAACAAAACTGGGCAGGTGGGACAAAAATGGACAGGTGGAACAAAGGTGAACAGGTGGAATAAAAATGAACAGATGAAACAAAAATGGACAGGTGATGTTAAGGCCGCACACGAGAGATCCCAAACCTAGGACCACGTACTTCACCTGGCGTAATGAGGGACAGGTAGGGACAGGTATCAGGTAGTTTCGGGGTGGGGGAGAAGGGGAAAGGGGGAGAGGGTGGCACACTGACCCCTCACCTGGGCATTAGTTCACCTCCGACTGTCTGGGCATGAAGCCAACGAGAGGAGGGACAGAGAGAAGAGGAGGGGAGGGAGAAGAGGGGATGGAGGGAAGAATGAGGAGGGGAGAGAGAAGGGTGGGGAGAGGGGAAGGGAGGAGAGGGGCGGAAGGGGTAGTCATCTGGATACCTGCCAAAGACCCCACGACCTAATGCCTGGACACACGTGGCTCCTAAATAAAGACGTGGGCCACAGGTGTGAGGCTCAGGTGCTAACTCCGTCGCCGATTTGCTTTGCGCGACGTCTTGCAAAGTGACATAATTAAACTTGTAAACAGAGTGACACGGAGACACGACCACACTACACGCCTCTATGAACACACACACACACACACACACACACACACACACACACACACACCTATCTTACTTAACCTAACTTTACATTACCTAACCTAACCTAATCTAACCTTACCTTACCTTACCGTATCTAATCTAACCTAACACACACACACACACACACACACACACACACACACACACACACACACACACACACACACACACACACACACACACACACACACACACACACACACACACACACACACACACACACACATACACACAACGCCCTCCTCAGTAATTAAAGGAGCAGACGGCCACCCTGGTTCTCATATTATCAAGAATTTGGCCGTGAAATAAACAAAGCAACGCCTGAGCACCTCTAACATTAATTCCCGGAAATAAGTACTTATCAGCATTCCAATGTGGATGCCGGAACACGGAGGAATGCCGAGCGCCGGGCTGGAGGCTGCAGGCGGCCCGAGAGGTGCATTCACAAACACTGTATTAATTTGCTTCTATAAATCCTTAAGCGCTCGTGTTTTGCTGGTACAAGGAGATCGAGGAGGAGTGAGGGCGTGGGAATAGGGGATCGAGGGGTACTGTCGAGGGTGAAGAGTGAAGTAAGGGTGAAATAAATGGGGTTAGCGATGTATGGGAGAAGATAGAAATGTAGTAAGAGATCGAAGTGGAATGAGTGCTTGGGAACAGGGGAAAGAGGGGTACCGTATATGTGCTGGGGGGGAGGGAGGAAGAGGGAAAGGCGGAAAAATAAGAGTATATAGAGGTAGGGGGTTAATGGGAGGGGAGAAGAGACGGTAGAAGGAGATCGAAGGAGTGGGTGTATAGGAATAGGGAGGGTCTCGAGGGGTAATGTGTGAGGGGAAAGGATGAAGGAAGGATAAAAAAAGGTTAGGTATCTATGGTTAAAGAAGATGGGAAAAGGAGATAGTAGAAGGAAATGGAGGAGGGAGTGCGTGGGTGGAAAGAGTGAGGAAGGGTGAAGGGCAAGGTAAAGAGTAAAGGGTTAAGGAAGAGGAGTGTACGGTGTGTGTGTGTATGGGAGTGGAGAAGAGGAGACGCTATACAAGAAGATCAAGGTGGGAATGAGCGATGGATGGAGGCATGTGTGTGTGGGGCGGGTGCATGTCGAAGGAGGATTGAAAAGTGTGCTCATTATTTTACTTTGTTTTTATATATGTATCGAAAATGTGTGTGGGGAGGGTGTTGAAAGAGGTTTGAAGTGTGCTCATTATTTTACTTTGGTTTTATATGTATCGAAAATGTGTGTGGGGAGGGTGTTGAAAGAGGTTTGAAGTGTGCTCATTATTTTACTTTGGTTTTATATGTATCGAAAATGTGTGTGGGGAGGGTGCATGTTGAAGGAGGTTTGAGTAATGTGCTCATTATTTTACTTTGTTTTTTTTATATATGCATCGGAAATAAAGAGCAGCAAAGGGGAAAACAAGTAACATTATGAACAACTTAACAATGTAAATAAATGAATAGTGTAAAAAAATATATAAATGAAAAGAAAAGGTAATAAAGAAAAGGAGGAAACATGGCGGCCAGGAATACGAAGAATACACAAGTTTGCACAACAAGCGAAGCCAAACACCGAAATATCCCAGAACCGCCACGGAAAGGAAAAGGAAAAAAAAGGAAAAATAAAAAAAATACATTCCTACTCTTTCTTCCTCTTCCTCCTCTTCTATTTTTCTTACTCATCCTCTCCTTTTCCTTATCGTTAGTTTTCTTCCTCCACCATCGTTTTTGAGTCCTTCTCCACGTAGTCCGTTTCCTCTTCCTCTTCTTTTTCTTCCTCCTCCCTTTCTTACATTCCTTCATGATGTAGAGGAAGGGCAAAATCTCTCCCTAGCTCTCCTTCCCTCTCCCTCTCTCCCTCCCTCTCTCCCTCCCTCTCCCTCTCCCTTTCCCTCTCCCTCTCCCTCTCTCTCTGCGGCAAAACGATATATTGACGAGGCCGCGAAGGGACGTGCGGGAACACCATCCATCAGTCGGTGTTTGCCTGCGCTTCCACCCTATTGCTTGACTCACCTTTATATTTACACCTGTCGCTCCGCTTACTTACCTTCCCTAACATCCCCCCCTCCACCCCCTACCCTCTCTCTCTCTCTTTCTCTCTCACCTCCATCACCTGTTCCTCTCCTTACTCCTCCTGCCTTTCCCCGGCCCTCTCTCTCTCTCTCTCTCTCTCTCTCTCTCTCTCCATCAGTCTTCATTATTTTCCTTCCTTGTCTATTATTATATAATCTTTATTATTACTATTATTACTATTATCATCATTAAATTTATAGGAACAACAACTACTATCACTACTACTACTACTACTACTACTTCTAATACTACTACTACTACTACTAATAATAATAATAATAATACGAAAACTACCACTCGAACCAAAATAATAATGATAATAATAATGTTTAATCGGAAATATCTCTAAATTCTTTCGGGTTTTCGTCATTTCTTGGTTGCATTATTTTCCCTCTTCTTTTGAGTTACGCCTCGTATTGTGTGTGTTACGTTCTGTACTTATTTTTCTTTCTCTACTTCGGTTTTGTGTTCGTTTGTCCGTGTTGGCCGCACTTTCTATGCCTGAGAATGTGTGTCTATGTTTGTCAGTTCTTTTTTTGCTCTGCCGGCCTTTCTGTCTGTCTGTCTGTCTGTCTGTCTGCCTGTCTGTCTGTCCGTCTGTCTGTCTGTTCGTCTTTCTTAGTATCTTTGAGCTTTTGTCTACCTATATCTATTTCCTCTCTCTCTCTCTCTCTCAGGTTCTTTTCTGATCATGATAATAATTTAAGTAGAATCTATCATTTTTTCTTGTCCCAGAATAATATTTACGATGTTTCTCTTTCACAGTTTAAATGAGTAATGTAATTCTTGATATATTAATTGATTTTTTTTTATATTAACTGGAATTCCCGGTTTGGAAGTAAGTTGTTAATAAGAAATGAGCGAAACCTGAATTTCTATAATTCATTTCTTTTTTTATGTTCTTTTTCTACGTTCTATTTTATGTTCTATTATTTACGTTCTATTTTTTTTATCAATTGGGTTTCTGCGTTTCAAAGGGAGTCGTTAATAAAATACGAGGGAAGCCTTATGTTCTATTTTTCATGCTCTTTTTCTATATTTATTTTTTTATGGTCTATTTTGTTCTATTTTATGTTCTATTATTTATATTCTATTTCTTTCGATCAATTGGGTTTGTGGATTTGGAAGTGAGTCGTTAATAAGAGACGAGCGAAGCCTTACGTTCTATCTTTCATGCTCTTTTTCTATATTTATTTTTTATGATCCATTTTGTTCTATTTTATTTTCTATTATTTATTTCCTATTCCTTTCAATCAATTGGGTTTCTGAAGGTGAGTCGTTAATAAGAGACGAGCGAAGCCTTATGTTCTATTTTTGATAAGGCTTCGTCGCGGCCCAGAGGAAGAAAGACAAGAAAACTTATTTTTACCAATGACATTTCTAACTTTAACGTCGCGCTCCATCATTGATCAAGTCCGCCATTACTGCTTCATGAGCGGTAATTTTTTTGTAATAGTGTCCATCTCGTTGGCGGGGAGAGACAGAGATAGATAGATAGATAGATAAATTTAGATAGATACACAAACAGAGACAAAGAGAAAAGATAAAGACAAGTGGATAGCAAGACAGACAAACTGGCAGATACATACATACACATAATGACATATATAGCAGACAAGCAGACACATAAACAAACACACAGACAGAGGAATAATATGTAAAAGTAAAGTTGAGCAGAGACAGACTGACACAGAGATGAATGGATAGATAGACAGACAGACAAACAGAAAAACGGGTAGACAGAAAACTAAAAAACAATACATAGACAAACAGACAGACAGATATACACAGACAAAGCAACACAGACATAGATAACAACAAAAAAAAACTGAATAGACAGGAAGGGCGGGCATACACAAACCGAGAGACAGACAGACAAAGAGGAGAGACAGAGACACAGAACTTAGTCATCTTTGCTAGATAGTTCTGCTTTTGTACCAACCCTCCCACCCTCTTCTCTCCCCCCCAGCATGAGTGACCTTTCTATAATGTTACGCTATTGTGCCTTCATTACTAAGTCCCGACAAGATGTTCCCTCCCCCCTCTTCCCCCTCCCAACACGTCCGTCACCACGTCACCTGCGGCTCCGTCTTTCGCTCACGCCCTCCTTCGAGTACTATGCAACTTCCACGGTGTCAGACAGCTCGAGGTTAAGATTATACGCTTGTCTTGTCTTAATGGTTTGCGTTTGTGTTTTTTGTGTGTGTTTGCTTTTTTTTTATTTTTTAGGTTTGAGTGGTTGGTTGGTTTGGTAAGATTGTTTGTTTTTGGTTTTGAGATGTTTGTTATGGGTAGAATGACGAGAATAAGATGTTGTTCTTTTTTTCTTGTTGTTAGTGATGGTGGTGATGGTGGTGGTATACATATTTTGATGTTTCTGATTTGACTATTGTTATTATTATCATTATAATTATTGCTATCATTATTAGTATTAGCATTATTTCATTATTTTCATTGTTTCTGAAATCGAACGTCGACTAGTTTCCGAGAGATAATTGTAAATAAACTCTCTCACTCACTCTCTTACACACATCCACCCTGAGGGGTAAATCTTCGACATGACCCCCATAACACACACACACACACACACACACACACACACACACACACACACGCATGCACACACCCACTCACCCCCCCCCCACACACACACAACCACCCCCCACCCACCCACCCACCCATCCTCCACCCACACCCACATTGGCACAAACAAAGAAAAAAAGCTCCCAAAAATAGACGAAAACCGAGACGTCAATTTGCCGTGAAGCGAAGAGGGAAGAAAAAAACTGTGATTTATTATGAAACTCGTCCCGCCGGGCGCCACAAAATATCGCAGAATGCAAATGACCGACAGAGGTCCTAATTATAAGATGTTGTGAGCCTTCGTTATTAACGCGTGATATCGAGGAGAGGAGGAGGAGGAGGAGGAGGAGGAGGAGGAGGAGGAGGAGGAGGAGGAGGAGGAGAGAAGAGAAAACAGGCACGGGAAAAGAGAGAGAGAGAGAGAGAGAGAGAGAGAGAGAGAGAGAGAGAGAGAGAGAGAGAGAGAGAGAGAGAGAGAGAGAGAGAGAGAGAGAGAGAGAGAGAGAGAGAGAGAGAGAGAGAGAGAGAGAGAGAGAGAGAGAGAGAGAGAGAGAGAGAGAGAGAGAGAGAGAGAGAGAGAGAGAGAGAGAGAGAGAGAGAGAGAGAGGATATTACACAGATGAAGAGAAAGGAAGTATAGGAGAAAGTGGAGAAGGGAAAGAGTAAGGAAGTCATGAGCAGGAAGGGAGGGAGGAAAGAAAGAAGGGAGACAGGAAACGATGGGTGGAAGAAGGTAGTAGAGAGGTGGGAGGTCGGAAGGGCAGTAGCGAAAGCAGGGAGGTAGTTGAGGGAGACAGGTAGGAGGGAGAGAAGCAGAAAGGGAGGTAAGAGAGGGAGGGAGGGAGGGAGGGAAGGAGGGTCGCATGAATGAAACAGGTGGAGGAATAACGAGATCATTTTCAGTGGCACTACATATTATAATTTCAAGTGGAGAGCGAGAGAGCCTGAGAGGAAGCGAGATCGAGAGAGACCGAAAGCGAGATCGAGCGAGAGAGGGAGAGAAAAAAAATCGCAAAATACTGAAATCTGATCCGCCTTATTTGCCTATTCCTGATTAATTACGCCGCCGTCAGGTAAGCGGCGTTTTCCTCATTAAAATAACACATTTGAATAGTCAAACGAAAAAGAATTGTTACTTATGGCTGAATAAATCCTCAGGAAACGAAGTCCCCAGCGCCCGCGGCGAGGCGAGGGAGGGGGGGGGGGGAGAAGGGAGAGGGGGGATGGAGAAAGGAAGGAGGAGGGGAGAGGGGTGTGAGTGGAAGGGAGGGAGAAGGCAGGGAGGGAAGGGGTGAGAGTGGAAGAGGGGAGACGTGGGTGGGTGGAAGAGTGGGGTGGGAGAGAGGGCATGGATGAGTACCCCCTTCCCCTCTCCCCCACTGCACCCCCCCTTTCCCCTCGCCCCCCTCCCCCCATATCCCCCTCTCCTCCATTTAATTCGTGGAGAGTCAAGCACGCCACCTCCTCCTCCTCCTCCTCCTCCTCCTCGAGTGTGTGCAGGTAAATCTTATAATAAAAGGTGTATCGGTGTGTGTGTGTGTGTGTGTGTGTGTGTGTGTGTGTGTGTGTGTGTGTGTGTGTGTGATATTAGTCTCATTTTTTTTCTTTTTAATGTTTATGAGTCAAATCTTTTATATTTTTCCTCTTTTTTGTTTTTTGTTTTCTTTTCTATTCACTTTCTTTATTCCTTTTGCCTTCGTCTCCTCTCAATACGCTTTTTTCTTTAATGTCTATAAGACAAATCTTTTATATTTTTCCTTTTTTTTTCTTTTCTACTCACCTTCTTTATTCCTTTTGCCTTCGTCTCCTTCGCCTTAATTATCACACTCAATACTCAAGAGATTTTACGTTTACACTTATCCTCACTTTTATCCCCCTCTCTTTACTCTTCTGCTACTTTACTACTTGCTCTTCAATCTCTTCCTCTCTCCTGTCTCCTCCTCCTCCTCCTCCTCCTCCTCCTCCTCTTCTTGAACACTTCCCAACACCCTCCTCCCCCTTAAATCCTTCAGCTATTTACTTTTCACACCTTTCGAGAGCCTTTCCCCTCTTCTCCCCTCACAAGCACTACTCTTCTCCCCTCTCCCCACCCCCCACGCCCCTCTTTTCTCCTCGTATTATTCTCTTCTCCCCTGTTCCCTCTCCCCTCGTCTCCTCTTTGCTCCCTCCCCCCAAACACAAACTACCGCTCTCATTCTTCTTCCAAGCCCCCCCCCCCCCTCTCTCTGCCTCTCTCACTCTTCCTCTTACCTCTTGGAATATAACAAACTCAAGCTCCTTCACCTGTTTTTCTTTTTGTGTTCAGTATCACACGTTTAATTAGCCGAAGGAAGGTAGGATAGTTGAAACCTGCTACTGCTGCTACTACTACTACTACTACTACTACTACTCTCAAGACAACGATAATAATAAACAAAAGCCGAATAAGATTGATGTACATTAATACCTTTGACATTATGCAGCACACAACAATAATAAGAACAAAAAAAGACAAAAAGAAGAGAAAACAGCACACACACACACACACACACACACACACACACACACACACACGTCACATGCAGTCCTAATCCCCGTGACGGTTAGCAGAACGCCTCTTTTCCTCTTTTATTCCATCGCACACACTAACACCTTCGCGTGACGCTCAGGGAGAAGGGAGGGGAAGGAGAGGGAGAAGGACGAGTAAGGGGGGGAGAGAATAGAGTGAGGGGGGAAGGTGGGGAGAGGGAAGAAGGCTAGTAAGGGAGCTGGCAAGTGTGAGGGGGGAGAGAAAAGGATGAACAGGGATGAGAGGAAAAAGAAGGGGAAGGGAGAGGAACGAGTAAGGAGGTTGGCAAGGAGAAGGGAAGTGGGAAGATAGAGGGGAGTGAAAATGGGAGGGGGTGAGAAGGAAGTGAAGATAAGGGAAAGAGAAGAGTGGGGAGAGAGAGGAGCTAATGAGAGGGAAAAGGGAGAGGACAGCTGGAGGAGAGAAGAAAGAAGGAGGGAGATAAAGGAACCGAAGGAGTTGCAATATGAAGTATAAAAAGTGAATGACGAAGACTTGCATGGAGGAAATGAAGAAAGATAAGGAACGAAAGAATGGGAGGGGAAGGGAGAGGTAGGAGGAGGAAGGTTAGAGAATGAAAAGCATGGGGAGGGGTTTTGAGGGAGAAGAAAAATAATAATGCAAGTAAGCGGGGAGAAGGAAATTAAAGGACGAGAAAGAGAGGTTAATATGAGTTGAAGAGAGAGAAAACAGAGGTGAGAATAGGGAGACAGGGAGAAGGGAAGAGAGGAATAGTAGGGAGGAAGGGAGGGAGAGGAGGGAAAGGGGGAGAGAAGAGGGAGAGTAAATTTCGTCCTCAGGCAAACTGGAACACCTACACCTCTCCCTTCCTCTCTCCCTTCCCTCCCTTCCTCTCTCCCTCCCTTCCCTCCCTTCGGAATTATCATGAATACTGGTAAGAGCTTGCCGCCTCGCCCCATTTACACGCACGCACGCACACACATACACACACACACACGGAGAGAGAGAGAGAGAGAGAGAGAGAGAGAGAGAGAGAGAGAGAGAGAGAGAGAGAGAGAGAGAGAGAGTAAAGCAGGTTATATTATCTAAATTATATGCCTAAATTATACGTCAGGAAGAAACTACAGACTGCATTTGAGGTTCCTACGAGAATTATATATATAGAACACATACCCCACCTCTCTCTCTCTCTCTCTCTTCATTTGTTACGCGTATTATTTCTTTTGTCGTGCTAATCGTTCTTACGTGTTTAATGTCTGTTTTTCGTGTGTGTGTGTGTGTGTGTGTGTGTGTGTGTGTGTGTGTGTGTGTGTGTGTGTGTGTGTGTGTGTGAAATTAATGCATTTAGACGAATTTTGTACGTTTTTTTTACTCTTCCTCTTCCTCTTCCTCCTCCTCTTCCTTTTTTTAATTCTTCTTCTCTACTCTCATATTCGATTCCTTACTTACATCCTCTTTCCTACCTCGCTTTTTTTCCATTCCTGCAACTTATCTAAACTTCCCATTCCCTCCTCCTCCTCCTCCTCCTACTCCTACTCCTCATTATCAGATCTGATGGGCAGGAGGGCTGAGTGGCCAGGGAACGCACAGATAGCAAGATAACAAGACTCCTTCCCCTGCAGCCTTACTGAGCGGGTTGCCCTCTTACTCTTCACCTGGTCCTCGGGTTTGCGTAGACTCATGATGCATTGGAGGGAGTCTGCGTAGGCGTGGTGTGCTTGGAGGCGTCGCAAAGTGTGTGGGTTTCGTACAGTGTGATTTTATGCATAACTTATTTTGATTTTTCCTTGTTTTCCACATTCTTTTTTTCTTCTTATTTTTTACTTCTCCTTTCGTCTTCTTCCACCTCTTTTTCTTTTCTTTTCTATTTTATCTTCTTATTATTCCTTCTTTTCTGATTATTGTTTTTCCACTTTTGTATTTTCCTCTTTTTCCTTTTATTTTTTCCCTTTTCTCTTTTCTTCTTCTTCTTCTTCTTCTTCTTCTTCTCCTTTTCGTTCTTCTTTTTCCTCTCCTCCTTCTTGTTCGATTTCTTTTTGTTCTTCTTTTTCTCGTTGTTCTTCCTCCTCCTCCTCCTCCTCTTCCTCCTCCTTATTAATCCAGACGGAGCGGCCTTAGGATTCGTTGGGGTCAATTTTAATTCCGGTTTGCGATGTGGTTATGCCGGAAATTAATTTTAAGTAAGACCACCTGTACCTGATCCTCCTCCTTGTATCTTCCTCCCTTTATATATTCCTCCCTTCTTTTACTTTTCCCTTTATATTTCTCTCCCTTATATTTCTCCTTCATACTATTCCTCCTTCCTTATATTCTTCTTTCCATATATTCCTCCCTTTAGATTTCCCCCTTTAAAATTTTCTCTCCTTATATTCTTCCCTCCTTACCTCCTACTCCTTCTCACCTGTTCCCTCCCACCTGCTATATTTTCTCCTCCTCCTCCTCTTCCAAACATCTCTACCTTGATATCCACGTGTAAAGTGTCCATTATTTCTTATTTAATGATTGGGGATGTCAATAGGAGCGTTTTTCTTCATATATATAATTGACGAACGAACGGACGAACGAATGCTCTTGTTCTCTCTCTCTCTCTCTCTCTCGAACAGGTAACATCCCACAGGTAGTTAATTAGCGGTGCCCAGGTGTGAACTGTCTTTACGAGCCACTTATTAAAAAGGATTATTGAAAGGAAGGAAAATCTTACCTTACCCCTTATTCTCTCTCTATTGCTTTTACTTCTTACCTTACTTCGACCTTCTTTACCCTCTCTCTCTCCTCTCTATTTCCAACCCGAAAAACTATGTACATACTCTATTTCCTTTTTTCTACGCAGTGATGGTTTAACTAATGCTTCTCTTTCTCCTTTGCTTCCCCTTTTCCCTTTCCTTCCTTATGGCCCTTCCTTTTCTTTTTGCCTCATCCTACTTATCACAGCTCTTCCCATTCTTTTGATCTCTACTTAACCCTTCCCTCATATTCCTCCATTCTTCTCCTTTCACCATTTTCCTTCTTCATAGCTTCTCATGTTCCTCTACGTCGTCCTAATCCCCATCTTCCCTTTTTCTTCTTGTCCCATTTCCCCATTAGTCATCCTCACAATTAATACCTTCTTTCTTCTTCTAAGTTTTCCCTTCCCCATTTCCCTCTAAACCCCTCCCCTCTTTCATCTCTTCCATTCATTAAGGTATATACACACGTCCTTCCCTTCTTTCTACCTTCATTTCCATCTACATATTCAAAACTCCATCATGTTATCCACTTTTCTTAAACCAATAAATTCCCTCTACCACTACCTCCTCTATTCCTCCCCCTTTTCTTCATTATCTCCTCGTCTTTCCAAATAACATCTACTCTCAAGGCTTTTGTTTCTTCCATCTCTCCATATCTCCTTTCGCTCTTTTACCTCCTCCCTTTCTCATTCTCCAGCATTTATCTCTCTCTATGCCTCTTCCCTCGCTCACCCCTCTCGTTCACTTTTCCTCCACTTCCTTTTTCCTTCCTTCCTTCCTTCAACTCCTCCTCGCTTGAGTCCTCATTTTCGTGTATTTCTTAACGTGAAACGATTACGAGACCATTCACAAGAAGGAATAACAAAAAGAAAGAGAATGAAAAAGGACATTTATGTGTGTGTCTGTGTGTGTATGCGTGTTTGTGTGTGTGTGTGTGTGTGTGTGTGTGTGTGTGTGTGTGTGTGTGTAAGTGGTGGTTATGTCGATGGAGGTAATGGTGGTGGTGGTAGTGGTGGTGGTGATGGTAATGGTGGTGTTGGTGTTGGTGGCGGTGTTGGTGTTGGTGGCGGTGGTGGTGGCGGTGATGGTGGTGGTGATGGTAGTGGTGATCATGGCAGAACTAATGATAAAGAAAATCATAATAATACGAAGAAGAACAATAATAATAATGATAACAACAACAATAACCCTTTCTAGATCAGCGAATATATATATATATATATATATATATATATATATATATATATATATATATATATATATATATATATATATATATATATATATATACAAAAAAAAAGAGAACGGCATAACAATGTCTTCATTTCCTATTTTTTTTCTTCTTCTTTTTCTTCTTATCCACCATTGAAACACAGTCGCCGGGGCAATTTCAGACACTCCATCATCATTTTAGTGAAAAGTATGAAGGCTTAATGTCCTCGCGCGGAGCTCGGGGTGTGAAGGCTTGCATGTGAGGAGTCGGCAAAGATGGATACAACATGATTAAAAGAAAGAAAAAAAAAGCCAAAAGAAAGGAAAGGAGAGGAAAAAAATAAGAATGAAAAGATATACCTCCACATTATTACACGTCTTCAATGTGTGTGTGTGTGTGTGTGTGTGTGTGTGTGTGTGTGTGTGTGTGTGTGTGTGTGTGTGTGTGTGTGTGTGCGTCTGCCTGCAACTTAAAACCGACATGCAAAGACTGACCCGCACCCGCACACACACACACACACACACACACACACACACACACGAACACTCAAACTCACGATGCCGGAGCTCTGTTTTTAAGTCAATTAGAGCATAAGCGAATAATTATGACACGAAAACACACATACACATACAAAAAAAAAAAAAAACCAGAAATCATAAAACACGCAAACACTGAAAACAAAGCAAAAAAAAAAAAAAAAAAAAAAAAGAAGTCTTAAACAGCACACAATTTCCAGGAACCGAATAACAACAATGCGCAAAATTCCCGAACGTTAAAAGGTTAAGAGGGTCGGAGGAAGGAAAATGGAGTATAATCAACATATTTATTATACGCGAAACGCCTTAACGAGAGAACGGTCTTGCGCGTAAAAGGTTCCGAGTAACACAACAGCAAGCCGCCGCCAATGACCAACACGCCCTTCAAAGCGAGACGTCAAGCGCGGGGTGTGTCCAATAAAACGTGTAATTCTGGCCACGAAACGAACGGTGTAGAGGGAAGCGCGGGGTTGTCAAACTTAGCGTGGGGACTGACTGGCTCAAGGGAAAAGTATTGGTGGAGGTAGTAAAAGTAGTAGTAGTAGTAGTAGTAGTAGTAGTAGTAGTAGTAGTGGTGGTGGTGGTGGTGGTGGTAGTAGTAGTAGTAGTAGTAGTAGTAGTAGTAGTAGTAGTAGTAGTAGTAGTAGTAGTAGTAGTAGTAGTAGTAGTAGTAGTAGTAGTAGTAGTAGTAGTAGTAGTAGTAGTAGTTAATGAATATAGAAATAAAATGAAAAATAAAAATAGAGTGTGAGTGTTTAGGAGATAAAAACGGATGGAAAATATAAAAAGGTGTAGAAAGAGGCAAAACAAGTGAAGAGTGGAGAGTATATGAACTGAAAAAAGATATAGTAAAGAAGAAATAGACAGAACACGATGAAACTATATGAAGATGATTATGACATAGAAAGTAAGTAAAGTAAGAAGAGTAATGGTTGATGTATTATTATTATTAGACTGTTATTATTAGACTGTTCACCGTAGTAGTAGATGAAGTACAAGAACAAGAACACGAAATTATATGATGATGACGATGATGATAATGAGGGAGGAGCTAAAGGAAGAGGACGGTGATGGCGAAGAATGGCGTAAGATAATGTGGATATGAATGAAACGCAAGATCAGGGATGAAAAAAAGATAAAAGGATGTACGAAAGGGTGGAGGAGGGCCAGGGAGAGATGAATAGAGAAAAGAAATGGGAAGAAGAACGAGCAAGGGAAGGATAAAGAAGGAGAGGAACGGGTAAGAGAAGAAAGATGAGGAGAAAGGAGGAAAAAAAAAAACAGAAGATGAACAAGGCGAAAGATGCAGAGGGATAAACATGGAGGAAGAGGGAGGGGAAAGACGACAAAAGGAGGAAGGGAGGGGAGAGAGACAGAGAGGGAGAGGGGAGAGAGGGAGAAAGGAGGGGAGAGAGGGAGAGCACAGACAGCCTTGCACTCCCCTTCTGAAGCTAGTAACAAAACCACCCTCTCGTGGCGTGCATTATAAGCATCGCGATAAATCAAAGTGCATGCACTCCCAAACTAACACAATTATCATACCAAATGCCCCGAGGAGGAGGAGGAGGAGGAGGAGGAGGAGGAGGAAAGAGGAGGGAGGGAGAGGGAAGAGGAAAGGAAGGCGGAGATAGACGAGAAGAAAGGGACGGCGAGGAGGAAGGAAACTAAAGAGCGGAGATCGAAGAAGAGGAAGGAGGAAGAGGAAGAGGAGGAAGAGGAAAGTGGTGGAGGAGGAGGTATGTGGGGGAGGGAAGTAAGAGGGAGAAGGGAACATAAAAAAAAAAAAATCTGCAAGAAAGAGTATATAAAGGAGAAGCCGTATAAAAGAGGGAGCTACAGAAATCAGTTGAGTTATGGAAGACATTGTAAGAAGAGGGAAGAGAGACGAAAGAGGGAACGAAGAATGTGGATAAAATGAACAAGACAGGGACAGGAGGGAAGACAAAATAACATGGTGGAAGAGGAAGAGGTGAGGAGGCAAAGTGGAGGAGGAGCTGGGGCGATAACTTACAAGAGGAGGAGGAGGAGGAGGAAGAAGAGGAGGAGGAGGAAGAATGAGGAACGACATGAAGTACAGTGAAGTCTATAAAAGGTGGAGAGAAAAGAAGGAAGAGGAGGAGGAAGAAGAGGAAGAGGAAGAAGAGGAGGTAGATGTGTGAGAAAGATTTTGTTTGTCTGTCTGTCTCTCTTTTGTCCTAATTTACACAGCGTTGTTATTGTTGAGAGAGAGAGAGAGAGAGAGAGAGAGAGAGAGAGAGAGAGAGAGAGAGAGAGAGAGAGAGAGAGAGAGAGAGAGAGAGAGAGAGAGAGAGAGAGAGAGAGAGAGAGAGAGAGAGAGAGAGAGAGAGAGAGAGAGAGAGAGAGAGAGAGAGAGAGAGATTTACATAGATTTACATAGAAAATCAGACCACACAGACCCCATGGTCCAGACTAGGTGGTCTGTCCTTAAACCTAAGTGATTTTACATTAATCAGAAGACTCCAAAACGTTGCATTTCTACTCTAGTTGATATTAAGTTGAAGGAAGTGACGGTCGAGCTTGTTTTTAAAGGAGTCAATCGTGTTACACTGGACCACTGATGGTGGAAGCTTATTCCATTCTCGCACTACAACGTTGGTGAAGAAAAATTTGGTGCAGTCGGAATTTACTTGTCTACATCTGAGTTGAGAGAGAGAGAGAGAGAGAGAGAGAGAGAGAGAGAGAGAGAGAGAGAGAGAGAGAGAGAGAGAGAGAGAGAGAGAGAGAGAGAGAGAGAGAGAGAGAGAGAGAGAGAGAGAGAGAGAGTAAACAAAAGGACAATAAAAAGAGGGACAGGAGGAAACATCGACTCGGGTAGACAGCAGCTAGTGAACAAATAGCAACACGGCGAAGGGAGGAAGAAGAAAAAGGAGAAGAAAGCGGAGAACAGCGGGAAAAAAGAAAAATATAGGCGGGAGTACAGCAAAGAGGAAACAGAAGAGATAAAGAGACATAGAGATAGAGACATACACACACAGACACAGAGAGAGACAGACAGACAAATACATAGACATATACCAACGGAGAAGGAAAGAGACAGACACAGACAGATGAAAACAAGGCAGTTAAAGACAGACATACGTACACAGACACAGAGAGACAAGCAAACAGACATAAAGACATACAAACAGACATACGGACAGAAACAAAACAGAACCAAGACAGACACAAACAGACAAAGACGATTCACATGTACAACAAAACAAGGTAAGGAAGAATAAAAGACAACAAACGACAATATAAGGCAAGACAAGGCAATAAAATAAAACAAAAACAGGATAATAATAACAATAATCCGGAGAAGGAGAAGAACAAGAAGAAGAACGAGAACATGAAGAAGATAAAGAAGAAAGCAAAGAATAAGAGAAACAGCAGGTCCATTTGTTGGTAAAAAAAAAAAAAGAAGCTTGTGAGAAAAAAAATGTTACAAATTCAGGAGTTGTAAATTAGGAATTTTCAAAATAAATAAAAAGTTGTAAGTTCAAAAACAAAATTATAAGAAGAAAAGAAGATGAAGATTATAAGTTAAGAAGAAGAAGGAGGAGGAGAAACAAGAGAGAAGAGGAAGAGGAGAATCGACAGGAGAAAATAAAGAAGAGAGGGAAGCAAGACAAGAAAGGGAAGAAATAAGAGAAAAGTAACAAAAAAGAAAGGAATAAAGAAGGGAGAGAAGCAGCAAGAGAATAAAGGAGAGATAGAGAAGCAACAACAAGGGAAGATGAAAAGAGAGAACCAACAGAAGAGAAGAAAGAAGAGAGATAATCAACAACAACAGAAGAAGAGAGAAGAAAAAAAGAGGAAAGAAGAGAGAGGAAGAGGCAGCGGCAGCAACAACAACAACAACAACATCAGCAGCAGCAGCAGACCCGGTTGTAAGTTCGGTCAAAGAGATACTTCTAAGTTTAGTTATTGCCTCAGAACGAACACCGCCGCCCCGGAGAACATCGTCCCGACTCAACTTATGACTATAATGACACAAGAGAAATGGCCCTGATATGAAGTTACTTATGATTTACGTGAAGATTAATGGTCGAATGATTACACATTAGCCCACAGAAATCCAGCCCATGAATTTCTCCCACACAGATACGAGGCAGGGAGGGAGGGAGGGAGAGGGTAAGAGAGGGAGGGAGGCACGAAGGAAAGGAGAGGGAGGGTGAGGAGGAGACGGAGAGGGAGGGAGAAGGGCAAAAGCCTCATGATATATTTTACACCGGACACAATATAAAATAAAAGCACGTGACGGATAAATAGACGGTGTAAAGAGGAGGAGGAGGAGGAAGAGGAGGAGGAGGAGGAGGAGGAAGAGGGGCATTGGCGGCGAGGAAGGAGACACTTATGGTCAAATCGCATAAAAAGGTGCTGGGGGGCGACAGACACCACGCTGATAGGATCGATGGCTGCATAGGCCCAGGAGGAGGAGGAGGAGGAGGAGGAGGAGGAGGAGGAGGGAAAGGGAAGGAAGAGGAGGCATGCGATATGACAGATCGCAGGAAGAGTAACACGGAAAGATGAGTGCCGAATGGAGGAAAAAGAAGGAATGGAGGAGGAGAAGGAGGAGAAGGAGGAGGAGAAAGTGGAGGGGGAGGGAGGGAAGTGAAATTAAGGAGGAACAAAAGCCTAGGAAGATGACCCAGGCGGCGGCGGAGGAGGAGGAGGCGGAGTGGGAGGACAGCTACAGGTGTGTAATTATCAAGTACACACCTGGACCAGCAGAGCAGTGCGTCCGTGGCCTTGGGTGACCCCCCGCTGCCCCCCGCCCCCCGCCGCTCGCCGCATTACCGCCGCATTTCCATGAAGACACCACAAATTCATGGAAGATGTAATAATAAGTATTTTTTCTAGATTACACATTCCATTAATCATGGCGGCGAAATTTAATGTTGGTAATGACAGACTGAGACGCGATGGATGACTGGCGTCCGAAACCGTCGCCGCAGGACTCGCCGACACGGCCTAGCGCGCCCCTCCACGCCGCCGCCTCCTCCTCCTCCTCCTCCTTCTGCTTGGCTCCTCCTTCAGCCATCACCCGCGGCAGACACGTCACCTGAAGGCGTCACAGTGCAGGCAGGGGACCATTAGCGGCGTGGGTGCCCGCAGCCGCCACACAACCACCGCCAGTGCCCGCAGCCCGCAGCCCGCCGCCGCCGCAGCCCCTCGCTTGCCGCCCGCCAGCCAGCGCCGGGGTTAAGCTCTTCGTACACAGACTCCCATTTTAGGATTAAATCACTTGGAAATACGTAGAAGGTTCGTGACGATTTGACTCCGAGGTACCGGGCGCGGGTCCCTCATCCCGGCGCGCTAAGGGCCGCCAAGTGTTGGTCTATCAGGACGTAATTCCGTCGGGATACCTAATTCCCCCTCGGCACAACGACATTAGCATTATCTAGTATTAAACTAGGAACTATGCAAAGTGCCGTCAACACACCGAAGTTTGGAGTGAATTTTAATTCGTGTTTTGATGGGGATTGCCGCCAAGGGGGCCTAACCCGCGCCGCAAGGAGCCCCGCCTTGGCCCTTACGCCGGGGGAGCCAAGGCCGCCTCTGCCCCGCCCCGCGCCGCCCCGCCGCCCCGCAGGCAGCCAGAAACGCGATTGATCATATGTAATTTTTTAGCCCGTAGCTCTTAGTTCTGGCTGTAATTTGAGTTGTAAAACATATTATAAATAAAACAGTCGGCGATAGCCAGCCTCGTAAAACTCACAGCAAGCTCGTAGCCTCGTGGCCCGGCCGGGGTTCTGAAGAGAATTAATGTAATCCAAAATTATTTATGAGGCCGATGATATATGAATATTATTTCTTGATATTTACGGCGCCGGTCGGTCAGAGAACAATAAAAAACTGGTTTGTAGACCCCCGATTCTCGCTCTCTCCCGCTCTTTGCCTCTCCCTGTCCCTCTCCCTCCCCGCCGCTCTCGCCGATGATTTAGTGTTGTTGTCACTGTTTTTGCTTGCCTTGTCGTTATTAATGTTTTTGCCGCTGTCCTTGTTATTGTTATTGTGTTGCAATTTCGTTATGTCCCCCCAGCGCCGCGTTTTTGTCGTGCCTCGCTGTTTGTTTTGTCCTTGTTCCCTTGGCGTTGCTGGCAGTGCTGCTCCTCGGGTCTGGTTTGTGCTGTTAATGTCCGCCGAGGTGCTGCTTGGGGCGCGTGGAGGCTGTCTTGGGGCCGCTTCTTGCTATGTTCTGATGGCAGCTTCGAGTGCTGTCATTAGGCGGGGATGGTGGTGGTGGTGGTGGTGATGGCGGTGGTGGTGGTGGTGGGAGGCAAGGATGAGATAAATGACAACTTTTACCATCCCTTCACTGTATTTACGTAGAAAGCGACTGGCACGACATCAGAACAACGATAGCAAAAACAATAATGACATCTACCACTACTACTACTACTACTACTACTACTATTACTAACATTACTTCCCTTCCCTAGATACCCCATTAAACATAACCCACTTAAAACAAAAAACACATCAACACTATCCAACGTTAACATCGGTCCTCCTTAACACACACAACACAAACACAAACACACACTTCAAACACATTCATAATAACCCTTCCTCCTCCCTTCCTACCTCACAAACATCCATCTTCCATAACACAGATACAACAAACACATCACACAACACAAACACACACAATCACACACCGTCCAAACACACACACTCCCACAATCTTCTTCGGGCGGCAAATGCAGACGTCCCTCGCCCCAACAAACGGGAATGTCACCTGCGCTAAATCACCTTAAATTTTACGCCTCATATCAATTGCCATCAGAGCCGGAGGTAAAGGAAGAAACAAAGGCAAAAAAAAAGGAGACACACACACACAGACACACACACACACACACATTTCCGACCAGATTCGTGTATTACTTCGAATTGTGGTTGGGGAGGGAGGAAGGAGAGGAGGAAGAGGAGGAAGAGAGGGAGGAGGAGAATGGGGGGCCAGGTGGAGACATACACAAATTTCCTGACATATTATTTACCTGTAACAATGTGTGCCCTTCGCCCGAGGTTTACCATTGTTATTTCCTTCTTGCGGGATTGTAATTTGGCGGGTTGTTCCTGTTCTACTTAAGAGTTACCAATCTCTCTCTCTCATACAAAGAGTCACCTCGTGCCAAATAAGCTTCTTCCAATAAGTTCCAGATCTCGTGTGTGTGTGTGTGTGTGTGTGTGTGTGTGTGTGTGTGTGTGTGTGTGTTAACCCACATGTGCGGCAAACACTAGAAATAATAAACAATACGAATACCACTTTTTTCCTAGTCCGCTTACATAACCACTACCCCCCCCCCCCCACCCACCCACCCACACACACAAACCTTACGCACATCGCCCCGTTGCAGTCAATACCAGCAGTAAATCCATAAAAGAAACTATTTATGTACAAAATGATATGTTATGAGAACCGTAACTATAACATACGCGGTGTTATGAGCGGCGTGGCGGACCAGCTGGCGGGGTGACGGAGAAACGAGGAGGAGGAGGAGGAATACATAGGAATACATAGGAAGAACAGACACCAGAAGACCTATCGGTCTATGGCGAGGGTGTCTGTTTACTACCGCTACTACTAGTAATCTACGTGTGGCAGGACAGGACAGAAAAGATGAAGGCTCCTCCCCACCCACCTCTCCCTCCGGCAACGTGCTGGCAGGAAATAGTTAGGTGAGAACACGATGTACCTTTAAGGAAGAAAGGGACATGGAAATTTTACAGTAAAGAGAGAAATAAGAGGAAATTACTACCCTTAACATACACTACTGGTAACCTAAGCTGTGGGGGGAAAATGACTTCATTACATAAGAACATAAAAACATAGAAATATAGGGAGACTGGAAGAGGACGAGTGGCCTACACAGGGCAGCCCCAGAATTCCCCCTAATACCCACGATGGGTGATGTGTAGTTTCATGGGCACAGGTGGAGGCTTGATCCTCGTTTTACCGGCGGTACAAGGCACGGCACCAGTAACCTGTCACCTTACAGCACCCACACCTCACTCCACCTGTCATGCGGACATTAACTGTTGCATTACTCTATTGTTGACTTTCGCTACTTGCAATCTAGGTTGTGGGGGAGAATTATATGAATATAGGCTGAGGTTTTGCTGCAATCTGTCTGAAAACATGCGAAAAAGGGTCAGTATAATCTTATATTCCTGAAGTACTTATCCAAAGAAGACTTAAAGCTATTGATACTCTGTGCGCTAACTACTGACGGTGGGAGTCTATTCCAGTGATCGACGACTCTGTTATTGAAAAAACTTCTGCGCACCAATGTGTTACATCGATTTCCCTTTAACTTCATACCGTTGCTGCGTGTTCTTGTGTTGGTGTCTCTCTGAAATAGACTATCTGGGTTAATGTTGTCGAATCCATTAAGGATTTTGAACACTTCAATTAAGTCCCCTCTTATCCTTCGCTTTTTTAGGGAAAACATATCTAAACGCTCGTCATGTGGCAAGTTTCGGAGCGCTGGAATTTGTTTGGTTGCTCGTCGCTGTATCTTTTCAAGCAAAATTTGATCTTTGATAAAGTTCGGTGACCAGAACTGAACGGCGTATTCTAGGTGTGGTCTTACAAATGCTAAATATAATCTCTTCATAAGTTCGGGTGATTTATAATCAAAGTTTCTTGAGGTTAATCCTAACATCATATTGGCTTTTTTACTCGCTGCAGAACATTGATCACTCATTTTAAGTGTTACTGATAATGACACCAAGATCTTTTTCTTGTTTTACTTCGCTGAGCTCATGTCCTTGAATCTGATATTTAAAGTTAGGATTTTTTTCACCTATGTGCATTACTTTACATTTATCTACGTTAAAACTCATTTGCCATTTTTCGCTCCAGTCGGCAAGTCTTATTAAGTCTGATTGAATCTTTACGCAACTTTGACTGTTCATTACCGTACCTCCTAATTTGGTGTCGTCGGTGAATTTGGCTACTTTTGATAGAATATCAGTTTCTGAGTCGTTCACGTAAATTATAAATAGTGTTGGCCCCAAGACCGAACCTTGGGTCACGCCACTGGTGACGGGATGCCAATCCGATGCTTCACCATTAAGAACTACACGTTGTTCTCTGTCGGTGAGCCAGTCATGAATCCACGCACATAGATGGTCGTTAATACCGTGGGAACGCAGTTTTGAAATAAGCCTAACGTGAGGAACTTTATCAAACGCTTTCTGAAAATCTAGGTAAATTACGTCATATGGGCTTCGGGCGTCCCAACATGTATAAACATCGTTGAAAAAGGTTAATAGGTTGGTAAGGCAAGACCGATTACTACGAAATCCATGCTGACTATCAGTTATCAATTCATTTGTTTCAAGGAAAGTAGTCATTTTATCCCTGATTATTTTTTCGAATAGTTTAATTAGGACAGACGATAATTACTGGCTTGTTTTTTTGTCTCCTTTTTTAAAGATCGGGGTAATATTGGCCTTTTTCCACTTGAGAGGCACACTGGCCTGTGCTAATGACTTGTTGAATATTAATGTTATGGGTAATTCTAGCTGTTGACTACATTCACTTAACACGCGAGGAGATAAATTGTCGGGGCCCGGAGATTTATTTGGATCTATTCTCTGCAGGTACGCACGCACTTCGCTGATATCAATTTCGGTGGAGGAGGAGGAGGAAGGGGAAGAAGGGGTGAGGGTAGTAAGGGAGACAGTCAAGTTAAAGGGTGGGGGGTGGGGTGAATAGGGGAGAAAGAATTTAAGGGGAAGGGGAAAAAAGTAGTGAAGAAGGAGAGGAAGGGAAGAGGTCGATGAAGATGGAGGAGGAGAAGGAGGAGGAGGAGATGAAACATTTTGAAACATTTATTAATAGCCTATTAGGTACAGTTACAAATGTTGTTGTATGTATTGTTAGTGGCCAGCCTTTATATAAGCATAAGCTTTTCAGGCAAGTGAGGGAAGTGAGAGGAGAGAGCCAGCTAAGTTGTAGGAGGGGAGTGAAGAGAGGAGAAGGAATTGAAGGGAAGGGGAAAATAAGATAGTGGAGAAGAAGGAGGAGGAGGAGAGGAGAGGAGCGGTAAAGATGAGGAAGGAAAACAAATGATAACTAGGTGAAAGAAGAAGAAAGGAATGGGCGACAAGAACGGGGAAAGGAAGAAATGGGAGACGAGAAGAATAACGCAACAGAATAAATAAAAATAACAACAATAAGATAAAAAATAAAGAAGAACACAAGCACGAGAAAAACAGAAAACACAAACTAGAGAAGAGGAAGGAGAGGAAGAAGAAGTAGGAGGAGGAGGAGGAGGAGGAGGAGGAGGAGAAGGAGAAGAAAGGGATTGAGAAAATGTGATAGGAGCAGGAGAGGGGGCACGAGGGGATGAGAGAGAGGAAGGATGGAAGGGGGACAGATGTGGTGCCGTGACTGATATAGGACTGGACAGCTGGTACACACACGGAGGCAGGTGATGTAGACAGACAGACAGCTGGTGTGTGTGTGTGTGTGTGTGTGTGTGTGTGTTGTTATAGTAAAAAAAAACGTAAACAACAAAAATAAAACTAAGGAAAAGGATACAAAGGGAACAGTTAGAATCATAAGGAAACAAATAATGGAAAAAAAGGAGAAAGGGAAATAGTGAAAGAGAAAGAGAAAGAAAAAAAAGGGGGTTAAGGAGGCAGACGAATGAAGGGATCAATAACAGTAGGAAAAAAAAGAATAGAAAGGGAACCAATTAGAAGCAATAGAAAAACGATAATGAAAAAAAAGGAGAGGGAAAAAAAGACAGAAAGAAAAGGGGGGTAAAGGGAGGGTAATGGGGGGGGGCAGACGGATTAAGGGGTGAGTGGACTTCGCGTACTAATTGTCATTATGATAATTCACTTGACCGGGCATTACCTCATTACTGATCAACGCTACGGCCGCACTGTGCTGCAATCCTACCTGCGACGGCGGCACAGGTGAGGGGCAGGTGAGGGCAGGCACGGGGGAAAGGGGAGAGAAAAAGGGAAGGAGAGAGAGAGAGGTACAGAAGGAGCAGAGAGAGGGAGAGAGAGAGGTGCAGAAGGGGCAGAGAGAGGGAGGGAGTGAAGTGCAGAAGGGAAAGATGAGAAAATACAGGTGAGAGGAATGGCAACGAAGAGGATGAGAGGAAGAGTAGAAAAAAGGAAGGAATGAGAAAAGGAAAGAGAGAGAGGGGGGGAGTGTGAGCGAAAGGAAAGGTACGGAAAGCTACAAGAAGAGGAAACAGGCAGGAAAGAAAGATTGTGGGAGGGAAGAAGGG
>NC_066513.1:14842709-14847709 GCF_024679095.1 Eriocheir sinensis | reverse complement strand
CCCCCCCCCCCTCTCCCTCTCTCTCTCTAACGCAGGGAAAGAAACAATATTGTTGTTATAAGAGATAAGAACGCGGGCCGCTGTCATGTTCCGGGGAGCTGAATATTAATAAAGGAGTTAAGATTGACAAAGGGGGGAGAGGGAGGCAAGAAAAAAGAAGAAAAGGAAGAGGCAAAATAAATAATACAAAAAAAGCCTTCCCCTCCTAGAAGCTTTTGTTTTCTTAGGCTCCGCGGTGGCCCACTACCTGTGCCGCGCCGGGTAAACACACGCATGCCCGGACCCGCCTCTCAGCCACACCTCAGCGGCGGCGGCGGGCAGGTGAGATGGAGGGCAGGGGTGGGGGAGGACAGGTAAGGGAAGGTAAGGGGAAGGAGGGAGAAGGAGGGGATGGCTTTTGTTGTGCCGACTATAATGGTGATGGTTGTGGTAATGCTTGTGGTGGTAGTATAAATTTATAGTGGTTACTTAGCGTCCCTGTTCATGGTATAGAAGGGGCAAACTACCACCAGGGCTTGTCAAATATGTGTTCTTGGGCGGCGAAATGTCTTATAATACGACACCGTGACTCCGAATCTGCGAGCATGGGTTCGAATCCTGGCGTTCTCCAAATTTTACTTTACTGTCTCGTGAAAAATGACGTACGGCGTTGATGCATTATTTACATTATTTTGTGCTCTTCATTACATTACGGTGAAGATAATGAGTTTCTTTTTTTCTTATAATTCATTGCGTGTTTGAGTTACGAGTTTGCTTTGCTTTGATTGGTGACTATTTCTATCTTCATTTATTTGATGTAGTTTTTCTTAGTTTTCTTCTTTTCCTTTTTATCTATCTCTTTTTCGTCCAATGAGAGAGAGAGAGAGAGAGAGAGAGAGAGAGAGAGAGAGAGAGAGAGAGAGAGAGAGAGAGAGAGAGAGAGAGAGAGAGAGAGAGAGAGAGAGAGAGAGAGAGAGAGAGAGAGAGAGAGAGAGAGAGAGAGAGAGAGAGAGAGAGAGAGAGAGAGAGACCTGTCAGTACCGGGGCGAGACTGACGAAGACACAGACGAGGAGAACGGAGACACGGACAGTACGAATGGACGGGGTCGGATGTTGAAGGCCCCGAGGAGGAAAGTGACGAAGCCTCGGATGGCAGTGGCTGGGAGACTTTTGAGGAGGACGCCGAGGAGGGCGCTGGGCGGGGGGCCTGCCGGAGGCCCGGGGAAGGCGAGTGGCGGCAGTTGCAGCTTCCTGGAGAGGCTGGGGGCGGCGTGGCAATACAGCCGCTCCGCCCTGCTCATGTTGGGCGCCGCGGTAATCATGGCAACGGCCATCTGGTGGTCACCCATTGGCGGTGAGGATTAGCGACGGGGCGGCAGCGGCGGCCAGCTGTAAGGGGCGTGTGGCAGCCGCCCTTAGGGCCACGTCAAGGGCTCCCTCCTATGCCCACGCTTTCAGAACAGCAGAAGGCGGAGCGGCGAGGAGCGTGATGCCAGAGTGGCCCTGGGGGCTTCCCACGCTCGCCGCTGTAGAGGTGCCACCCGGAGTGCTTGGCCTAGCTCCTCTGTTGCGTCCACGAAGCTCCTCCTCGGCTGTCCTCCTCTCCGCCCTGGCATCTCGTGTCCTCGGTATCCTCTTTCCAACACACTCTGCATCGCTCCTCTGTGCTGGCCCACTCTCAGTCTCGCACTCCTAGGGAACACCGCAGCGTCTTTTCTCTGCACTCACCCAAACAATCGTGCACGCGCCGCCCCTCGGATGCCATCGCCTCTGGCTCTGTTACTCCTAGGGAAGATCGCAGCGTCTGCACTCGCCCAAAAAGTCTCAGCCTCGCCTCTCCCCGAACCATCGTGCACTCGCCGCCCCTCTGATTACTCGTTTTTTATCATGTTCCTTGCGCGGGCGTTGCCACATCAACGAAACTGCAATTGCCGAAGTGCTTCCACATCTCCCACACATCACCGCTCATATTTCCTATACAAAAACAAACGTCCAGTAGACCGGCACGCGCAATGTACACAAGTGAAATGGAAACATCCTGCGGACCGGCTCATCTTCACTCTCCAGTTCTGTGAGCACGCGCAATGTACAAAAAATAAAGTGGAAACATCCAGCAGACCGGCACATCTTCACTCTCCAGTTCTGCGACGATCCTTTTTTTCTCTTTAACAACATGCGTATATGAAACGTAACTATAAAACAAGTTAAAACTGGATTTGGTTAGCACATTCATTCATGTATCCATTCATCTCTGCAGCAAAATATGCATATGAAACAGGTTAATACGCATGAGAAGTAGGCGTGTTCTGTGTAGCATATGAAGGACGTACATTTCATAGTGTTTATACCTCCGTGTGTTCAGGTTACTCTATTGAGCATCGGAAATGTTATGAATAATACGTCCAAACTGGAATAACAACATACGTAAGTGGAGGCGCAATCCATCACATCCCCCACGCCGCAGCTCGTCACACACTGAGTGAGTGCAGTCCACGGGGATAGTCTCCTTGCTACAGTCCGCTTCATTCCGTCTGTCCACTCGCGAACGTGGATGTGGCACCTACGCATTGATAGTTCGTGATTGCGTGAAAATCAACTTTTCTTATTTTCAGTGATGTATCTGAATGTTTGTGTATACAAAGAACCCTCAAGCCCTCTTATATAAACCGCAAACATGTCGATTTGCATCGATAATATATAATATACCATACAAGCCACAGACTTCCATACTAGACTGCGCGTCCCCTTCTCCCTGTATTGTACTGAGTGAAGCCGGCCTGGGGCCGTGGGTGTTCCCAGTTCATCCAAAACCGACGGCTTCACACACCTCACTCCCACCCTGTTTCCTGACCCCAACATTCATTTTCAAGAAAAACTGAGAACACCATCATCTTCCTGAGAAAATTCTGCATCACACTAGCATAAAATCGTATCAATAATGTAAAAATACACATACGAAAATCAGAGTTAAATGATGTAGGGAGTACACATTTCCTTGCACTAATTTCCCTTCAACTCCTTAGTACTCACCTGGTTTTCGCTGCATCACTTTTATAAGCCCAGATCCAAAATCTGCATGCTTTTCTGCTTCTGATGGTGTAGGGTGCGCTCCGGGGCAAAAATATACATAGGGTCAAAATCGCCTCCAAACATAAGCCGCGCCTGACGGAGTTCATCCGCCTCGGCATTTGTTGCGTACCTTTACAACAATAATCCACCAAGCAATGATCCCATCATCTTCTCTTGTTGTATACCTGCAACAGTAAACTACAAATCAATCAATCAATCCCAAAATGTAAATAAAACCACGTGTTGACGTCGCTGTCAGACGCTGAGATGCCGGTCCTTGATGAATATAGTCCGACAAATCTTAAGTGGCGGCTCTGACGTAGACAGCCCGCTCGCTATACACTGTTGCGACGTCTCCAACTGACCTCGCGTACCGTGCCCCTCACACCGTTCACTCTCTCCCTGTCTCACCGTTTCACTCTCTCTCTCTAGTATAAAAACATGTATGTTTTTTTTAATGAGTAATTCTCTGTTTGTGAGTGAATACAAAGAAATTTGTACAACACTTGGCAACTAAAGATTATTGGCTACAATGAACCCATGATTTCATGAAAGACATAAATGCCAAGCACCAAGAGCTAAAGAAACTAAAGAAACAAGAACTGAAAGAAAGAATCAAGAAGTGGGATATGAAGAAGTGGCAGAATGATGTAGCAGAAAAATCAAGTTTTATAATTTATAAGGAAATGAAGAAAGAAAGAACTGTCAGAAGAGAAAATATGACAACAAGCCAGCATCTCAGATAATATATAGAGCAAGAATCAACAACTTAAGACTAAATGACAGAAACAGGCATACAAATGGAGATACAAAATGTTTACTATGTGATTGGGAGAAGGAAAATTAAAATAATTTTTTGTCGTGGTGCCCTGGATATGAGGAAATAAGGAGAAAATCAAGAACTTTGCAAAGACCTTATATAGAGCAAGAAAACATCATCATTGGCGATCTACTGTTTAGAGAAGAATGGATAGAAGCTATATAGAAAATAGTGTATAAGATGTGGAAGAAAAGGGAACACCAACGGAGGAACTTGACCGATTGAGAAGAGAAACAAGATAGAGAAGCGCCGTTGCAAAGGCTATGCTTCCCGACCAACACCTGAACCAGAACCAGAACCGTTGCCTCCGCGGCGTTGTCAGGCTCAAGTCTGAGTCATGCTCCTCTCAACCCAACACACCGCAGTTGCGCTGCCTGCCTTAATTATGGCATTTCTGCCATATTTTCGTTTGTGTCTGCCATATAGCATAATTATGATAAAATATGGAGACAGTACACCTATGAAATGCCAGGACCCTCAAGCAAATTCTGATGTTGTGAGTCATGCAGGTGAATGGTGAAGTTAGGCCGCTGGGGATGGCCAGGGAGTGGGCAAGGTGTGGTCGCTATGAAGATTAAAACAGCAGCAGACAACGTCTTAGTGGTCTGTCTGGCGCGCTGGCAGGAGCACTTCAGGTCAATCATTTTACCACTGTCGAGGCCACACCATACTCCCCGAATGAGAGTACACCCCCACTTTTCTCACACACACACACACACACAGAGGAGAGAGAGAGAGAGAGAGAGAGAGAGAGAGAGAGAGAGAGAGAGAGAGAGAGAGAGAGAGAGAGAGAGAGAGAGAGAGAGAGAGAGAGAGAGAGAGAGAGAGAGAACGTTGTGAGAGGCACGGTACGCGTGGTCAGTTGGAGACGTCAGTGTAGCCTATACCGGACTGTCTATGTCAGAGCCGCCATTTAAGATTTGTCGGACAGTAGTAGTAGTAGTAGTAGTAATTATTATTATTATTATTATTATTATTATTAGTAGTAGTAGTAGTAGTAGTAGTAGTAGTAGTAGTAGTAGTAGTAGTAGTAGTAGTAGTAGTATGAATGAGGTCAAGAACTACTGCCTATAAAGTTAGTTCCTTTCTTATCTAGTTTTATAATAATATTATTATTATTAATAATAATAAT
>NC_066513.1:14802709-14837709 GCF_024679095.1 Eriocheir sinensis | reverse complement strand
TACCAACATGTGCGTGCCCACTCAAGTGAATTCTATCATCTTGGTCACACACACACACACTGTGAGAGAGAGAGAGAGAGAGAGAGAGAGAGAGAGAGAGAGAGAGAGAGAGAGAGAGAGAGAGAGAGAGAGAGAGAGAGAGAGAGAGAGAGAGAGAGAGAGAGAGAGAGAGAGAGAGAGAGAGAGAGAGAGAGAGAGAGAGAGAGAGAGCGAGAGAGAGAGAGAGAGAGAGAGAGAGAGAGAGAGAGAGAGAGAGAGAGAGAGAGAGAGAGAGAGAGAGAGAGAGAGAGAATTAGTATCACTTAGTAGAGTTGGACAGCATGTATATTAATAACAATTGCTATCATTACTTTCTTTTTTCCTTTTTTCCCTGTCGCTGATTATGTGGTGGTCTGGACCTGCAAATATGTGGTTCCTGGGCAAGCGGGAGAGAGAGAGGGGGTGGGAGAGAGAGGGGGGGAGTGGGGGGTAGGGGAGAGCGGATGGGGGGCAGGGAGAGTGTAAGGGGAAAGGGAATTAAAGTTTAGGGCAGGGGCATAGAGGAGAGGAGAGGGAGGAGGAGAAGGAAAGGTAGGGAAGGGAAAGGTAGGAGAGAGAAAGGAAGGGGAGAGGAAAGGGGGTTGCAGATGGAGGGAGGAAGAGGCGGCAAAAGGTAAGGGAATTGAAGGAAGAGAGAGAAAAGTGAAGTTTAGAATAGGGAGAGAAAGGGAAGGGAAAGAAAAATAAGGGAAAGGACAGAGAACGCAGATGGGGGGGAAGGAAAAGGGGTAAAAAGTAAGGGATATAAAGGGAAGAGGTAAAGAGGGCTCAGGGTTTAGGGTAGGAAAGGGGTAAGAGGTAAGGTATATTAAGGGAAGAGGAGGTAAAGTGGAGTTAAGGGGAAGTGGAGAGGGGAAGAGATGAGTGAAGGGAATGAAGTTAGAAGTGGTAGATAAGGGGAGGAACGCTGTAAAGGGGACTGGGGGTAGAAGGTCATGGTAGGGAGGGTGGGGATGAGGGGAATGAGAGAGGAAGTGACGAGTGGAAGGAGGAGGAGGAGGAGGAGGAGAGAGGACCGGTCAGGGAAACAGGGGGCAAAGAGGACGAACATGAGGAGGAGGAGGAATGAGTGGAGAGAAGGAGAGACAGAAAGAGGAGGAAGAGATTAGAATGAAAAGAAAGGAAGGTGAGAAAATGGGAGAGGAAAGGAGAGAGGATAGAAATGAAAATGTGGGACGACGAGGGCGAAAATGGAATAAGGGAGAGGGATGGGAAAGATGTAAAAAAAAAAGATGATGGGAAAGGAAGAGGCAATAGAGTAAAATATGAAAAAAAAGTTGAGAGGGATGGAAAAAAAAAAGATAGGGTAGAAAGGATTCAGAAGAGTGAATAATGACAAATAAAAAGTAGACAGGACAGATAGAATAGGGGAGACAAGGAAGTGATGAAAGGTAAATAAAGGCAAAAAAAGAGTAAAGAGAAATGTGAAGGAAGGAAAAGCAAAAAAAAGAAGGAATCTGTGAGTTGTTGAAAGAGAAAGAGAGAGAGAAGAGAGAGAGAGAGAGAGAGAAGAGAAAAGAGAAGAGAAGAGAAGAGAGAGAGAGAGAGAGAGAGAGAGAGAGAGAGAGAGAGAGAGAGAGAGAGAGAGAGAGAGAGAGAGAGAGAGAGAGAGAGAGAGAGAGAGAGAGAGAGAGAGAGAGAGAGAGAGAGAGAGAGAGAGAGAGAGAGAGAGAGAGAGAGAGAGAGAGAGAGAGAGAGAGAGAGAGAGAGAGAGCAAGGGGGGGTTGAGGGTAGAGACACACATACCTAAAAAAAATACAAAAGGCCAAAGGAAAACGAAATATCAACTCCCATAAATAAATAAATACAAACCACACACACAAACACACACAAAAATAATCAATATTATTCCTCACCTCACTCAGCATATCAGAACGACACCAAAAACGCAACAAAAAATAGAAACTACGCCACAACAAAGTCAGTGGAGGTGGCGGCGAGGGAGGAAGGAGAAATGAAAGCGGTGAGAGGGTGGCTGAGGCGAGGAGAGGCGAAGAGATGTGAGGTGAGGTGAGGTGAGGTGATGTGAGGTGAGGTTGGCTGGTTGGCTGGCTGGCTGGCTGGCTGGTGCATTAAGAGCTATAATGGGTCGCGTTGTTTTAATGTTCATGCCAACTCCATTAAGATTTGGCGGTGAAAATTAAGTTTACTTGCAAGATTTAGTCAGACATATCTAGAGGCGTGCAAGGGAGGGTGGTCTCTTGCGCGCCCTCACACACGGGCCACGCTCCCCTGCCTCCCCGCCCGGCTCAGTTAATTATGATTCTCGACAGCCTGGTTGGGTCATTATCATAGCGAGTCGGAGAAATAATAATATTTGGTAAATAATGCTATCTGGTTTACGATTTTGCTCTAATGACACACCTCTGTAGGCAGGACGCTATCGCCGCCCCATCACACACACACCGGCGGGGCAGGTACGCAGGTGAGGAAAAAAATATAAAGGTTTATGAATACTGAAAATACAGGTATGAAATCTCACCTGTATATAAGATGTGGTCCAAAAGAGGAACTGGTAAAAACAAAAGGCTTGCCAAAATGCAGATATGTAATTTCAGCTTTATACAAAAAAACACGAAAAAAGACGCAGAAAAGGACAGGTTTAAGAATAATAGAAATACAAGTACGAACTCACACTTCCATGTACGACCCGGATTCCAAAACAGGGATTAGTGATATGGAAAGACCTAGGAATATGTGCTGGAAATGGAGGCGCGGGCATGAGGTAGGACTTGTGATGTACGGAGCCAGAATTACGTGAACGAGGGAAAGGTGAAAGGCGTCTGATAACTACCCGCAAAAATAGAGTCGTAGTATAGGATAGAGGAGGAAAGAAATGACATGGAGTGGAAAAATATGGAAGTATGGAAAACCGAAGAGGAGGAGGAAGAAAAAAAAACAATGAGGAAGATAATGACTCTAGATAGAACTGAATATTTTCCCCATAATATAGTTGTAGGATATCATCTATACAGTGGAAAAATATGGAAGTATGGAAAACCGAAGAGGAGGAGGAAGAAAAAAACAATGAGGACGAATAAGGAATAATGACTAGACGCAACTGAACACCAAAACAAAACAAAAATAAGATAGTCGTAGAACATTAACTATATAGCATCTACATAAAAAATATATAAAAGTAGTAAAAAACACCAAAAATCAACCACCTGTCCACACCTAGATGCAAAAATGACCAAAAATATTGAACAAAATTAAATAAATGAGACAAACTTACTGGCAGATTTCCTGTTTATTTTCTTTTTACCAGAGCGAAATGGATAAAAAAAAGTATAAACAAATCCACACCACAAAAAAAAAAAAACGCATTAACATTCATCTAGGCTAAAATGAGTGACTTTTAAGAGTGTTTTTTTATAAATACACAGTGGTGGTGGTGGTGGTGGTCTGGTCCTGTTTTTTGTATAAGTTGTTTTGTTGCTGCCATTGTTTTTGTTGTCGTTGTCGTTGTTGTTGTTCTTGTTGTTGTTGTTGTCGTGGAGTCGCAGAAAGGGATTGCTCTATTATTACTTTTAATCAGATGAATGCATTATAATAACTCTGAATGTAATCTCGCCATAAATGCCACTCACTTCACAACAATTTCTCACTCCGCTCCCCAAATTGTCGCCTGGCCCGCCCTCCCCCTCCCCCCCCCACTTCCCCCTCCTCCCCGCACCCCTTTACTTTGCCACTGCTTATCTCCCCCTCCTCTCACCTCTCTCACCCACACCTCCCTCCTCCTCAACCGCACATCCTCCACCTCTAAATATACGTGGTCGGCGCCAAACTAGAAGGAAGTAAGAGGAGAGGAGGAGGAGGGGGAGGAGGAGGAGGAGAGGGAAGGATAGGATGATAGGAGGAGAGGAAGGAAGGATGGAGGTAAAGGGAGGGGTAAGGTTAGTCCACACACACACTTATTATCAAGGTTCGCTAAGCCCCTTCAACACTTTCAGTTCACTACGTTCAAGGTCAAAGTTCTTCCTCCTCCTCCTCCTCCTCCTCCTCCTCCTTTACCATCAGCTTCCCTTACCAAGCAATGACAAAAAGTTAACCACGCCGCCGCTACTCTGATATTATTTGCATTTTGTGGCGGTGAAAAAAATATGGGTAGAATGTATATATATATATTTTTTTTAGTGCAGCTCGGCGCGCGTAATGCCGCCATAATCTCCTGTTTATAAGTATTAACTCGCTGTGTTACTTTGCAGATTAGAGTGAATACTGTTAAAGAATTTCCGACCTGTTGCCGGGGTGGTTAGGTGTGTGTGTGTGTGTGTGTGTGTGTGTGTGTGTGTGTGTGTGTGTGTGTGTGTGTGTGTGTGTGTGTGTGTGTGTGTGTGTGTGTGTGTGTGTGTGTGTGTGTGTGTGTGTGTGTGTGTGTGTAGAAAAAGCTTATATGCGGTGAGTCTAGGGGATATTAGACACAAAGATAAAATATTATGGAAGAGGAAAGGTAGAAATAAAAAAAGATCTGGAAAAATATGAAATAGGGGAAAAGAGAAGAAGAAAGATGAAGTGAAACATATATAAAAAAAACAAAGAAAAGCAAAAGAAGAGAAAGGGAAATGGAAGAATATGGAAAAGAGAAAAGAAAGAGGAAAATCATGAAGTGGATAAATATGAAAATAAGGAAAATACAAAAGATAGACAAAAACATGACGTGCAAGAATAAGGAATAAAAGAATGTGGAGGAAGGAAAAACATCAAGAGGTAGAATATAGAATAGGGAAAGGAAAAAGAATGTGGAGGGAGAGAGGGAAGGAGGGAGGAGACAAATAGACAGACAGATGACAAGTGACCAGCTTTTTTTTTTCTTTTTTTTTTTTTTTACGTTGTTGCCTATTGCGCCGGTAGGCATCTTCCAGGTGGGGCCTGATGGTCGGCCCAAGGCTTCTTCCAGGTGGGGCCTGATGGTCGGCCCAGCCCGTTCTGGCGCAGGCGAGTGTTTATAGTGGCGCCATCTTGCATTGGCTCATGCTGCCCCCCGGAACTCGTACTTGATTCGCTTGGACGGCTTCCTCTAGAGTCCGGGTTGATGGGTGGTCTTCAGGACAGCATGTGGGTAGTTTTAAGCCACTCGGCGGTGACCGAAAAATCCGAGTGGTAGCGTGAGGATTCGAACCCGCGTCGTCCATCACGCGGCGAATGTGGGTCCAGTACGCTATCACTTCGGCCACCGCCTACCACCGCGTAGAACGATTATTATGTAGCAAAAATGGAAGCGAAGGAGACGCCGCAGTTACGAACACACCCAACACCGTCACCACCACTTTTGATGATAGTGGTGATACTAGTAGTGGTGTTGGTAGTGGTAGTAATAGTAGTAGTAGTAGAGAAAGAAGAGGTGGAAAGGAATAATCTGCCGTGGCGACCTCTAACGGGAACAGCTGGAAGAAAAAGAACAGGAAGAGGAACAAGAAGAGACAGAAGATAAAGAAGAGGAATTGGGAGAAGATGATGAGTAGGAGGAGGAAGATAAGGAAGAACAAGAACAAGAAGAAAACAAGAACAAGAAGAGGGGGTAGAAGTAGTAGTAGTAGTAGTAGTAGTAGTAGTAGTAGTAGTAGTAGTGGCAGCAGTAGTAGTAGTAATAGATGCAGAAGTAGTAGTAGTAGCAGCATTAGCAAAAGTGATAATTGTAGTAGTAAAAGAAGAACAAAAAGAACAAGAAGAGGTAGAAATAGCAGTAGTGGTAGCAGTAGTAGCAGAAATAGTTGCAGTAATAATAGGAATAGTGACAGTAGTAGTAGTAGTAGTAGTAGAGGTAACAAAATAACAAAAACACTAATAATAATAACCAACATAACATTCAACACCTGCCACCCTCCCCACACACCTGCGTGAAACAAGGGGACCAACCACCCACATCTACAACTTCCCAACAATTCTTAACACTCGAGGGAACAGAGAACAGCTCCCCTCCCCTCGAAGCAACACACTGCCAGAGAAAAGCGACGTGAGGAAGGCGAGAGGGGGAGGACAATCGCTAAATTAAGAATCGCTAAAGGCAGAGAAGGAGGAGGACAGCGCGAAATTAAGATATTCTACAGCGTGGGGAGGAAGCGCCAAAGTTTAATAAGGAAGTGAAAACCGCCGTGTATTATTTGCTTGTCCTTATACACGAGAGAAGGCGGAGGAAGATGAGGAGGAAGAGAAAGGGAAGGAGAAGAACGTGAGACCGGCTGTAGGTTTAGGGATACCTGAAAGGGATGGGAAAGGTATTTGGAATAAGAACAGAGTAAAGGAAGGATGGAATAATAAGAAATAGAAGGAATATGAACAATAGAACGAGAAATATAACTGAATAAAAAAAAAAAAAACGAAAAATAAAAAAAAACGAAACAAAAAAATGAACGCAAAAAATAAGAATAAAACGAAAAATAAAATAATGAAAATAAATATAAACGAGACGAAATAGAACTCACTGTTAAATTTGTCGACTTATCAGTAACATAAAATATAAGCCACACAGACAACTCAAAGGGTGAAAAACAATCGTAGAATTTCTCAGACCAGTAAAACACAAAATCAAACACAAACTCCAAAACTCCGCAAAACAAACAAATAACTAAGAAAAATATCAAAAGCCAGGACTTAAACGGACACTTGGTAAGTCTGAGGACGTGTGTGTTTGTGAGTGTGTCGGTGTGTGTTTCATGACGACGCAAAGAGGAGGCGAGGCGAGGCGAGGCGATAGTCACCCTTAACAGCGGCAACTTCTCACCTCGAACTCCGGGTTGGCGGCGGCGGCGGCGACACGCGGCTGATGGCCATGTCAACACGCCGGGAACAGGGCATTGCGGATGAACAGCGACTCCCAGGCCTTGGTGGCACGGGTGTGGCGACGCTGACAACCGCTTCTGCCGCCGCCAATACAACAGCAATACCCCGCTGCCGCCCTTAGACTCCCAAAACAACCCCTTCCCCAGCACGCCTCTCGCCAGGTTACCGCCACCCACACCGCAGTTACATACCCGATGACGCGGGCTCAGATCAATATTCTCAGACCAAATCCTCATCGAAAAACAAAAATAAGATAGGATAAGACTGGTTTTGTCGACGCGCTGATATCTCGCCTCCTACTTGATCAACTGCTCAAAAGCTGTTTTGATCTCTACACTCTTTCCTACTGATTTGCGGGAGGTTTGAAGGTTTGTAGAATACATGCATGACAACAAAAGAGCGGTTGATTAAGCAGAAACGAGATATCTGAGCGTTAATAATACCAATCTTAAACAAAAGTTGTTTTATTAAGCACTCGAGTCAGCAGACATCCAGTGCCCCGAATACACACAAAACATGGCCTCTAGAGTACGCGTTCAGCCACGAAGTCGTTTAGATCCTGTTTTTAGCCATGAGCATCATGCCATAATCCCTACTACCCTGAACACACTACTAGCCAAACTACCTCCCCCCATGCCGAATGGAGAGGGAGGGGGACATATGACAGCAAAGACTTACTGATCAACATAAGTCATATCATATTCAGGGGTAACTCGCCTATTTCTCTACCGCCACTCTTATCCCCCTTACCACCACCCCGTCCCGCTCTCACTGTTTCATTTCACTACTACTAACTATTGAAACCCCCGTCAACCCTTCCCCTACACCCATTACGTCACTCTCTATATAGTAAGAGAGCTCAGACGGGTGAGTGCATTGTGATAACTCAAGTCATTTACGTAATCTTCCACTGTGGGAGATTCATGAGACGTATAATAAAAAAGAAAGTTGGCAGTTGTGAAAAGTTGAACTCAGGAAAATGTATGCCAATGCTGGTAAAGTTACTCATTCTTCATAAATTGCTTTAACAGTCGAGGTGATCTAAAACCGATATTTTGAGGTCGTTCATTTAGGCACATGAAATAAACTTCGTCTTTTGAAAAATTGGGATAAACTGATGTGATTCAGTTCTATTTTAAGCTGTTGTCTTTTTGCGTTCATATTTCTTGTTTTACTTTATTATAGTCTCCGCTATTATCCACCCTTCCCCTGCCGTATGCCTGGCGTCCCGCAGCCACGAGCCTGAGGATCCTCGCGCTGATCCACGGGTTTGTTCTCCCTCCACATCCTTTACAGTCGCCCCACAAAACTAATTTCGTAACGCTCAAGCAGCATTCGCTCTAACATGCCCGCCGCTAGTTTCGTTCGTGTCCGCCGTGGCCAAAAATTTCCCCTGTCCTCAAATGTGATCCACTGGCCAAAGTGCTTTGCGGATGAGTCTAAATGTGGCGTGTACGATCTCAGACTGTAGGGTAGAGGGGCGGAGAACGTAATCGGGTCGACTCATCACGCTAACGACAGTTCTATGGGGGAGTGGGGGGAGAAGCGTTTCACTACAAGTACAAAATTCCGCACCTGTTATAAATAAGTCGATCGTCAATTTTCAATGTATGGGATCAATAGCAACGTAACCGAGTCTTGACAATCATAAAGTTATCCACTTCAAGGCTATTAGATAAGCGAGAATATGGTAATAGAGGAGGTGAAAGGTGAAGTTGAGGGCATACGCTACAGCAGCACGTGACCTCGGTGCTCATCTCCGTATCATTGTCCGTTAAGCCTGTGTCGGGAAATAATACCCCGGGACGCAGGGCATAGGAAAGAGAGAATATAGGAAAAAGGGGTATGGTGACGGGGGAAGGGGGGGGGGGTACGGAGGGCCTTAAAGAGTGCCCATTAGTTAAGTCAGGAGCGGGAAGTGAAGCAGAGAAATCTAATGGCGGGAGGACAGGACAGCATGCCGGGAAGACTGATACGGCTCGGAGCGGAAGGAGACTTACGACCGAAGAAAGAAAGCTAGTCTGAAGGCGGGAGGAGGTGGAGGTCAAGGGTAAGGAATGTGGTCTAAGGGCATTGAAGGGTGAGGGAAGGGGTGAGGAAGGAAGGTAAGAAAGAGGGGAAGAAACGTACGGACGATGAAAGATAAGTGGTAAAGAGGTCCATGAGAAAAGGAAAAGTAACAGGAAAGAGAGGAAAAAAAGGGAGGAGAAAAAGAGTGGGCCAAGGATCACAGAGAAAAGAATAAGAGTAAATAGAGAAGTAAAAATGAAGGAAGAAACAAAAGGAGGGAAAAGATAACTGAGGCAATAAGAGGTAGACGTAAAGATGAAAAAGCAAGACAATGATCATAGAGTTTATTAAGGGAACAAACATAAAGGAAAGGGTAAAGGACTTTGGAGGTTAATGAAACAAAGAATAGAGACCTGCAGGATGACTAATGGGACGGAACAAAGAAAGAAAATTAAAAGAAAAGAAAACGAAGAGAAGAAAGGAGGAAAACGAAGAGAAGAAAGGAGGACAATGAAAAGAAAGAAGGAAAATGAGAAGAAGAAAGGAGGACAACGAAGAGAAGAAAGGAGGACAATGAAAAGAAAGAAGGAAAATGAGAAGAAAGAAGGAAAATGAAGAGAGGGAGAGAGGAAAAATGAATAGAAAGGAGGAAAACAAAGAGAAGAAAGGACAATGAAAAGAAAGGAGGAAAATGAAGAGAAAAGAAGAAAATGAAGAGAAGAAAGGAGGAAAATGAAGAAAAAAAGAAGAAAAAGAAGACGACAGAACAGAAAAATCAAAAGAGTAAAATTTAAAGAAAGATAAATCGCACGAACAAAGGCGAAGAGTAAGAAACCAAAGGGCAAGGATGAAGAAGGAGAAGGAGGAGGAGGTCGAGTAAGAGACAAGGATGAAGGACAAGGGTGAAGGAGGAGGAGGAGGAGGAGGTCGAATAAGGGACAAGGCTGAAGGACAAGGATGGAGGAGGAGGAGGAGGAGGAGGAGGAGGAGGAGGAGGAGGTCGAGTAAGAGACAAGGGGGGAGGAGGAGGAGGAGGAGGAGGTCGAGTAAGAGACCAGGATGAAGGACAAGGGTGAAGGAGAAGAAGAAGAAGGAGGAGGAGGAGGAGGACGAGTAAGGGACAAGGCTGAAGGACAAGGATGGAGCCGGAGGAGGAGGAGGAGTAAGGGACAAGTCTAAGGGCAAGACGACCCACAGCAGCTAAGGGCGGGAAAGTCACCTGAAGCTAAAAACAACAACCATACCTGTTCCCCTAAAGCTATTATTATCATATCCTCCTCCTCCTCCTCCTCCTCCTCCTCCTCCTCCCTGCCATCAGGAGTGGAAGGGTGCGGATCAAATGGCTTAGTTACAGCGACGTATTTGCAAGTGTGGAAGATTTACTGGACTGTCACCGTGCCTCCTCCCTTCCCTCTCTTCTCTCTCCTCTCGCTTCCTACCTTACTTTCCTTCTCTCCCTCCATCCCATCCCACCCTCCCCTACCCTCCATTCCCTTCCCTTCATTCCCTTCTCTTCACTTCAGCCTCTCCCTTCCTTCCCTTCTCTCCCATCCCTCCTCGTCTTCCTTTCCTCCCTTCCATTCCTCCTCCCTCTACCTTCCATCAGTTCCCTCCTTCCCCTTCCTTCTCTACATCCCTTCTCTCCATTCCTTACCTCCTTTACCTCCCTCCCTCCTCTCCTGTCACTTCCTTCTACCCCATCCTTCTATTCCTTCCCTTCCCTTTCTTTCTTTCCTTCCTCTCTTCTCTTCCTCCCCTCCCTCCCGTCTCACTCTTCCCTTCCCTCCCTCCTTTCTCCCCTGTCTTCTCATCTATCTTCCCTCTCTCCCTTCTCTTCCCTTTCTTCTATCTCCCCCTCTCTCCCCTCCCTTTTCTCCCCATAACCTCTCCATTACTCTCTTCTCCTTCCCTTCCTTTCTTGAGAGAGAGAGAGAGAGAGAGAGAGAGAGAGAGAGAGAGAGAGAGAGAGAGAGAGAGAGAGAGAGAGAGAGAGAGAGAGAGAGAGAGAGAGAGAGAGAGAGAGAGAGAGAGAGAGAGAGAGAGAGAGAGAGAGAGAGAGAGTGTGTGTGTGTGTGTGTGTGTGTGTGTGTGTGTGTGTGTGTGTGTGTGGCGTGTGTCTTGAAGTTTGATGAAGGGTTAAAGTACTGTCCTGGGAAAGCAAGATTAATGCAGATTTATACACCCATTTATTTCGTCCACCATTTATTATTTTTCATTGCTTCACTTTTTTTCTCTCCCTCTTTCTCTTTCTTGGATGAAGTTGTCCGCCCCCCCCCATCCCTCCCTTCTCTCTCTCTCTCTCTCTCTCTCTCTCTCTCTCTAACTAGAAAAGAAGAGAGGATCAGTGTCGTGGTCGGAGAGATTAGTGAAGCTCTACATAACTTTCATTATTTAGGGTTCTTTTAAAAGGTCAGTGGCAGGGGGTGGGTGGGGGTGGAGAGGAGGGGGCTTGGGAGGGGGAGGAGGAGGAGGAGGAGGTGGAAGGTGGTGAGTGCGTGTAAAATTGTTAACTAATGGTGCACGAGGAAGAAAAATATTTATGCATGAGAGTTTTATACTTTGGAAAAATATTGTGCTTAGTGATGATGATGATAGTGATAATGATGATGATGGTGATGGTGATGATGATGATAAAAGGGAGAAGGAAATAGGAAGCAGAAGAGGGAGAAAACGGAGAGGGAGGAGAGGGGAAGAAGGAAATAGAGATAGAGGGAGATGGGAGGGAGAACAAGGAATCAAGGGAGACGGAGATGAGAGGGAGGAAAGGGTATCAAGGGAGAGGAAGATGAGAGGGAAAAGAGGGAGTTTGGAGAGGGAGATGAAAGGGAAAAGAAAGGATCAAGGGAGAAGATGAGAGGGAGATTAGAGGGAAAAATGAGAGAGAGAGGAGAGAGAGAGAGAGAGAGAGAGAGAGAGAGAGAGAGAGAGAGAGAGAGAGAGAGAGAGAGAGAGAGAGAGAGAGAGAGAGAGAGAGAGAGAGAGAGAGAGAGAGAGAGAGAGAGAGAGAGAGAGAGAGAGAGAGAGAGAGAGAGAGAGATGAACTGTGGCAGAGTTATGTTGTGGCTTTATAGAAAAATAGAGACGCAGCTTCCGGTGTCTAAAAGGCTTGAGCAGGATGTTGGCTGTGATTATATGGGGGTGGAGAGGGGTAAAGGGGAAGGGGAAAGTGAAGGGGTGCAGTGGTAGTAGTTACTGGAGAGGGATGGTGAGAGAATGGAGTGGGGAGGAGGTGATGATTGTATGGGGTAGAAGGGGTAAGAATGAGAAGGAGGATAAAGAGAAATGGAAAAAAATAAATGTTTGAGCAATAAAATAAATACCGGTGTAGTGCAACTGTCTCCACTTAAACGCCACATTCTCTCTCTTTATCCATTTATTCTTCCATTTATCTCTCTATCTACTTCTTTATCTATCTCTATCTCTCTCATAAAGTACAAATCTAGCTTTCCTTAAATCATCACTACCGCAATCATTATCATAACCACCACCACCACCACCACCACAACCTACTCGCCCCTCTACAGACAGACATCCCACACCTTACATATTCCTCCCAGCCTCCCGATCCCTTACATTCATCATCAACACCACCTGACCAACCACTTCACTCCCTCACCATCACGCGCATCACCATTCCACGTGCATCCCCTTCCTTTCCCCATTACCACGACCAATACCTCCTCCTCTATACCATTCCGTCCTCGTCTTCCTCCCTCCTCCTCCTCCTCCTCCTCCTCCTCTCCTCGTAAACTACAGCGGGCCAGCAATAATGATCGAGAGTAACCATCATTTTTGCCTTGATGGACATAGGGTCGCCCGGCTCTCCTCGCTCCTCTAATTGCGAGCAAAGTGCCATTGTTCCTGACTTACGACGTCGCCGATCCGAGCTGTGTTCCCTGACTTACGACGGAGCGAAACCAGACATGATTTTTTTTCCCACTCCCTCCTCTGACTTATCATGTTGGAGGAAGTTTTGCGGTTAGGTTGTTCTTTGAGGTTGGTTGTTGTGGCTTGCGTTGTGACTGATCTGAGGTTTGTTTTGACTCACAATATTGTAGTATAACATTTTTTCTAGCCTTTCGATAAAACAGAGCTCCATTGTTAAGTTATTCCCTGATTTATGTTGTGGCGGATTTATGATTTATTTTCTTGGCTTGCGATATAGCAGCAAAATATTTTCTTTTTCCCCGACCTTACGACAGAACAGAGATCCATGGTTAAGTTCCTCTCTGACTTATTGTGTTGCAGATTTAAGATTTGTTTCCCTGGTTTGCGAGCTTTCCTTCATGACTTCCACGATGTTGCTGGGAGAGCCTTAATTACCTTGTTCTCTGACGCACGATGTCGCTGATCTGAGGTTTTGTTCAGACACGATTGTCCAGCAAGACAAAAATTTTCCTCAGATTTATACGAATATGCGGGGAGAGAGAGGAAACTGTGGACAAGCATCAGGGAGTCGAGGGCAGCAGGAGACAAGAAGCAAAGAAACAAATGACACCAGAATAGAGCAAAAGCTAAGAGAGACGTAAGTAGATAAACGGCAGGATATGGAGAATACTGTGGCCAGGCATGAGGGAGCAGAGGGTAACGGGAAACAAGAAAAATAGGGATGAAGAGCAGCAGAACAGAGCAGGAGAAGCTAAGAGAGACGTGGAGTAGATTAAGGACAGCTCGCGGGTTTCAGTGATTGGTGGGGCGTCTGGTGTTAAGCTGAGGCCGCGGGCAGAGAGCGGTGGTTTTGAAGGCGACGCTTTGGGATAAGGACCAGACTTAGAAATGTCTTCAGAGTGTCCAGCGCCTTATTACTGGGCTCAGGGAAAGGAGGGAGGTGCTTTCTCGCCGCGACGGTTCCTAACACCCGCCTGGAGACCGCTGCTTCCTTACAAGGCTCGTTACCCGAGACACAATGGAAAGGAAATTGAAAGGGGCGCCGAACACTTCTTATATGATGTGTTTTCAATAAAGTGATGGACGAAAATTGTTGGTAGTTAGTTTGCTTTTGTAGAGGAGTGGGAACTTGTAATTTCTCTATTGTTTCGAAATGATGGTTACGGCATGAGCACATACATACACACACATAAAAAAAAAGCAGAACGGACAACCATGGCAAAGCGAATCTCTGACAAAACTACTTTCTTGTTGACGTAAAGTAACAAATCTTTTTTTTTTTTTAATGAATATGGAAAACCTATTATAGGCTGTAACTAAGACATTAACACAATTTTTGGAACTGAACACTTTTCCTTATAGATACAGGCAAACTATTAATGTCCAACTATACCGGATGATGAGTAAAAAACAAACGGTCAGCAATAAAACCGAACTAATAATAACTATCTGTAGCTTATGATCAGAAATATAATAAAAAACAATCAGAATACTTCACCATCAACACCTGACCACTTATTCCTCGCCTTCCACTCCCTGACCACCACCAGCACCAGCATCTCCCTCCTCCTCCCTCACCACCATCACCACCACCTCCACCACTACCTCTATATTATTCCGGAGTTGGGCCCAGAAGCAAAGCGCCACTATGCTCACGTTCCTAGCTTTACCTTTCCTTGCTCTTCCTCCTCGTGAATAGAATAAGGAAATCAAGTTATCAGTGAAATATCCGGAGAAACAATGGAAGACTGTTTAGCTAATTAAAAGATCAAACGGCAAAAGAAAGAATGAAGCGGAGAAAAAGAAAATTGTTGATAAAAGAACAAAAGCCAAACAACACACACACACACACACACACACACACACACACACACACACACACACACACACACACACACACTCACACACACACACACACAGAAATATAAAAAAAGAAACGATTGAAAAGTGAGAAAACACGAAATAGAGATGTGAAAAAGATGAGAGAGAGAGAGAGAGAGAGAGAGAGAGAGAGAGAGAGAGAGAGAGAGAGAGAGAGAGAGAGAGAGAGAGAGAGAGAGAGAGAGAGAGAGAGAGAGAGAGAGAGAGAGAGAGCAAAACACGAAAAGGGGATGTGTAAATGATGAGAAACAGAGGCAGAGAGGGACAGAGAAAGGCGAAAGAAAAGGTAAAATCAACGAAGAATGGCGAGAGAGAGAGAGACAGACAGACAGACAGACAGACAGACACACACACACACACACACACACACACACACGCACACACACACACACACAGACAGACAGCAGCAGAAAAAGACAAGATCATAAACAAGGGAACAGAAGCAAAACCAGACAGGCAAAGACTCATCCAGAAACAGAGACACAAAGAAGTGGAATAGACAGAACAGACAGAAATAGAAGCAGAGAGACAGCAGCAGGAGGAGGAGGAGGAGGAAAACAATAAACAAGCAGACAAAGACAAGAACAGACGAACCAAACGCAACAACGCAAACAGAAACACAGACACAGACAGCGAAGAGAAACAGACAGAAACAGAAGCAGAGAGACAGCAGGAGGAGGAGGAGGAGGAAAAGCAGGAGCAATATGCCTACACACGCTTCTCTCCCGCCCATTATCTCCACACACAGTAATATTGGATGGAGAGCGGAGGTATTTTTTTGCCTCCCTCCTTTTGTTCAGTCTCTCCCCCCCCCAAAATAAAGCGGAAATCTGCATATCTGATGACATCACTGAGAGGTATTGATTGTGTTCCTGCAAAGAGCCGAGTCTGGCGGGGCTCCAACTCACTTCCCGTTTTCTTTAATCTGAGATGGAAAATGGGGAGAGACATAGAGTGGGTTGTCTCGTCACTGAAAGGCGAGACAGATAAATAGATGGATAGATAGATAGATAGAATGATGAGAGGTTTTGACTATTCGAGTTCTTAGTTCGTCTGCAGATAGAGATAGATAGATATAGATAGTCAGATAGAAAAATATAGATAGAGAGAAAGGTTGTATCTATTCTATTTCTATCTCTATTTCTAGTTCGTATACATCTTTATCTATTTGAATATCCTCTCTCTCCCTCTACCTCTCTCCCTCTCTCTCTCTCTCTCACTCACCCTTTCTCTCTCACCACCTCTCTCACCACCCACCCACCCACCCACCCACACACACACACACACACACATACATACACACACACGCGCACCTGGGCAGCATCAGAAACCCGCCATTAAATCTCTCCTTTCCCTTAATCCCAGGCACAGGTAATTAAATGAGGAAAAAGTTCATATTTGGGCTTAAATCACTCTCAGGTTAATTATGAGTGAACACCTGATCTCCCGGACTATAAGGCGGCTGCTTTATGGCCCTAATTTATTATTGCCGAGATAAATAACAATCATTTTCGAAGCCAAGACCAGGTAAATGGCAGCTGGAGGGATGGAGGGATGGAGGTAAGATAGGTAGGAGGGCCGGAGGGAAGGAAGGGTTGGAGGGAGGTAGCGTGGGATATGAAAAGTAGGAAGGTAAGTGAAAGAGAAGAAAGCGGGAAAGGTATGAGAAAGAAATGATAAAAGGAAATGGCGAGGAGGTGATCAAATGCAAAATAGAGGAGGTGATAAAAGCTAAATATTAAGTTATAGGAAGTTAAGAAGGAAAAAGTGGAAAATGTAAGAAAATCATGTAATACTGAGAGGAATTAATTAACAAGCAATTAAATACGAAGTGAAAGAGAAGTAAAACCAAATATTCAGTTTCATGAAGGTAAGAAAAAGAGGAGAAAGTGAAAGAGGTTTGAGGATGATGTAATAGTAAAAGAAAATGATTGACAAGTTATTAAATACGAAACAGAGGAAGTGTACAAGCAAAATATTACGTTACATGAAGGTAAGAAAAAGAAAAGAAAGTGGAAACGGCTGAGGAACGATATAACACTAAAGACAAATGACTGACAGGCTATTAAATGCAAAACAGAGGAAGTGGAAAAGCAAAACATTAAGAGTTGCACAAGGAAAAGTCACAACAACGAGAGAAAATGAGACAAAACAACTGTGATATATGAAGAAACAAAGGGAAATGATAGACTTTATGGCCAAAACAGAACTGAAAGCGCTGTTCGGAATGTAACCATATTTTAAAAAGAAGAAAAAATAAACGAGAAAAATATGAAACTGGATAAACATGAGTAGAAAATATTTAGTCAAAAGGAACAATAGAAACACTGAAATAATATGAATAACGAAGCCAAACGAAATGAAAAACGAATAGAAAAAAGTTAAAGTGTTTGGGCAATTATCATGAACAAGAGAGATAACAAAAACATAACGAAATACTGATACAACGATACGAAATATTAGAACCAAACAAAGGGAAGAGAACACGAACACTTTACTGAACACATTACAAAAAGAAAAACGTCTTATAAAAGTTAAATGAACAGAAAAGAGAAGGAACTAAAGGCGACGCAGTTACAGACATGCGAGGCAGAGGGGCAAAAATACTGAACATTTGAGGTTACACGAACATAAAAGAGGAAAAAATATAGCAAAGAATACAATATATGGACATGCGAGGAACAGACCGCAAAGCCCCGACTCCTCTTTTTCTTCTTCTTCCTCTTCCTCCTCCTCCTCCTTCTCATTATCATTATCTACTTCCTCCTTGTCTTCCTCCATACTCATATTCACATTTTTACCGACCATTTCGTCCTCTCTCTTCCCTGCCTATCCTCCTTATCCTCCTCCTCCTCCTCGTTTTCTTTCTCCTCTTCTTGTTTCTCTTCATTTGAGTCTTCTTTCCCTCTTCCTCTCCCTCCTTCTTCTTATTCTCACTCAACCTGCTCCGCATTCCCAACTTTCCTTCCCTCCTCCTCCTCCTCCTCTTCGTCCTCCTCTTCTTCTTCCTCGTCTTTTCCCTCTTCTTGTTCTTCATTTGATTCCTCTTGCCCTCCCTCTCTTTCACTCTACCTCCTCCGCATTCCCTACTTCCCTCCCTCCTCCTCCTCCTCGTCCTCTTCTTCCTCCTCCTCCTCGCCCTCTTCAAAGAGTTGCCTGGCGCAGGAATCAACATAATACGAAGCTAATACTGCTTGGACACGCCACGTAAAAGCTCCTCCTCCTCCTCCTCCTCCTGCTCCTCCTCCTTCTCCTCCTCCTTCTCCTCCTCTCCCCCCTCACAATCCATTAGTCCACCCACAGCATATCGACTAAAAGATTCACGTGATCGCTGACGGCCCGATGTACGTTTATTGTAGGATTGTTGCTCTCTTCCTTTCCATAATTTCCTATCCTTTTCTACATCTAATTCTTTTGTTTTGTTTTCCCTCTTCCAATTTTTCTTTCTATTTCGTTTTCCACTAACTTATTCCTTCCTTCCTTTCTTTCTTTCTCCTTCCTTTCTCGTCACTCATCGTCCTCCTTCTCTCACTTTCCTCCTATCATCATTTATTCCTCTCTTTCTAAATTCCCTCTCACACCCCACCTCCAATTTTTCCTACCTTCTATCTTCCATCTTCTTTCCTCCCTTCCACTTCGCCCTCTTCCACCTTCACACTCTTCATTCAGTCACCTTTCACACTTCCTCGTCCTCCTCCTCCTCCTCCTCCTCCTCCTCCTCCTGGGCCTAAATTGGGGTTTCAAGGTTACGAGTGATAGACAATGTTAGTGTGTTACCAGTGTGTGTGTGTGTGTGTGTGTGTGTGTGTGTGTGTATTTCACCTCTTGGTCTGCTGCGGGTCTCTCTCGAGACAGCCAGCCGTTCCCCTACGGAAGAGCACAGAGCTAATAGTACCGATCTTTGGGTAGGACTGAGACCACTCACACGTGTGTGTGTGTGTGTGTGTGTGTGTGTGTGTAAAACTGCTAGAGGCGGGTGTTGTTATTTTCCTTTTTAAATTGCATCTCTCTCTCTCTCTCAAAGCCGCCGCCCCAGGTCATAGCCACGTCTGTATACCTGTGGCCCCGATACAGGTAAAGCTAATCAAAACTAAGGTAATCCTCTCCCTACTGCCCTCAGGTGAACTTCAAGCACTCGTTTCACCTTTTCCTTCCTCTTTGTCTTTCTAGTATTCTTTTTTCTCACAATTGTTTTTCTCTCACTTTTTCTTTCTTCCTTCTCTCTTGTCTTTCAATTGTCTTTCTCTTTCTCCTTTATTCTTTCTCTACCTTTTCTTTCATTTGTTTTTCTCTCTCTCCTTCTTTTATTCTTTTTCCCTCTTTTGTTTTTGTTTTCTCTTCTCCTTTATCCGTTCTTTCTTCTCTCTTCTCTCTCTCATTTGTCTCTCTTGCTCGCATTCTTTATTCTCTCTCTCTCTCTCTCTCTCTCACGGTCACCATTTCCTTTCACTATCACATTCTCCAAAAATTCTGTCTTGTCCCGTTTCGTTCAGTTTATTTTTCATTTGCTTCCATCACTTTATGCATTCATTTAATCGGACATCTTCGTACCTACATCATTAACTATTACTATCCATTCATGTTACTAACCGACAATAATACCAAGACACATTGGCAGCATAAATATCCTGGAACAAAACATGGAAGGCGAATGATAAGTTACCGAGCGGAAAGAAAAAGTGAGAAATGAAAACACAAAAAAAGCGACTGAGATTTTAAGGAACGGGAAAATAGAGAAAAAGAAGCATGCAAAGACGAGAGCGAATTTAAACAGAGTAAAAAAAGAGTAAAGAATAACTAAAAAGACAAATAATATAAAAAGATCTGGATAATAAAACGAAAAAAATAAACAACACAAACAAAAACGAATAAAAAGCCCAACAAAACCCCCAAAACTCAGGTAGAAACGAAAAATCACACACACGAAAGGTCACCTGTAATATCACCCCGCTCACCTGGTCGGATGCTGCTCCTCTCCTCACCTGCTCTCCTTCTCCTCCTGGCACGTCAATGGCAATAATTAACAGCATCCCGAGACTTACCTGTAAAGATGCGAGAATGTATAAGCAAACAGGTAAGGCGACTGCATTAATAAGCGGCCCCGGTGAAAGAGCCTATTAATATGAAGCCCTGAAAAACTAACTCATTACCAAGAGGCTGAAAAATGAAACTATAATTTTAAATGTATACTGAGTTCATAGGCGGATATACAGATTAATAAGAAGTTCCACTAATTAATTGATTAACAAACAGTTCTCCTCCTCCTACTCCTCTTCCTCGTCCTCCTACTCCTCTGGTTTAGCGTGGGGAGGAGGAGGAGAGGGAGGAGGAGGAGGAGGAGGAAGTGAAGATGAAAGTCGTGATGGATATATTGGTTGAAATTATGCAAAGATACAAAAATAAATTCACAAAAGATAGAAGTATATATATACATATATATATATATATATATATATATATATATATATATATATATATATATATATATATATATATATATATATATATATATATATATATATATATATATATATATATATATATATATATATATATATATATATATATATATATATATATATATATATATATATATATATATATATATATATATATATATATATATATATATATATATATATATATATATATATATATATATATATATATATATATATATATATATATATATATATATATATATATATATATATATATATATATATATATATCATTATCTGGCGTGGGCCAAGACGTGGAGTGGACTACTGGATTCATCACCAATGGACGACGTGGAAGAGAGGAAACCAACCCTCACTTAGAGAACAGCTCACCAGTCCACCAAGAATGAGTTCAAAATGGCACTACTAATGTAAGTATGGCCATCATATAAACAAGTTCAGGCCAAATGGCCACGACCCAAAGCCCACCAGGCCCCACCAGGAAGACCCCCGGCAATACAACAACGTAAAAAAAAAAAAAATATATATATATATATATATATATATATATATATATATATATATATATATATATATATATATATATAAATTAAAAGGTAAAATCGTAATAAAAAAAACAAAGGGAAAACAAACTCTAAATATATAACAAAACTGAAGAAGTAAACAATAATATAAATGAAAAAAAAACGTCGGGATAAACACACACAAAACAAAACAAAACAAGGGAAAGCAAACACTCTAAATATATAAGAAAGCTGAAGCAGTAAACAATAATAAAAATGAGAAGAAAAAAAAAACGTCGGGATAAACACATAATATAAAAAAGAACACATATACAGAGTAGGCAAAGAAGACAAAAACTAAGGAAGAAAAAAATATAAGTGGTGAAAAGACATAAAACAGGAGACACAAAAAAACAAACAAAAAAACAGGAGACACAAACAAACAAACAAAAAAACAGGAGACACAAACAAACAAAAAAACAGGAGACAAACAAACAAAAAAACAAGACAAAAAAAAAACAGGAGACACAAACAAACAAAAAACTGGAGACACAAACAAACAAAAAACCAGGAGAAACAAACAAACAAAAACAGGAGACACAAACAAACAAAAAAAACAGGAGACACAAACAAACAAAAAACAGGACAAACAAACAAAAAAACAGGAGACACAAGCAAACAAAAAAACAGGACACAAAAAAACAGGACAAACAAACAAAAAAACAGGAGACACAAACAAATAAAAAAACAGGACAAACAAACAAAAAAACAGGACAAACAAACAAAAAAACAGGACAAACATACAAAAAAACAGGAAACACAAACAAATAAAAAAACAGGACAAACAAACAAAAAACAGGACAAACAAACAAAAAAACAGGAGACACAAACAAATAAAAAACAGGACAAACAAACAAAAAAACAGGAGACACAAACAAATAAAAAAACAGGACAAACAAACAAAAAAACAGGACACAAACAAATAAAAAAACAGGACAAACAAACAAAAAAACAGGAGACACAAACAAATAAAAAAACAGGACAAACAAACAAAAAAACAGGAGACACAAACAAAAAAACAGGACATACAAACAAAAAACAGGACAAACAAGCAAAAAAACAGGACACAAACAATAAAAAAGGACAAACAAACAAAAAACAGGACAAACAAACAAAAAAACAGGACAAACAAACAAAAAACAGGACAAACAAACAAAAAAACAGGACAAACAAACAAAAAACAGGACAAACAAACAAAAAAACAGGAGACACAAACAAAAAAACAGAACAAACAAAAAAACAGGACAAACAAACAAAAAAACAGGAGACAAACAAAAAAACAGGACAAAAACAAAAAAACAGGACAAACAAACAAAAAAAACAGGCGACACAAACAAACAAAACAACAGGACACAAAAAAACAAAAAAACAGGACAAACAAAAAAAAAGGACAAACAAACAAAAAAACAGGACAAACAAAAAAAAACAGGACAAACAAACAAAAAAACAGGAGACAAACAAAAAAACAGGACAAACAAACAAAAAACAGGACAAACAAACAAAAAAACAGGACAAACAAACAAAAAAACAGGAGACACAAACAAACAAACCTGATGGAGTGCCACCTATTGTCCTTAAAAACTGTGCCTCCGTGCTATCACCCTGCCTGGTCAAACTCTTTCGCCTCTGCCTGTCAACATCTACCTTTCCTTCTTGCCGGAAGTATGCCTTCATACAGCCTGTGCCTAAGAAGGGTGACCGCTCCAATCCCTCAAACTACCGTCTTATAGCTTTACTTTCTTGTCTATCTAAAGCTTTTGAATCAATCCTTAACCGGAAGATTTAAAAGCACCTCTCCACTTCTGACCTTCTATCTGATCGCCAGTATGGGTTCCGCAAGGGGCGTTCTACTGGTGATCTCCTAGCCTTCTTAACTGACTCTTGGTCATCCTCTCTTAGCCGTTTCGGTGAAACTTTTGCTATTGCGCTGGACATATCAAAAGCTTTTGATAGAGTCTGGCACAAATCTTTGCTTTCTAAACTACCCTCCTACGGTTTCTATCCTTCTCTCTGTACCTTTATCTCCAGTTTCCTTTCTGACCGTTCTATTTCTGCCGTGGTAGACTGTCACTGTTCTTCCCGTAAATCTATTAACAGTGGTGTCCCACAGGGTTCTGTCCTATCTCCCACTCTTTTTCTGTTGTTCATTGATGATCTTCTATCCAAAACGAACTGTCCTATCCATTCCTAAGCCGATGATTCCACTCTGCATTACTCAACTTCTTTTAATAGAACACCCACCCTTCAGGAACTTAACGACTCAAGGCTGGAGGCTGCAGAACGCTTAGCCTCAGACCTTACTATTATTTCCGATTGGGGCAAGAAGAACCTGGTGTCCTTCAACGCCTCAAAAACAGTTTCTCCACCTATCCACTCGACACAATCTTCCAAACAACTATCCCCTATTCTTTGACAACACCCAGCTATCACCTTCCTCAACACTAAACATCCTCGGTCTATCCTTAACTCAAAATCTCAACTGGAAACTTCATATCTCATCTCTTACTAAATCAGCTTCCTCGAGGCTGGGCGTTCTGTACCGTCTCCAGTTCTTCTCCCTGCACAGTTGCTGTCCATATACAGGGGCCTTGTCCGCCCTCGTATGGAGTATGCATCTCATGTGTGGGGCTCCTCACACAGCTCTTCTGGACAGAGTGGAGGCTAAGGATCTTCGTCTCATCAGCTCTCCTCCTCATACTGATAGTCTTCTACCTCTTAAATTCCGCCCCAATGTTGCCTCTCTTTCTATCTTCTATCGATATTTCCACGCTGACTGCTCTTCTGAACTTGCTAACTGCATGCCTCCCCCCCTCCCGCGGCCCCGCTGCACTCGACTTTCTACTCATGCTCATCCCTATACTGTCCAAACCCCTTATGCAAGAGTTAACCAGCATCTTCACTCTTTCTTCCCTCACGCTGGTAAACTCTGGAACAATCTTCCTTCATCTGTATTTCCTCCTGCCTACGACTTGAACTCTTTCAAGAGGAGGGTATCAGGACACCTCTCCTCCTGTATTTGATCTTCCTTTCGGCCACCTCTTTTGTTTTACTTTAGGAGCAGCGAGTAGCGGGCTTTTTTTTTTATTATTGTTTTCTTTTTTTGTGTGCCCTTGAGCTGCCTCCTTTGTTGTAAAAAAAAAAAAAAAAAAAAAAAACAGGAGACACAAACAAAAAAAAAAAGAGGACAAACAAAAAAAACAGGATACACAAACAAACAAAAAAACAGGACAAACAAAAAACAGGAGACACAAACAAAAAAAAACAGGGGACAAACAAACAAAAATGAAATCCGAAAAAAAACACAAAATATACGGAAAAGAGAACAAAAGCTATACAGACAAACAAAAAACGTAGATAAAAAAAACTATACAAAACGGGAAAACTGTACAGACAAAAGCTACATAGAGGGGAGGGGAAAACACTAACAATAGAGAAGTTACGAAAGTCAAAAGGAAGGGCGTGAAGAGATCATCCTCGCAAAAGAAAAAGCGACGGGAGGATAAAAAAAAAATACACTGTCAGGGATTTAATCTGAGGCAACTGACCTGTATTCCAATTCTAAAACGTATATGAAAAGAACAAAATAAAGAAAACTAGGAAAAAATAAAGAAAAGGAAGGATTCGAGGGGAAGAATGATGTACGAACAGATAGACAGACAGATAAACATACATACATACAGACAGACAGACAGACAGACAGACAGACAAATAAACAAAGCAGAAAACTAGGAAAAAAATAAAGAAAAAGAAGGAATTGAGGGTAAAAGTGATGTACAGACAGACAGACAGACAAATAAACAAAGCAGAAAACTAGGAAAAAAATAAAGAAAAAGAAGGAATTGAGGGTAAAAGTGATGTACAGACAGACAGACAGATAAACAGACAAGCGACAGACTGATTGGGAGGCAGAAAACAATGACAAAGAGAGATACAGACAGACAAAGACAGACAAATAAAAAGACAGACAGACAGACAGAGAAAGACAAAGGGTAAAGAGGTCAATTTGAGAGAGAGAGAGAGAGAGAGAGAGAGAGAGAGAGAGAGAGAGAGAGAGAGAGAGAGAGAGAGAGAGAGAGAGAGAGAGAGAGAGAGAGAGAGAGAGAGAGAGAGAGAAAGCGTTCGATCCATGGCTCCATTAGCGTTTTAACTCTGAAGTATAGCATAAAAAAGGTAAATAAATAGAAACTAAGTAAAATCTATTAAATGACACGGCATGAAAAACCGACCTGCGAGTAAGTATTAAGAGGGAGGGAGGGAGGGAGGAAGGGAGGGAGAGAAGGAGAGAAGGAAGCGAACCAAACAGGGGGAAGAAGTGGGAGCGGAGTGGAAGGTGTGGGTCTGAGAGAGGAAAAGGGAGGGAGGGAAGAGGAGAGGGAGGATGACGAAGAAAGAGGAAGGGAGAGAGGGAAGTAAATAAACATGGAAAGGGAGTAGAAGGGAAGAAGTGAGGGAGGAGTGGCAGATAAGTATGAAAGGGAGGAAGGGAAAGAGATTGATAGAAGGAAGAGAGAATAGAATAAGAATAGAATGATAGGGAGGAAGAAATTGAGGAAGGAGAAGAGGAAAGAGAAGGCAAGTAAAACAAGTATAGCCCTCCCTTTACCCCCTTTCCTCCTCCCTCCCCCACCCCCTCCCCCTACCCTCCCCCCTCACCTGTAAGAAAGAGAGCAAGGTTCCCACGCTGCAGGGCCATACACGCGGGCCAGGTATTGGCGGCTTTGTATTAAATCAAAACTCACTCGTAAAATATTGCGGTTTTCTAATGGAAAGCAAATGGTACTGCGGCCTCCCCCCCCCCCCCTTTCCCCTCCACCCCGGCCTTCCAGTGTGTTCCCTCCTCCCTCCCCTACTCTTTCTCTCTCCCCCTCTCCCTCAGTCAGTTCTCTCCATCTCTATTACCCATTCAATCTTGTAAACTCCCTCAGTCATTCATTTCTCTATACCTTTACCATATCCATCTTTCCCTCTTTCCTTCTTCTCCCCTTCCTCTCCCCCAACCTTCCAGTCAGTTCTCTCCATCTCTGTTATTACCTATTCAATCTTGTAAACTCTCCCTCAATCGTTCATTGCTTTTCCTATATCGTATCCGTCTCTTCTATTTCCCTTTCTCTCTAACCCCCCTTTCCCTTTCTCTTCCAGTCATACTTTTTCATCTTCAGTACTCATTTTTAAACTTTTCCTCTTCTGCATTCATTTCTTCACCTATTCAGTATCTAACTCTTTTCCAGAGTAACTTTTCCTCTACCATATTCTCCTTTCACTCATCTCTAACACATACATCCACTAACCTTTTCCAACGTGTAACTTTAACTCGCTCATCCATTCCCTTCTTTTAATCTTACTTATCTCTTCTTCTATCGTCTCCTCCCCTATCACTCGTCCATTCCCACTTCCTCTGATTCTCCTCTGCTTCTATCTACTTCACTTATTCGTACATTCTATTCTTTATTTATATTCCGCTTCCTCTCTCCCTCTTTCCTCTCTCCATTTATTACCTATCCCTATATATTCCAGTCGTCCCTTATTCCCTACTTCATTTGTTTCTTGTCCGCATCACTTTAAATACTCCCTTTCCTTTACTTCAACTTACTGCATCAAGGACGTGGTGTTAGTAAAGTGCGTGTGTGTTCGTGTGTGTCCAGGGGGGTGGGGGCACGTGTCAGTCTCTAGCCATTACTAAGTGACTAATGCCAAAATAATGGGTACATGGGGCACCTCAGGTAAGCTCCTACATTAATTCACACCTGTCCTTGTCATCCTACCGTCCCCCCTGAACACACACGAACACACATACAATTTACTAACACCACGTCCTTGATGCAGTAAATGGAAGTAAAGGAAAGGGAGGATTTAAAGTGATAGGGTCAAGAAACAAATGGAGTGGGGAAAAAGGGAAGAGTGGGATATATAGGGATAGGGAACAAATGGAATAGGGAAAAGGGGAAAGAGGAAGCGGAAAATATAAAGAATAGAATGTACGAATAAGTGAAGTAGATAAAAGCAGAGGAGAATAAGAGGAAGTGAGAATGCTTTGATGGAGGAGACGCTGGAAATGAAGGGAGAAAGAGAGAAAAAAAGAAAAATTGAAGAAAAAGAAGAGAAGAAAGAATAAAGGAGAAAATATATAAAGTAAGGAAATGAGACAAAGTGAAAAGGACAAAAATAAGGAGGATTAACAGAAGGAATTTAGAGTGAAAGAAATACACAAGAAATGAAAAAGGAGAGGAGTTAATACAGATTGACTGACAAAAGAAAAGAAACAAAGAAAATAGAGGAAATAGATAAGTAATACGAGGATGTTGAAAGCAGAATGAAAAAAAAAACGAAGCCAACAATAATAAGTCAAATGAAAACCAAATACAAAGAGAAAACAGGTAACCAGAAAACTTGTGAAAGGACAGAGACGCAGACAAAAGAAAGTAGAAAAGATAAATCAAATAATGAAAAATGGACCAAAAAAACAACAAAAAAAACATCCGATATACAAGCTGAAACAAAGCATTCATACGACCAAGAACAAAACATAAAATAAAAATAAAATAAACCATAAAAAACACCCCAAATATGTAGAGCCAACAAGCGCCCCCCCCCCCCCCCCTACACACACACAAAAACCCTCCTCCCCTCATCCCCTCCATCCCCCCCTCATACACACATCCAGCACCCGAAATGACCGCAAACATCATACATCTAAATCGCATTCTTTACCCACTTCTCTGCATGCTTACTTCCCCGCTCACCTGCCTCACCTGGCCCGGACCATAAACAAAGGCATGCCCACCAATCATTACTCCATTAGTCTCTCCTTTTCAGTCCCATTATTTCCTTCAGTGCCACAAATATTTCTCTCACGTGACCAAGACGATGAAGGAAGGGAAGGAAAAGGTTAGAAAGGAGAGAAATGAGTAAGATAAGAATGGAGGGAGAGGAAGGAAAGAATGAATGACACAAGAAGACAAGGAGGAAAGAAAGAAGGTAATAAGAAGGGAAGGAGAGAAAGCGAGGAAGGAAGGACAGAAGCTGAAGAAAAGTGGTCAGAAAGAAGATAAATGAAGGAGATAATAAAGGAAGGAGAGGAAGGGAAGTAGGAAGTACAGGAGAAAGGGAGTAAGGAAAAAATGTAGGCTGAAGAGAAGACGTCAGAAAGAAGATATGAAGAACAGGAAGGAATGAAGGAAGGACACAAGGGAAGGGAAGAATGGAAAGGACTGACACAAGAATTGAAAAATTAAAGAAAGGAAGGAGAGGAAAAGGAAAACAAAGAAGAAACTGAGGGATAAGGAAGACCAGGAGAATAAAAACTGAAAGAAAAATGCAGTGGGGAATAAAGAAAGTGAGAAAAAGAAAAGCTGGTATCGAGGGAAAAGGAAAGGAGGGACACGATAGTGGGGAGGCAAAGACGGAGGGAGAGTAGAGAAAATGAAGAGAGAGAGAGAGAGAGAGAGAGAGAGAGAGAGAGAGAGAGAGAGAGAGAGAGAGAGAGAGAGAGAGAGAGAGAGAGAGAGAGAGAGAGAGAGAGAGAGAGAGAGAGAGAGAGAGAGAGAGAGAGAGAGAGATAGGCAGTAAAGGTGTGAAGCACTCTACCTGTCCTCAGTATTGCAGTAAAACAATTAGCAGGCGCCAGGTGACTTCACAACACCATGAATGCTCGCACGCATAAATGAATTGGTAATGTATGTCACTCATTATAATACTTCAAAGAGCAGAGCATTACAATACATTATAATGAATTATGCGTCATTACCAGTAACACCGTTATGTTCATACACACACACACACACACACACACACGCACACGCACACACACACACACACACACACGGACCCGCTATAGAGCATTTCGTCAGTGCCAGCCGCGCGTGTTCCGATTCTGATTCCATTTTGAAATGATGAAGAAATCTGAGCGAACCATTACTGTACTTTTATGGAACAGTGTGTGTGTGTGTGTGTGTGTGTGTGTGTGTGTGTGTGTAATGGGGTGTTGAGGAGGTGATGAGGGGATGATGAAATGGGTGTGGTCGATATTACAACAATCACATCAATATTCAGAATGCGTGATCGTATATAAAAGGTTACTCTGCTACTACTACTACTACTACTACTACTACTACTACCACGAGGAAGAATAAACGATACGAATAAATTACACACGCATACCATTTCAGGAAGATAAAAGAAACAATTTAGCTCCGTTCAAACGAAAAAAGTAAACGAACGAAATCAATAACAAAAATAAATAAAAAAAACTATTCCATTACATCTACTATCGTACAAAATATCCCTTTCTTCCCTATCATTTTTTTCCTTCTTTCTTTTCTTCTCTTTTCTTCTCTCTTTTGCATCGTCCTTCTTTCATTCATCCACTCACACTCACACACACACACACACACACACACACACACACACACACGCAATCCACAGTCTAGCCGCACCTTCCAACACCCACCCACAGCAACCCACCCACAACCTTACCCACTCAGCCCCGCCCACCTACCCACCCACCCACCCGCCACCTTCACCCCACGCGAGCTGTCAGGGAGACCATAATACCTTGGCTCCAATTACCTGCCATTATCACCTGCCGCGCCGAGCTAAAATACAGCGGCGGCGAGGCGAAGGAGGAGGCAGGGCAAGCAGGTCAGGTGTGGGAGGGCAGGTCAGGGAGGCAGGTGAGAGATGAAGGCAGAAGAGGAGGCTGGAGAGGAGGCAAGAGATGAGGCAGGAGCGGTGAAAAGAGGAATAAGGCAAAGGAGGAAAAGGTGAGGAAGGGATGAAGTTATATGAGACAGACCAGATTTGAGAGAGGGTAAAGGACGAAGGTAAAAGATGAGGATGAAATGAGGTTGAGGATATTGACCTCTCTTTTGGATACTCTTTACTTTTCTTTTATGGGAGCGGCGAGTAGCGGGCTTTTTTTGTACTCTTTTTGTTGCCCTTGAGCCGTGTCCTTTGATGTAAAAAAAGAAAAAAGAAAAGGAGAAAAACGAAGTAAAGAGAGGAACAAGGTAAAGAAAGGAAAAGGTGAGGGAGGGATAGTTAAGTGAGCAAGAAGAGGGATGGAAAGAAGGCAAGGAAGGAAATGAAAATAAGTAAGTGAGGTTTAGGAGTATATGTAAGGAGGGAAAGAAAGAAGGAGATATAAAAAAAATATGGGGAGAAGGGAGAAATAAAAAAAAAGTAGGGGAGGAATTAAGAAAAAAATATTAACAACTAAAAAGGCAGGGTAAAATACTGAAACGAAGGCAAACAACACTAAGGAGATGAAGCAAGTCAAGCAGGCCAAAAAACAAACAAAAAAAACAATCAAGACAACACTTCTTATATCGCGGATGCTGCAAGACAAGCTATTACGAAAGGGAAAAAAATCACAAAAAAATAACCACAGGGAAAAAAAATCACAAAAAAAGTAACCGCGGGGGAAAAAAAAACAAGAAAAGCGGTCAATGAGAAGGCGAGACAAAAAAAAATAATGACAAAAACGAGTGGTAAACAAGGAAAAAATGGATAAAATGAAAACAAACAAACAGGGACAGGAAAAAGAGTAGAGGAGGTAAGAAAGAGGAAAATAAAACAGTGGGCAATATTCAAAACGAAGAAGAATAAGCGGGAACAGGAAAAATAAGGAAGACGATGAGAAAGAGGAAAGTAAAAACGTGGGCGCATGAATGAAGAGAAGGAAAAAGAGGAGGAACAGGAGGAGGAGCAAGCAGAAGACCAGGAAGAGGAGCAGGAAAAGTGGTCAGCGAGATGGAAAGGAGCAGAACCAGTAGGACGAGCAGAGAGTGAGCGTGTGGACGGGAAAAGTGGAAGCAGTGGAGGCCAAGTGGAAGGAAAAGTGGAGCTGCAGGAAAGGGAAAGTTTTTAATGAGTGAGGAAAATCAAATCTAATCCTTCCATCTGTCAATTCAACACGAAGTAGGTCTAGGAAATGTTAAAGAAAGATAAAGAGAGAGAGAGAGAGAATGAGAATGATGCAACCAGTCTCCTTCTCCTTCCACACTTCGTCTCTTCTCTCCCTCTTCTCCTCTTCTCTCTCTCCATCTCTCCCTCTCCTCACCTCCCAGCTGACCTCTGTAGCTATCATCTGACGTATAGAAAAAAAGTGAAGAATGAAGAAGAAAAGGAGAAAGAAAAGGGTAAAATGAGAGAAGCATGGCACAAAAAAGCGGTCCATTGCTCTCTGGCTTCTAATTTCTGAACATATCCTTGAATTTAAAGAGGAATTATTATAACAATACAGGATTCGAGGAGGAGGAGGAGGAGGAGGGGGTAAGGGGTAGAGGAGGCGGAGAAGGAGGAAGGGAAGAAGAAGAAGAAGAAGAAGAAACAGAAAAAGAAGAAGAAAAGAAGAAGTAGAGGGAGAGAAGGAGGAGAGTAAGAATGAAAACAAAATATACTCTTCCCACTTCTTTCACTCCCATTATCTTTTCCTTTCCTCAAAATTTATCCTTCGGTTGATATTTCATGCGATTCTTTCCTCGGGAGGTTCCTCAAAACGCAACGCACACACCTTTTAATTCTCGCGTTCAGCATTCTTTTTCTTGATTATAATTTTCACCAAAGGTTCCGTACAAAAGGCGATGAGTTTAATAGTTCATGCAAGACTTTTTTATGTGTATTTTTGACGTTGTAGTAGTAGTAGTAGTAGTAGTAGTAGTAGTAGTAGTAGAAGTAGTAGTAGATATTATTGTTGCTACTGTTTGGTTTCCTACTACTATAACTGCTCATGATAATATTGCTTTTGTAGTAGAAGCAGCAGCAGCAAACAGTTGTAGAAATTAAAAGAAGAAAAGAAGGAGAAAAGAAGAAAAGAAGGAAAAAAAGAAGGAAAGGATAAAAGAAGGAAAGAATATGAAAAAGAAGATACAGAAGAAGTGACAGATATGTAAAAGGCTTTGAATAATATATACCTGTACTCCATCACCTTCACGTACAGTTTCCTGGAATATTCTATTCAATTTATCATAAACACTTTCGTTAATAATTTTTAAATCTCGCGTCTATAAATCTCACTGTTTTTTGTGCTGTGATTTCACGAAATTTATGATGATTAAAGGCTTGTATCTTCCCTCCTCCTCCTCCTCCTTCTCCTCCTCCTCATCTTATATTTTTCCTCAGGTGAGTCTTAAGGGTTGGGGGAATTACCTGCGCTTAATTAGACAGTTTGCAAAGTGTGTAAATTATCGTGTTAATTTTTATGCCGGAGGTAACGTCCCAAGAATTAGATATAGCAAAGCAGCGTGTGTGTGTGTGTGTGTGTGTGTGTGTGTGTGTGTGTTAAAGATAGTGAGCAAAATCACCAACATTCTTGATATCACAATGTCTGGAATCGACGATGAACTAATTTTTCCCCGTGGTAATTAAATAATGATGATGATGATGATGATAATGACGATGAGGATAGTGTTGATGATGATAAAGACGCATACTACTACTACTACTACTACTACTACTACTACTACTACTTAAGTCTATGAATAAGAATAATAATAAGAAGAAATAATAACAATAATAAAGCGTACATCTTCTTTCATCACTCAAATCAGTATAATCAAACAAGATAACCCCCCCAAAAAAAAACTAAAAAAAATAATAATAATATAAAAGATAAAACTAAAGCGAATCAAAACCACAAAGCGTTCACCTCGAGAGCCATTAGGTTTCTTGGTCTTGTTTTACTTTTTTGTATCTTTGTATTCTGGTTCCTCAACAACACACACACACACACACACACACACACACACACACACACACACAACCAGTTCCTTCCACGCAGCCGTTAGCCCAGTGGTGTTCATCCGCTCTTCTTTGCCCTTTGCTCTGTCCTGTCTTATCTCCGTGCTCTTCGTCCCTTTATTTCTCTACCACACACTTTCGTAGTTAGGTCCGTTTTCTCAGACGTTGCCGCCTCTCCCATCAAATATTTCCAAAGATTCGTCATACTAACACCAAGGTCATAAAACCACCCATGGAAGTGCCCGCGATAGCTACGTCATATCAACTATTTCCTACATCATATCAACTATTTCCAAAGGCTCAAGAGAAGATTAATCGCGTTCTAATGGGTGTTTTTCCCAAGTTCATGGTACAGAAGATTCGTCATACTAACACCAGGGCCATGAAACGATCCCTACTAATACCCACAACATCTACGAGAAATATGTGTTTTTTGGGGGGCGGAAATGAATAAAAATCTTACAATAACTAATTCCTATGGCCTAAAAGGAGATTAATCGCGTTCTCATGAATGTCAATTCACGTTCATAGTACTGAAGCTCCATCATACTAACACCAGGGTCATGATGCTACCCCCGGAAATGCCAACAACACCTACGAAAGCCTTATCAAATGTGTGTGTTGGGGGATGCCGAAATGAGTAAGAATCTCACATCAACTAATTCCTATAACCTAAAAGGAGATTAATCGGGTTCTCATGAGTTGTTTACACATATGTGGTACAAAAGCCTCGTTACACTACCACCGGAGTCATGATACACATGGCAATAAACACAACGCCTCCAAAACCCTTGGCAAATGTGTATTCTTGGGGCGCCGACAATAGTTTGAGAATATGGCCTTTAGACTCTGCCCTTCCCTCTGCCACTTTTGGTCTTGTTCAGGTCTAGTTCTTGTCCGCTCTACCTTACTTCATATTCCATGCCCATAGCTTCTTATCGGTTATGGTTGCGTCTAATATTCTTTTTTTGCCCACTTCCAAATATTCAAGTTTTTGCTCAGTGATCTCTTTTTTTTCCCTTCCTTTCCAACTGTTTCTGCTTACTAATTCTAGCTGTGTATCCTAATTATTCGTTCTTACTTAGCTCCCTTACCATATATATTTCTTAATTCGTTCTTATCGCTCTGGATTTTGTTTATTATTTGTTCTTCACTATTCTCCGCATACCAGTTTTTACTCAGTGATTCCTTGTTTTCCCTTTCCTTTCCAAGTTTTTCTATTTACTATTTCTTGTTTCGTATTCTCATTATTTCTTCCTACTTAGTTGCCTTGCCATACATATTTCTTAATCCATTCCTTTTCATTAACTCCAAATTCCCTTCAAACTATTTCTACTAACTATTTGTTGTTCTCCATCCTCAATCAATTTTTTTTAGGTAGCTGCCTTACCAGATATATTTCTTAATTCGCTTTCATCTGCTCCCCATCCTCATCCTCGCACCGCCTCAACTGCCCTCACCTTCGCACACCTTTGCAATCAGTCCGAGGTGTTCTACTCCATCTACCTGTTGTGTGTGTACCTGTCTTCCTAAACTAGGGATGATTTGCCTATAAAGCATCGCAGTATTTTAGTCCATAATGCTAAGTTTTGAGTCGATAAAGCAAGCACAGGTAACAGTACACCTGCGAGAGAGAGAGAGAGAGAGAGAGAGAGAGAGAGAGAGAGAGATAGAAACATATACACCCACCCACGTCAAGATCTATATCTATACTTTTTTCGTGCATACATCAGACCCCCAGCATCACGTTGCGGCCCAGTTGAGAATGAGGGATGAAGCATTAACCCCCCCCCCCCCCTTTTCCCTCTCCCCTCCTTCCCTCTACGCTTCCCTCCGTCTCTCCCTCCCTCCACTAGTATATAACTGAGCCACGACGCGCTATTAACTATTATTATAAGCGGCAACGACGTGTAATGACGGGCTCTCACTAACAAGGGTCCAGGAATACGTGAAAGGCGCCAATCGTACGTGTGTTTGTCTGGGTGTAGCAAGATGGCGGCGGATTGAAGGCAAGGCGACGCCATACTTCACCCCCACCCCACCGCTTATGGTCGGTAATCACGGGTCTTACAGTGCTAAAAAGACTTTACTAGCCGGACTTACAAAGGAAACTGCCCCGTGTGTAGATAAACGCGAGTTGGCACGCTGAATATTGTTGAAAAAAAAAAAAGCTTATATATATTCATTCACATTTATCCATGTATCTGTCTGTATATCTATCTATCTACCTTTCTATCTCTTCCTGTCTCCCTCCCTTTCTTCCCATCCTCTTATCTACGTATTTATCAGTGATGTATGTCTTAATTTCCTTTCATTCTTACCTCTAATTAGGCATGATGCGCTCTCTCTCTCTCTCTCTCTCTCTCTCTCTCTCTCTCAGGCGTCGTGGGAGGCCATCACTCCCCCCCCCCCCCTCACCGACTCACGACCAAGGGGACATGTGTTCGAAACCAATCGGAAGGAAAAAGTAAGACCATTTGATAAGATATTTCTAGAGGCTGTGATAGGTATTTCAATGGGTAGTTTAATGAGCCTAGTGACAGTGTGACAAGGCTTCTGCACCATGAACGTGAAAAAAGTCAAATAGGAAACCAGGCTAATCTTTGTGGTCTTTGGATATACTTTTTTTTTTTACCGA
>NC_066513.1:14765209-14800209 GCF_024679095.1 Eriocheir sinensis | reverse complement strand
AACTACAACAACAACGAATTCAACCCCCCCCCTCCCCCCCCCCCTGTGCAGTCAAGGTGAGTGGACAGGTTCAAGGAAATAAGCGGGCTATGCGAGGCTCAATGCGTGCTCGGATCATTAAGCAATCCCTGGCGTCTTGGCGGAACACACAAATAAAGCCGGAGATAGTGTATTGGCCTTCCAGTTTTGCTCCATTCCCGTCTGCGGCCGAGCGTGACGGGTAGATACACCGATACTTGGGTAGACAGTTACGGGTTAAAAAAAAGATATGAATTAAGATATGATACGTAGATAAATAGATAGACACGCAATAGTTGGGTAGATAGACGAAAAGGAATATATAAGGCTTAACATATGATACAGAAAGATAGATGAATTGATACACCGATACTTGGGTAGACAGTTATGGGTTAAGAAAAAGATATGACTTAAGATATAATACGTAGATAGATAGAGACACAATAGTTGGGTAGATAGACGAAAAGGATTTTATATGAGGCTTAAAATATGATACAGAGAGATAGATTAATATTATTGATACACCGATACTTGGGTTGACAGTTACGGGTTAAGAAAAAGATATGAATTAAGATATGATACGTAGATAGATAGATAGATACGCAATAGTTGGGTAGATAGACGAAAAGGAATATACAAGTCTTAAAATATGATACAGAGGGATAGATTAATATTATTGATACACCGATACTTGGGTTGACAGTTACGGGTTAAGAAAAAGATATGACTTAAGATATGATAGGGATAGACAGATATAGGTACAGCGATAGTTGCGTAGATAGTTACAGGCGAAGAGGAAGATAGGGCTTAAAATATGATAAAAGTGAGATAGGTAGATAGATACCCCGATACTTGGGTAGACAGTTACAGGTACAGTGGAAGATATAGCTTAAAACATGATGATATATAAATAGATAGACAGATACAGATAGATAGATAGTTGGGTAGACAGACTAAAAAGAATACATGGGGCTTAGAATATTCAAGATAAGTAGATATAGATACAGCAATAGTTGGCCTTCTTTTCAACTTCGTGTTCTCCCTCAACTCTTCACCCACTTTTTCTCTCGGGAGTGAAGGTCAGTCGATACATAGACTCGCTGAATGAAAGTTATATAAGAAGAAAAAAAAGGAATAATGAGCAAGAAATGAGGAGAAATATGTAATGGAAACAAAAGGAATGCTAAGAAGGAAATGAGAAAACTTATATGAGGAAAAAGAGGGATATAAGGGAGGGAAATAAGATAAGAGGAAGAAATGAATACTGAGAAATATATGAGAAAAATTATATAGGGGAAAATAGGAGCAATGACAAAGAGAAAAATAAATAGAGAAATAGGAATAGAAAGAAGAAAAAAGATGTAAGGTAAAACGAAGAACATAAAGGAAGAAAGTAATGAAGAGAGAAATGAGAAAAAAATATGAGAATAATGAATAATAAAAAAATAAAATGAGGAAACTTATATAAAGGAAAAAAGGGACAATTAGAAAGAGAGATAAATACATAGAGAGTGATAGAGGTTATTCTTCCTTCCTTTCCCAAACATTCTCCTCATAACCGCCTGCATAAAGGAATCAATATTAATCCCTCTTCACATTTTTACTTTTTTTTTCGGGGTCATGAATAAAGCCGCCATGAATACCCATCACCAGACCTTCCTTCACCAAGTTCTTTTTTTCTTCCTTTCCGAGTCTTTCCTTTGCATAAAAATACACTAAACTTATACAAGGCAAATACGAGTCGACTCCACGAGGATGAAAAACCACCGACGAAGGGAGATTGACGTGAAATATTAAGAATTCGAAAATATAATAATCAGGAACGACGTACATTTGACCTCTCTCTCTCTCTCTCTCTCTCTCTCTCTCTCTCTCTCTCTCTCTCTCTCTCTCTCTCTCTCTCTCTCTCTCTCTCTCTCTCTCTCTCTCTCTCTCTCTCTCTCTCTCTTGCTCCTCCTCAACTCTTCCATTCCCTTTTTTTTTTTTTCTCCCTTCTCCCTCCTTTCATTTCGTTTCAGTCTCTCCTCCTCCTCCTCCTCCTCCTCCTCCTCCTCCTCCTCCTCCTCCTCCTCCTCCTTCTCCTTCCATGCCTTACCACGAGTTCCCAAAAATGGAGATATGATAATTCGTAGATATTTTCATTTGAGTTTCTCTTTCTCCCTACCAAAAATTATTCTCTCTCTCTCTCTCTCTCTCTCTCTCTCTCTCTCTCTCTCTCTCTCTCTCTCTCTCTCTCTCAAGGTCAAGATTAGATATATATGTTAAACTTGAACTATTCTAAGATATTCCTGAAACAATCACAAAGAAACACAGAGAAAAAGAAAGAAAGAAAGAAAGAAAGAAAGAAAGAAAGAAAGAAAGAAAGAAAGAAGGAAGAAAGAAAGAAAAGAAAGAAAGAAACAAACAAACAGGACCAATATCTATCAAAGAACATTCCTCTTTCTCCTTTCTACCCTTCTTTCAATCCCCAAACACACACAAACACACACACACACACACACACACACACACACACACACACACACACACACACACACACACTCGCTTCTTCTCCGACTGACTGTGGAAGAAGATAATCACGTAACAAATGGTTGAAATTCTTGGTTTCCTCTCGATAAATTATACGGAATTTGAATATGTAATTAGTGAAATTATTATTATTGGGACTCGGCGAACGATACATCAAACCACGACCGTACCATTATAGAGACCAGACCAGGATTCTTCATTCCCTTGTCCAGTTTTGCATAATTATACAATCTCGACCCCGGAGCGAGTTTAAGCATTCTCTCTCTCTCTCTCTCTCTCTCTCTCTCTCTCTCTCTCTCTCTCTCTCTCTCTCTCTCTCTCTCTCTCTCTCTCTCTCTCTCTCTCTCTCTCTCTCTCTTTTCTTTCCCTTCTATATATAAGTTTTCCCATTTCTTTCTCAGTATTCTTTTTCCCTCTCATTTCTTTCTCCCTCTCCCCCTTTCTCTCTCTCTCTCTCTCTCTCTCTCTCTCTCTCTCTCTCTCTCTCTCTCTCTCTCTCTCTCTCTCTCTCTCTCTCTCTCTCTCTCGCGGGGTGGGTTCATCTATATGTGTAATTTGAGAAACACAAACACTCACACACACACACACACACACACACACACACACACACACACACACAATCGCTCCTAACCTTTGTAAGTCCTGCGCGGAGAAGAATAGCTAATGATCCCGAACCCGAACAGTGGACAGGAAAAATTTGGGTGGAATAGGTGAAAAGTGATGGATCGAACTCTCTCTCTCTCTCTCTCTCTCTCTCTCTCTCTCTCTCTCTCTCTCTCTCTCTCTCTCTCTCTCTCTCTCTCTCTCTCTCTCTCTCTCTCACACACACACACACACACACACACACACGCACACAAATGCACTATACACGGATATATGAATAAGACAACTACGATAATACGTGTTCTTGTATGCATATAAGTGCGTATGTATGTTTTTTTTATGTTTACCTCTGTATGTCTGTCTGTTTTATGTATGATTGCATGTATGCGTAGGAGGAAGGGAGGTATGCTGGGAGATAAGTAATCTGATAGGTAAGTATGTATGTAGATAGGTAAGTGGCTAAGAATGGATAGGTGTTAGTGGATGGGATGGGTAAGTGTAAGTGAATAGATAGAAGTAGACGAGGAATTAGAAAGTCATGTAGGTATGAACCCAGATAGGTAAGTAGATAGATGAGTAATTCGATATGCAGGCAAGTAAGTAGGTAGGGGTGTCAGTGGAGAGGTAGATGAGTAGGTAGGCAGGTAAATATTTAGCTATACGGCCAAGTAAGTGCAAAGGCGAGACGAGATGTAGGAATGTATCTACTCGTAAAAGTATATCCGTGTGTTTATGACTCCGTAGTTTCTTAATGCACCCAATCTCCTCGTGTGACTATACAGGTAAGTACATAGGTGAGACGGGAATAAGTAATGTATCTATATGTAAAAGTATATCCGCATGTTTTAATGATTCTCTGTGGTTTCTTTATGCATCCAAACTCCTCATGAAGCTATAGAGGTTAGTGCATATGTGAGACGAAATGTAGTAGTAATGTATCTATATGTAAAAGTATATCCGCGTGTTTTTTTTATGATCCTCTGTAGTTTCTTGGTGCCTCCAAACTCCTCATGAAAGTCCCGGGCGAGTGAAACTAAACGGGAATGTAGCAAAACGTCTTCTCATTTTGCTTCGTCCCGTCGTCCGAAGGTCACTTTTTTTACTCTGATCCGGAGAATGCATTAATTACAAGGGAAATGATCTTAATCCTGCTCTCTCTCTCTCTCTCTCTCTCTCTCTCTCTCTCTCTCTCTCTCTCTCTCTCTCTCTCTCTCTCTCTCTCTCTCTCATGATGCACATTACACGGGGAATCCTCGAAAATTCATCTATTCGGACTCTCTCTCTCTCTCTCTCTCTCTCTCTCTCTCTCTCTCTCTCTCTCTCTCTCTCTCTCTCTCTCAAGGCCATACTTCTCTCCATATATCTGGTCGTCAGTGTGTGTGTGTGTGTGTGTGTGTGTGTGTGTGTGTGTGTGTGTGTGTGTGTGTGTGATGGAGGAGGAGGAGGAGTTGGATAAAAAAAAAAAGAGGATGAAAAGTAACCAGAATAAAAAGAAAAATAGAAGACAAAGAAGAAAAAGAAGAAATAAATTAGCGTTAAAACATATACTTATAAAAACGATAATAAAAATAAACAAAAAAAGAGAGAAATAAGAAAACATAATGCGCCATACTCCTATATTTTACTTCCTCCATTTCCTTTCCTCCCTCTCAATTATTCTCTTTTTTTTTTACATGCCTCCTATTCACTCTCTTCTTATTAATCCCTCTTTCCTTCTCTACTTCACCAGCATAGAGGGCGACCACAAGGCAACGACATCACCTGAGGTCTTAGTACCCCAGGGGAAGACTTTATTTTTTTTCATATTTAATTTTCCACTCTTGCTGTATTCTTTGTTATTATTGTCTTCAGTCTTTTGTCTTTATATTTTTTTTTTTATTCTTTCGCTTTATTCTTTCATGATTATCACTTTCTCGTCTCTTATTTCTATTCTCATATATTATTTTATCCTTTTCTTTTTCTTTTTTCTTTCATGTTTCTTTCGTTTTCTTTTTCTGTTTTGTTCTTTCGTTTTTGTTCTCCTTTTTTCCTTCATCCTTTTATGTTTCTAAGAGGAGCAATTACCGGCGCCTAAAATATTGCATGACTCGCCTAGCAGTTAATCATTTTGCTGTGCTTCACTAACCCGCGAGGCAGAGAAATTGATGAATGCTGCTCTCTCTCTCTCTCTCTCTCTCTCTCTCTCTCTCTCTCTCTCTCTCTCTCTCTCTCTCTCTCTCTCTCTCTCTCTCTCTCTCAGCGGTCTCTATTTTTGTTTTCTTGTCTTTTATCTTTTCTTTTTTTCTCTATTATCTCTCTAAGGTCAATTTTCTTTCCTTCCTCCTCCGTTTTATTCTGTTTCTTATTTTCTGTGCCTCTGTTTGTCTGTATATCTATCTATGTCCACTGTTTACCTACATCTGTTCCTCTCTCTCTCTCTCTCTCTCTCTCTCTCTCTCTCTCTCTCTCTCTCTCTCTCTCTCTCTCTCTCTCTCTCTCTCTCTCTCTCTCTCTCTCTCTCTCTCTCTCTCTCTCTCTCAACCACGTGGACTCTGCGTTTCTTCTCCACTCCTTACTCTTTCCTCCCTTCTTTCTTTCCCCCCCTCTCCCCCACCTCCTCCTCCATTTCCCGCAGCACCCCCCCTCAAGCTCCCCTCCCCTGCTCATTTCGCCCCTAACCCACCCTAATCTTCACCCCCATCGCCTCCTCCCCAATTTCCCTATCCTCACTAACCTTACTCATATCTCCCTTACTCCCCACACCCCCTCCTTCCACTCCCTCTCTCCCACCCTTCCCAAATCCACGCCCTTCGACCCTTACCCCACCCACGCGTAAGGTTAAAAGTCCCTTGCCTTACCTCGCTGGTCCTCCTCTCCCCCTCCCTCTCCCTCCCTCGAGACCACTGGCCAGCTTGAGAATAATCCCATCTTAGAGGCTGATTAGGTCTTGCCTGTCTGTAATCTTATAACATATGTATAAATGTTGAGCTTATTTGAAGACTCAGATATGCGCTGTTTTCAGACGTATTCTTAACCATCGGGCTTTGAAGTGGGATGGGGTAGGGGTGGGGGTGGGGGGGGATGGAAGGTGAGGGGGGTTGAGGGAGGGAGCGAGAAAAGGTGAAGGTAAAGGGGAGAGAACAGGAGGGAGGGAGGAAGGAGGGTGGGTAGAGGAGGAACAACGGCTTCAGTCTAGCGTTTGTCAAGGTGCAAAATACAGTGTTTGGTTGACCATAAAATGACCGAACTCTCTCTCTCTCTCTCTCTCTCTCTCTCTCTCTCTCTCTCTCTCTCTCTCTCTCTCTCTCTCTCTCTCTCGTGTGTGTGTGAGGGGCGGCGGATGGTGTATGTGTATGTGTTTGTGAGAGAGAGAAAAGAAAGAAGAAACGGAAGAAATTAAATAGAAACAAATGAAGGGGGGACGAAAGTAAAGACGGAAAGGAAATATGAAAAAGAAAATAAGAAACGAGAAGAATGCAAGAACAACAGCAAGAAGATCAACCATAAAAAAATCGGAGAGAGAGAGAGAGAGAGAGAGAGAGAGAGAGAGTACATTAATATCAGTCCGGATTTTATACTATGTACTTAGCCTTCGAGGAGGAAAAGACATTAACACTTAGATATAACTGTAAGGAAATAATATGCATCTACGCCTGTCACTTCGAGGAGGAGGAGGAGGAGGAGGAGGAGGAGGAGGAGGAGAAGGAGGAGGAGGAAGAGGAAGGTAAGAAAGAAGGAGAACTAGGAAAAAAAGACAAAGAAGAATGAAAGACAATGAAGATGAGACAGAAGATGACTCGGAGGAGGAGGAGGAGAAGGACAAAAAAATGAAGAGAAGAAAGAGAAAGAAGAATAAAAGAATTGAAGGATAAGGGAAAGGAAGAAGAGTCGGAGAAACAGTAGAAGAAGAAAAAGAGTCGGGAAAGGAGATGAAAAAAGATAATCAAAAATAAATGTAGAAAAAAGTAGAGGAAAAAGAAGAGAAAATAGGACAAGAGAAGGATGAGGCAAAAGAAGAGCAAGAGTAGAAGTAAGAGGAAGAAGAGGAGGAAGAAGAACAGCAAAAAGGAAGAAGACCATGAAGAACAGATCAGAAACAACACCCAAATAAATAAAAATGATGAATCTGGCCTCGTAACTCACAGCCGGACTTTATCGCAGGTTAATTACAGGTGAGGGTCAGTCTTACCCCTTCCCCCCTCACCTGAACACCCCCCACCCCTCCCAAGCACAGCCCAGGTAAAAGAGAGAGAGGGGGTGAGGGAGGGTGTCTGCGTGTATAAGAAAAGAAGTTTAAGAAGTTTGCCCAATAATCAAAGGTAACTTAAACACAGGTGGGGTAATTAGCGCCCCGTTGATGAGGCAGATAGATAACGGCCAAGATAAATATATCAGTGCTCCATCATCGGACGTGTGTTGCGTTAGTCTTTTGTTTTGTTTTGATTAGATTTTTTTTCTTCTTTTTGGTGCGTGCGTCTCGTCATGGGGGATGGGAAAAAAGAGAGAGAGAGAGAGAGAGAGAAATAAAGTTTGTTAGTAATCATAATTTTTTTTTTCTTTTTCTTTTCTTTCTTCCTCATCAGTCGTGTGTGTGTGTGTGTGTGTGTGTGTGTGTGTGTGTGTGTGTGTGTGTGTGTTTTGTTCGTCTAACTGTTTGTTTGTTTGCGCCCCGTGTCTGCTCTGGTACACACACACACACACACACACACACTATCGACAACAAAGAAAAGAAAATTGAGAAAGAAAGAATGAAAATATAAAAGAACAAACAGAAAAATGAATGAAAAAAAGGAAAAGAAAGGTAAACAGATATTAAAAGAGAAAGAAAGACTAAATAAATAACAGGCATAAATAAAAAGAAAAAAGAAAGAAAAAAAGAAAGAAAGAAAGGCAGAGTAAGTAAATAAAAAGAAAAAAAAGAAAAATACAAAAAAAAATCACCCTGCACTCTTCTCTCTCGCCAAGTTGCGTGGCCTAAAGGTGTCGGTCTTGGGGTCTGTCTGCGCGCCATTACGCTAAATTATATGCAAATCATTACATGTAATTACGCTCAGTCAACAGCCGACTAATTGCTGGTGTGGTGTGGGGGATAAACACCAAAACTACAGGTACAGGTAGAGGGGGGGAAGGAGAGGATGAGAGGGAGGGAGAGGGAGAGGAAGGGAAGCGAGTGATGGGTAAGGAGAAAGAGAGGGGTGTTAGGGAGGGGAATATAGGTAACAGATAAAGGAGGATGGAAAAGGGGAGACGAAGGGAAGAAGAAGGTAAGCTAGAGGGAGAGAGAGATAGTTAAGAAAGGAGGATGTTAGAAGGAAGATGGGGGAGGCTGGAGGAGGAAGAGAGAGAGGGAGAGAGAAGGAGAATACATAGGAATACATAGGAAGAGCAGACACCAGAAGACCTGTCGGTCTATGGCGAGGGTGTCTGTTTATTACCGCTGCTACTAGTGATCTACGTGTGGTAGGACAGGATAGAATAGATGAAGGTTAGGTAGAGGGAGAGAGAAGGAGAAGGTAAGCTAGAGGGAGAGGGAGAGATAGGAAACGAGAAAGAGAGAGGGAGGGGGTGTCAGGAGGGGAGAAGGAGAGGGAGGGGCAAGAAGAAGGGTTAGGTTAGAGCTTTGGCAACTAATGTAGGAAAAAAATAATTATCTTTGCCATTCGCCTAATGATAATGATTCCGCAAGTATCAATCGAGGTGAGGCTGCGGCGGTAATTATAAACAAGGCCGGCCTTACCTGTGGTGCCTGATGACAGTCATTAGGCAAGCCACCACCAAGACGAACACCTGCATTATACACTCACACGCGGACCCACGAACCCGCGACGATGCAAGCTTCCCCTCCTCACCCCTCATCTACCCCCTTTATATTTCTTCTCCCCCATGCCCCCCCCCCACTCTCTCTCTCTCTCTCTCTCTCTCTCTCTCTCTCTCTCTCTCTCTCTCTCTCTCTCTCTCTCTCTCTCTCTCTCTCTCTCTCTCTCTCTCTCTCTCTCTCTCTCTCTCTCTCTCTCTCTGTGTTGCCTCTTTGTGTCTCTATCTCTCATCTCTTTCTTACTTTTCTTCTTTTATATTTTTCTTTCTTTCTTTCTTTCTTTATGTATTTGTTTTTCTCTTTTTTTGTTTTCTCCCCTCCCCCACACACTCTTACTCTACCTCTCTCTCTCTCTCTCTCTCTCTCTCTCTCTCTCTCTCTCTCTCTCTCTCTCTCTCTCTCTCTCTCTCTCTCTCTCTCTCTCTCTCTCTCTCTCTCTCTCTCTCTCTCTCTCTCTCTCTCTCTCTCTCTCTCTCTCTCTCATTGTAACCCATACGTGAAAGAACAGAAAACGGACCAAAAGACACACACACACACACACACACACACACACACACACACACACACACACACAATGATAGTGATGATGCTAATAATATAGATGATGGTAGTAGTTGTGTTTGTGGTGGTGGTGGTGTTTTGGTGGTGGTGGTGGTGGTTGTGGGTGGTGGTGGTGGTGATGGTGCTTGTGGGTGGTGGTGGTGGTGGTGGTGGAGGAGTAAGAAAACACGACCTGGCCGGAGGAAAAATAGAGAAGATACCTCCAACCTTGTCTGTTTTCCTCCTCCTCTCTCTCCCTCTCTCTCTTCCCTCCACCTCACTCTCCCTCCACTCATTCCTCCCTTTCTCTCTCTTTCTCTCCCATCACCCTTAACTTTCCCTTCTTTTCCTTCCACTAATTGCTTTTTCCTAATATTTCTCTTCCCTCCTTTTACCTCAATTATTTTCCTCACCTCCTCTTTTACCCTACATATTTTCTCCTCATATTTACTTTATTTTCTTCAGTTTCCTTTTCTTTATCCTGACTCCCTCTTACGATTCCCACTTTTCTCCTCCCTTCCCTTTGCTTGCTTTTCTTCTCACCTTCATTTTTTTCTCTCCTTCTTTACCTGCCTCACTCTCTTCTCTCTGTCCCTTCCTCACTTCTTCTTTCCTATCTTCCTTCTTTCCCCCCCATTACTTTTTCATTCTCCCTTTCCTTTCTTCCCCACCACTCCTTCTTCCTTCCTTTCTTTCTTCTTTTATCTCCCATCACTCCTTCTTTTTACCTATGCTCCCTCCTTTCAATCACTCCTTCCTTCCTTCCTTTCCTGGTTCCTTTCTTCCGGTCACTCCTCCTTTCCCTCTTCCTTCCTTCTTTCCCCTACTCCTTCCTCCTCCTTTCCTTTTCCCTACTCGCTCCTCCCTTCCTCCCTTTCTTTTCCCTCATTACTCCTTCTTCCTTTCTTTCCTTCCTTCCTTCCCCACCCACTCCTTCCTTCCCTCCCTCCTTCCTTCCTTCCTCCTTTATGCACTTCGACCAGACAATGCTAAGTGGAGTCTGGGATTAACTAATACATTTTTCCCTCGGGCGAGACACAGGCAGAGACAGAGAGAGAGACAGAGAGGGAGACAGACAGACAAACTTAGACACCTTTGAAGTCTTTGTCAGGTGTGCATAACAAGATTTGGGCGAGGCGCCGGTCCTTACAAACCACGAGAAAGAGAGAGAGAGAGAGAGAGAGAGAGAGAGAGAGAGAGAGAGAGAGAGAGAAAAGTGATGAACGGAGAAATTAAAGAAGTCGGCAGTCCCCAGGCTCCAGGGAATATGTTCAGATGTAGTGAAAGGTTAAACATACTTGTAGTGAGCCGAATTATTTGCTGTCCAGTTCCTTCAACAATCGCGGAAGTGTGTGTAGGTTGTCGGGTTCTCTGGCTTATTCGTGTAGTTTGTCTAGATATTTTTGCAGGCTTCGCTCGTCCATCGTGCCAGTTTCCGGGCCGTGGTTCCCCCGGGCGGCATAGGACTCTCGGGGGACGGATTCCTTGTTCTCGGCCGTGAACACCAACGCGAAGTTTCTGTTTAGGATTCTGGACACGTGTCTGCCGTCCTAGGTTAGCTCACCGCCCGTGTCTGTCAGGGGACGAATACTTTTTTTTTGCTTCCCTTTCTTTTTTTGTCTTTCTTTTTGTGTATAGGAAAGGCTGCCTCTATAGTCTGTTCACTTGTCCGACCCAAGCTGACAACATTAACCTAAGCGTGTTTGCAAGCTGAGTGCTGATTGGCTACTGCTATGGCTTCCAAGTTTTCTTTAACCTCTGTTTGTGTTTATCTCACGCAGCACTTTCTGCTAATCCGCACTGTGCTTACGAACACGCTTAGGTTTATGGTGCCAGCTTGGGTCAGACTGAAGTGAACAGACTATAGTTGACCATATCTTCGTTCATTTTTTTCATATTTTTGTAGTTGCGTTTGCTCTCTTAGGTGCGGGCGAGGCTGTGCTGGTACCGGTCACTGGGTTCTGCAACGTCGTCTTCTGTAGTTTCTCTCATTGTCTGTTGCGCTTTTGACTTTTGTCATCACCGACGGAGGATCCATGCCAAAATATAATTTCCAGTATTTCAGAACTGGTCTTTTTTTTTTTTACGTATACGCCTATAGCGCCGGTAGGCTTGCTTGAGGGGCCTGGATGATAGTCGGCCCCAGCCCGTCATGGCGCAGGCAAGTGTTTATAGTGGCGCCATTTTCTCTTGGCTCATGCTGCCCCCCGGAACTCGTTCTTGATTCACTTGGACGGTTTCCTCCAGAGTCCGGGTTGATGGGTGGTCTTCAGGACAGCATGTGGGTAGTTTTAAGCCACTCAGCGGTGACTGAAAAATCCCAGGTGGTAGCGTGGGGATTTGAACCCGAGTTGTCCATCACGCGGTGAATGTGAGCCCAGCACGCTACCACTCAGCCACCGCCTACCGCTTCTAGTGTTCCCTTAAAGGCGTTCCATGCGCCCTCTACTACAATGACATTGACATTGACAATCTGCTGTGGGGGTAGGAATTCACGTACTGTATAGGTTGAAACCGGGAGAAGAAGGAGGAGGAGGAGAGAAAGAAGAGGAGAAAAAGATGTGAAAGGAGAAAAAAAGAAGAGAAAAAGGGGGAAGATGTGAAGGATGAAAAAAGACAATACAAAAAGAAACATACAGAACCCTAAAAAAAAAAAGTCAAAAAACAAAAAAAAAAAGATGAGAAAAGAAAACGACGAGTGGAAGGGGAGACAATGCGAACACGTGAAGCGGAGGAGGAGGAGGAGGAGGAAGAGGAGTGAGTGAGTGAGTGACAGCAGGCATCCTTAAGAGGGAGTGAGGGGGAGTAATTACCGTACAAGTGGAGTGCGTGGAGAGGAAGGAAGAAGAGGAGGAGGAGAAGGACGGAGGTGGTGGGACGAAGAGGGCGGGTGGACGGAAGTAACTGCGGCGGGGCGGGGTGGGAGGGAGAGGAGGAGAGGAAGAAGAGGGTGGGAGAGGAAGGGAGAGAAGACAGGAAAGGTAAAGGTAGGTGGAGGTACGAGGAGGAGGAGGAGCGGGAAGAGGAGGAGGAGGAGGTTTTGCACTGCCTGAAGGGAGTGAGGAGGGGAAGGGGGGTTGGGGGAGGAGACAAAAGCAAGCCCTCAACACGACAACAACATAATGCCATACTTCTCTCTCCCTCCCTCCTTCTCTCCCTACCTCCCCGTCCCTCTCCCTCTCCCGCCAACTTGCAGTCTTATTGTCGGCGCCCAGCTTGTGACTGTCTTCGTTAATTGACGAAAACAACGCCCCCCCCCCTCCCCCCCCTCCTTTCAGACCCATTCTTAGCCCCACTTCCCTTCCCTTCACCTTCCCTTCAGTTTACCTTCCCTTTCCTTCCCTTTCCCGTGCTTCCAATTCCCCTTCCTTTAGTTATACCTTTATTTTCCTTTCCTTTCTCTTCCATTCACCGCCCTTTCCTTCACTTCCCTTCCTTTTCCCTTTACTTTAGTTACCTTTATTGTACTTTCCCTTCTTTTCCCTTCACTTCCCTTCCCTTCATCTTCTCTTCCTATCATTCTTTCATTAGCTTTTATTCTGTAATTTCCAATGTGTTATAATACTGAGGAATAAATAAATGAGATGGATAGATAGATAGATGGATAGATATAAATAGATAGATGAATAGATAGATGGATAGAAAATACGTCTTTCAATAATGAATATTTAAAAGTGAATTCTGTCTTTCTTCCATTATCATTTCCCTATTTTTAGGTTTTATTTATTTATTTTCTCCATTTCATTCTTCTCCTTTCCCTTCATTCCTTCCTTCTCTCCTACTTCATCTCTGTCTCCATCGCTTTCCTTGCCATCCTTCCTTTCTCCACTCCTCCATTCTCCTTCTTTTCATCCCTTCTCTCTCTCTCTCTCTCTCTCTCTCTCTCTCTCTCTCTCTCTCTCTCTCTCTCTCTCTCTCTCTCTCTCTCTCTCTCTCTCTCTCTCTCTCTCTCTCTCTCTCTCTCTCTCTCTCTCTCTCTCTCTCTCTCTCTCTCCCCTTCCACCTTTCCTCACACACATATTTCTACATTTATCCAAAGAAACACGCCACGCCCCTCCTTCCTTCCTTTCTCTCCTCCAACCGCCCATGACCTAACCTTTCTGTTCCACCTTTTCCTTTATTTCTTGAGCTCAAACACACAGACACACACACGCACATTGACCCCTCCTCCACACACCCCTTCCCCGTCCCCTATGCCCCCCTACACACCGAACCACCAGCGGGCCACTAAAACATTGACTCGCCGCTGGGTTATGCAGGGCGCCTATAAGTAAACCCGTCCCAAGGTGCATCAATATTGACAACGCTCTGCTCAATGGCTCACGTCGACCATTCACAGAGAGGCGACCTGAATCTTTGACATCCCTTCCCTCGGCCCTATGCAATACCAAGATATGCCTCCTCCTCCCTCCTCCACCCCCCTCCGTTTGCCCTCCTATCCTCCCTCCTCCCTCTTCCCAGTTCCTCGTCCTTCTCCGGTATCCTTCCTCCCCTCCTCCCGTTTCCTTTGCTTTCCTTCTTCATCGTTCCCCCCCCTCCTTCCCCTCCATCCCTAACCTTACTTTTCCTTTGATTTCATCCTCGCCTCCTTTCTAGTTCCTTCCCCTTCCCTTAACTCCACTTTTCTTTCGTTCTGTTTTCTTTCCTTCCTCGTTCGTCATCGCTTCCTTTACCTCCTCTTTTCTTTATTTTTTTTTTTCCTTCGTTTGTTCCCCTCACTTCCTTCCCCTTCCTTCTCTTTCCTCTTTCCCCTCCCTCTTCCCCTCCCTTTCCTTCTCCTTTCTCCTTCCCAGTTCATCCGGCTTCCCTTCCCTTTCCTCCTTTCGGTATCTCATTCTTTCCTCTCCTTCTCGATTTCCTTTTCTCTCTCTCTCTCTCTCTCTCTCTCTCTCTCTCTCTCTCTCTCTCTCTCTCTCTCTCTCTCTCTCTCTCTCTCTCTCTCTCTCTCTCTCTCTCTCTCCCTCCCCCCTCCCACACACACCTGTACTGACACATCGCGCACCTGACACGGCTCATTAGCGAGTACCTGTGCACCTGTAGAGTATTTTATCCTCGTACTAGGCGAAGGAGACTCAGGGACGGGACGGCGAGCGAGGCGAGCGATGAGACGAGAGGCGAGGAGGCGAGGCGTAGACGAGAGCTAAGAGAGGGACGGAGAGGGAGAGGTAGGAAAGGTGAGTGAGCTCCGTCATGATAAACGTAAATTACTGAGTATTGTCCCGTTCTACTCAAGCATTACAAGCATCTTACTCTTGTGCGAGGGACGGAGCGAGTCAAGAGGCGTACAAGGAGGAGGAGGAAGAGGAAGAAGAGGAGGATTTACAAGAGTTTGGATGAGGAGGAGGAGGAGGAGGGATGTGTAGGCGGGTGACGGGTAGAAAGAGATGGAAAGGATGAATTAGATGCCGGAGGAGGAAGAGGAGGAGGGAGAGAAGGAGGAGGAAAAGTGAAGAGATGGAGAGAGGAAGGAGGAATTGGGGGGGGGGAGAATGCATGGGGGTTATCGTCATGTAAAATATCCTGACATTAGTTCAGCGTCTGCTCCAACCATAGAGGAGGAGGAAGAGGAGGAGGAGGAGGAGGAGGAGGAGGAGGAGGAGGAAGTGAATTAAACAAAGAAGCGAGAGCAGAAAAAAAAAGGAAAGTTGAAATTATGAAGAAGAGAAAGAGCAAAAAGAACACAATATGGAGAGAAGACAATTACAGAAGAGGCAGAAAAAAGATTAAAAAAACGAAAGAAAAATAAAACATATTAAGAGAAAATACTTGAAGACGTTTAGTGGAAAGAAGAGAAAACAAAGTAGACGAAAATCACAAGAAAAATAAGACAAAAGAATAAAGACCTTAACTGAGATAGAGCGAGACACAGACACAGAAACAAACAGACACACAGAAAGACAGACAGACCAACAGACAGACAAACAGACAGACAAACAAGAGGGGTGAGAAAGACAATGTATAGATATGGGAGGTCAAAGGGAGAGCGAGAGAGAGGAGGGAGAGAAGAGAAAAAAAGGGACCTGTTGAAGAAGGGGAAGGAAGATAAGTCGAAGGAGGAGGAGGAGGAGGAGGAGGAGGAGGAGGAGGAGGAGGAGGACGAGAAGGAGGAGGAGGAGGAGGAGGAGGAGGAAGAATCGATCAGGTCCTGGTTACCAATTCTGTTAATGTATTCCTCAACTAATCATTCCGGCTGATGGTTAAAGTTGGAACGCCACAGATGGCTTAATCGTGGCCAGGAGGAGGAGGAGGAGGAGGAGGAGGAGGAAGAAGAAGAGAAGAAGAAAACGATTGATGAGGACTAGATGTTTTATGTTATGCATCTTAATCGTACACACACACGCACACACAAACACACACACACACACACACACACACACACACACACACACACACACACATATACATACACAGACATCATTATTATTATTATTATTATTATTATTATTATTATTATTATTACACACACACTCACACAAGAGAGAGACAGGCACGACAAACACAGTGATCAGATACGCCAAGCAAGGGACTGTGTGTGTGTGTGTGTGTGTGTGTGTGTGTGTGTGTGTGTGTGTGTGTGTGTCAATGAGAGTGTGGGTTTCTGTGTACGTTTGCATGTGTGTCTGTGAGCGTCAGGGCGGAGAAGACAGACAGACAAGACAGACAGCGGAGACAGGAACAGGACAGTCAGCAAACAATCTTGAGAGCGTGTGCGGCGGCCAAAAACCAGTCTTCGGGCGACCAAACTTGTGCACTAACAGCCCTTAATTAGCGGCCAGGTGACAGGGCGCGCCAGGTAAGGGCCGCCAGGTGAGGGGAGGACGCCTGATACCGACGGAGGAAGACCATAAACGTTTGGGTCTTGGCTTCGGGAGGGAGGAGGAGGTGGTGAAGGTGAGGACAGCATGAGGGAGAGGGGAGGTGGAGAGGGTAAAGGGATGGAGAGGAAGGGGGAGAAGGTAGCAGGGAGGAATGGGACGGGAGAAGGAAAGGGAAAAGTGAGGAAGAGTAGTGAAAGGGGAAAGGGGTATGGGGAAGGGATGAAAGGAGGGAGAGGAGGGAGTGGAAAATGGATGCAGGGAGGAAGGGAGAGTGGAAGGAGGAAGGCGAACAATGGAATGGGAGGGAGGAAAAGGGAGAATATAACGTGAGGGTATGAAGGGAAAGGGGGATAAAGTAGAAGAGGAATGGACGGGGAAGGAAGGGAGGAAAAGTAGGGGAACGAGAAGGAGGAAGGGGAGAAAAAAATGGGATGAGATGAAGGGATAAAGGGAGGGAAAGGGAGGCCATCGCAATAACTTAAAAGACCAAACATAAACGGAAGAAAAAGACGATTAAGGGGAGAAGGAGGAGGAGGAAGAGGAGGAGGAGGAGGAACCACAAAGACGACAAAATCTAACCCAGAAAATAATCCTCAAAAACTAAACTAAGCTAAACTACTATTCTCTCTCTCTCTCTCTCTCTCTCTCTCTCTCTCTCTCTCTCTCTCTCTCTCTCTCTCTCTCTCTCTCTCTCTCTCTCACGAATCAGTCACCCCACGTGCCAGAGCGGCCCAGGTAGGAGTATGCAAATGTGACAGGTGGGCGGGCAGGTAGAGGTGTTATCAGGTGCCCAATTAGCACGGGGCAGGTGAGGGGGGCGGGGCAAGGTCACCCAAGACTACAGGGCCTCCACGCATGGCCTTCTACTCCACGCCGCTCCTGGGTCACTAAGAGGAGGAGGAAAGGGAGGCAAGAGAGGAAGAAGGAAGAGAGGACTTGAGGTAAAAGGTTGGGAGGGAAGAAGGTTAGGGAAGGAAAAAGAAGGTTGAAGGAGTTGCAGAGGAGAGGTAGAGAGGTTGGTAGGTAGATGGAAGTTAGGTAAGGGAAATGGGATACGGGAGGGAGAAGAATTAGTAAGGTAAGGATGATGTAAGGAAGTAGAGAAAAGGAGTGGGAGCAAAGAAAATAGACAACCAAGAGGCAAAACAAAGAAAGAACTGAAGAAAAAAACGGAAAAAGTAAGTATGAAACAGAGAAGCGGAGAGTAAAGGAGAGAAGAGAAAGAAGAGAAAGGAGAGGAATAACGAAGAATACAATAACACAAACTACACTCCCTCTCTCTCCCTTTCACTCGCTCCCTCACCCTACCCCCTCCAACATGTCCATACTCCTTGCGTTAACTCACCCAATGGACAATACGCCGGTAATGTTCTTTCAATAGCAAGTGTTTGCCATTCTCCCTCACACCTCTGACACTCCCTTATCCAGCCCTTTACCCCCCTTAAACGCTACACAAATACACCCCCACCCTCCCTTCTATTACTCCTCCATCTAGCCTATTCATGATACACTCACACACTCATACGCAAACTTCCATAATGGTTCAACACTATTACAGACAATGGTACAAGACTCAAGGCTAAAAAGATGGTTCAAGGGTCGATGTGACGGAGGTGAGCACTGTGGCCACGCGTAGCTTTAGTGTATGCCCTCTAACTTTGTACTGTATGCCTTGTTTCTCCTTCCCATTCTTTTATTATGCCTCTCTTTGCACGTATCTATCGCGACGTCTCTTCCTTTGCTTTCCTTCCTTCCATATCCCTTACTGTCCCTTTTTCGGTTTGCCATTCACAGTCCTTCTATGCTAGCCATCTGTTTCTCATTCCTCCTCCTCCTCCTCCTCCTCCTCCTCCTCCTCCTCCTCCTTCTCCTCCTCCTCTTACTACTACTACTACTACTACTACGAATGAGACTACTGATAACTTCTACTATTTCACACACTGTCATTATTCAATTCAAACATTTATAATCAATTAACGACCCTATCAGTTACTTTCTTCATCACCACCATCACTACCACCACCACCACCACCACGACTGTCACTCCTTCAAGCACATCAGCAAAACGAAACGCGGGAAATTCAGTTTATTATCACCAAAACCAACGAACATACACACAAAAAAATATCAACACGAACATTCTTTCATTAAAAACTATGGGTTGGAAAAACAACATTAAAATACTAAACCTTTTACCCCTATATTCTTTTTCTTTCTTTTCGTGCCTTTTTTTATGTCCACCAGTCCACCACGAAATTAAAACAAAAACAAAACAAAAATTAACGGAGCTTTTTATGTTGCTGTTTTTTTCTATTTTTTCTCAAGTGTTTTGCTCTTTTTTTCTACTTTTTTCAATCGTTTTGTTTTCCGAGAGAGAGAGAGAGAGAGAGAGATTAAAGGTTGAAAGCCCACCCAATTATCCTTACCTATTTATCCTGATCTATTTCCCTCGCGTGGTAAATATTCTCGTTTACTTACAAATATAAGGAAATACTACACCGCCACGGGTAATATTGCGCCGCTTAAACAGGTAAAGAAAACGAATATGCCTTAACAAACTTGCATAAAGGAAAGAATGGGGCGCAACGACAATTTTTTGGGGGGAGCTTCTTTTTTTCTGTCTCTGGATTGTCCATTTGCCGAGTTAACAACAGTAGTATGGACAGGTGGAGGGAGAGGGGAGTGGTAGTGTTTCTTGCTTCCTTCCTTCCTTCCTTCCTTCTTTCCTTGCTGCTTTCCTTTCTTTCTTTTCCCTTTCCTAATCCCTTATTCGTTACTCTCCTTCCATTTACTTATCTTTGTTCTTTTCTTCCTCTCTCCCTTACTCCTTTCCTTGCTTTTTTCTTTCTTTCCTTCCTTCCTTCCTTCTTTCCTTGCTGCCTTCCTTCCTTTGTTTTCCCTTTCCTAATCCCTCACTTCTTACCTTCCTTTCATCTACCTACATTTGTTCTTATCTTCCTTTCTCCCTCCTTCCTTTCCTTGCTGTTTTCTTTCCTTCTTTCCTTCCTTCTTTCCTTGCTGCTTTCCTTCCTTTCTTTTCCCTTTCCATAATCCCTTACTCCTTACTTTCCTTCCATCTACCTTCTTCTGTTCTTATGTTCCTTTCTCCCTCCTTCCTTGCTGCTTTCCTTCCTTTCTTTTCCCTTCCTGTGTCGGGAGTAAACTGAATATTGCTTTCATCTGCTCCTCAATATCGAGGTGCTTTCATCTGCTCCCCAGGCCCCAAGTGGCTGTTGAGCAGATTAAATCACCAAAGCGGGCAAACTCGTAATGAGCCAATAGGGTTTCTGTTGCCTGCATTTCAATGTTTTCATGTTTCCATGTTTTATTCCTTACCTTCCTTCCATCTACCTACCTATTGTTCTTATCTTCCTTTCTCCCTCCTTTCCTTGCTGTTTTCTTTCCTTCCTTCATTCCCCCCTTCTTTATCCCCAGCCCCACCCACCCACACACCCACACACGCACACACACACACACACACACACACACACACACAAACCATCACTCACTTAAAACCAAATCAGTGAAAGAAGAAAACACTCCTTCCAACCTCACTTACTTAAAACACTACAGCACTTCTAAACCACAACTACATAAAACACGAACATCAAACCAAAGACACACTGAACACGAAACCCTCAGAAAAACACACACTTAAAGATAAAATGAATACAATAAAAGATCAAATATACATCTAAAAGGCCCCAAACCCGAGACCTCTTAACACACCACAGCGACTCGAGCTCACAAAGGCGCCGCCGAATACGGATATATATAGATGAGAGGCGAGATAAATAAAGATGAGCGCCGCAGTCCGCCCCGCACTATAGGCCTTCAATTAGCCACCCAGCCCAAGGACGGAGGAGATACCGCCGCCTCTCGACCCTTTTGTAGCTTAATTTAGCGGCCGTAACCCAACCTGGCGGCGACCCACTGTACCTTGCCGACGAATCTCTCCTGATGGTCACCATGATACATGTCGAAGAAGGTGACTACTGAAAGTAAGTATAGAGAGAGGGATGTTTATGTAGGTGAGGAGGATAGATATATGGATGGAGTGAATGATTGAAAGACTGTTAGAGGTGAAAATATACATAGGTAGGGATAAAAAGAGTAGATGAAGGAATGTATTACTAGTTAAAGAGATAGATGGATGATGGATAAATAGTGTTGAATAGATATAGAAATAGATAATTAGTTTACAGAGGCAAGAAATGTATGCTTATATACCGCTAAAATTAACAGAAGCAGCCACTCACGCTCACACACACACACACACACACACACACACACACACACACACACACAGGCCATCAGTGGAAGGATGAATCATGTTTTAGGAATCCACATTGACACAAAAACAGTACATGTCTAGACACATTCATACATACATTTATACACGCTGACGCACACACACACACACACACACACACACACACACACACACACACACACACACACACTCATTTTGATTTCCACATCTGACACGCATACACTAGTCAGGAATCTATTAATATGTTAAATGTACACACACACACACACACACACACACACACACACACACACACACACACACACACACACACTTATTAAACACAATATACAAATCATTTACAAAGAAAACTAAACCTATTATAAGGACACAAAAGGCGGCGTTGAAGGAGATAAAAGAAAGAGAAAGAATGAAAGAAAAAAAGGAAAGAAAAAATAAAGAAACCGGGAAAATTAAAGAAAAGGAAAATAATAAGAAACAAAAAATATATCAAAAAGTCACGTGACCAAGGAATGCCACAACCCCCTCCCTCTCCATCACACCTGTAACTTACCTGTCCACCCTCACCCCTCTTTATACTCCTCCCACACACTCCTTGATCACCCCTTCACCTCCCCTTCCTACCCTCCCCTCCCTGACATCTCTACATCCCTACGAGCATGTCCCCACGTTATCTCTTCCACCCTACGCTAACCTTCTTTTCCTTATATAATTCTTCAACCCCTAGTTTTGTCCTGCTGTCCTTTCGCACCATTCTTTGTTCTTATAGAATTTTTCAGTCTTTATTTTTGTTCCATTCTCCTTTTTACACTTTTTTTGCACTTTTTCTACACTCGTTTCTCGAAGCATCTTTTTTTTCATTTGTTCGTCTTTATCTTCTACTTTTCTCCTTTTTCTTTTCAAATTTATTCCTTCTTCTTCTTTTTCTTCCTCCTCCTCCTCCTCCTTCTCCTCCTCCTCCATCGCATGTAGCAGCAACACTCTCTTTAGAATCGAAGAGAACTGCGCTCTCTCGTCTGGGTTAAAATTAAGCTCAGAGTCGCCGCCGGACCATGCGAAAACTATATATTTGACCCTGCCTGACCCTTACCCCCTCCACCCTTCTCTCTCTCTCTCTCTCTCTCTCTCTCTCTCAGCGTTCCAAAAGAGGATTAATTAATGGCATTCCGGGTATTATGGTGTTCGTTCGCGCCAGCGTCGCCGCGTCGCTGTTTTAGGAAGGCGGGAAGGTGACTCTGATACGAGGCACGAGGGGGGGGGGGGGTTAGGTGGGAGGGAGAAGGGGGGAGGGGGTGAGAGGGGGCGAGGGGGGGCGTGGAGAAACACCCCATTGTCTTATTCATGCCATCGTTAGCCTTAATGTTATTTTATATCGTAAGTTTTCTTTAGATTCTTTAAAAAAAATATATAGGCATGATTATTATGCATGCTTACATATGTATGCATGCATGTATATATGAGCACATGGTTGTATGGATGGATGGATATATGTATGTCAGTATGTTTGTGTGTATGTATGTATATATGTATGTATGTAGATAGGTATGTAGGTAGGTAGAAGGGTATGTGTGTATGTTTATATGTATGTAAACGTGTGTGTATGTGTGTATTTATGTGTGTGTGTGTGTGTGGGTGGGTGTGGGTGTGTGTGTGTACGCATTTATGCATATGTAATTCTCCTCGCCGTCTACCCGACTCACTCCTGAATTCAGGCCGAGGAATTACCTCCCGGCTAATATTTAAGATTAATTTGGGAATTTCTCAGGTGAGCGAATCTATTCTCTAATAATTCTAAAGCAGAAAGACCTAAGTATTATCGGGGCGGCCAGGGAAAACGTGGCCAGGAATTACAGCGTTGGAGAGCAGGTGTGTGCAGGTGTGTTAAGAGAAAATACACCTGAAGTTATATTTTATTCCGACGATTACCACGACGATAGCAATGTTACCTGTCATGCCCGGCGTTGGTGTGGCCCCGGCGGCTACTTCTTTAATATTCCACCTGCTTTCCGCGTTCCTCTCACGACTCCACTATCCAACAGGTAAATTTTACCTGTCCGTTCTGCCGCCTCACCTGTTACCTGCTCACCGCAAAGTTGTCCTGCTTCTTAAACATGTGTACGAGTGTAATTTCCTTCGTGTTTCATATCCTCTCAACGCAGCAACACACGGCTAATCTCTCGCACAATGCCGGCCCAAGATATTACAACAAATAGATCTCGCTGGAAATTTGTTGTTTTCCTCCTCCTCCTCCTCCTCCTCCTCCTCCTCCCCTCTCTCTCTCTCTCTCTCTCTCTCTCTCTCTCTCTCTCTCTCTCTCTCTCTCTCTCTCTCTCTCTCTCTCTCTCTCTCTCTCTCTCTCTCTCTCTCTCTCTCTCTCTCTCACTTCTGTTTCCACTTTCTTTAGCGATGTAAGTGTTTTGTTTACCACTTACCACTGACATCACTTATTTCCTTATCTACATTTTCTACTTTTTCTTCTCATATTTTCACTTCATTTCTCACTTATATTTGTATTTGCTTCTAATATCATTTATCACTCATTTCTTTCTATATATTTCCGACTGTTTTTTCTCAGTCAAGTTTACTTCTCATTTAAATTTTTACTTATTTCTCATATTACTTATAAACAATGAATGCTATATACTCTCTCTCTCTCTCTCTCTCTCTCTCTCTCTCTCTCTCTCTCTCTCTCTCTCTCTCTCTTACCATCACTCCTGCAGCCCCTCGTTCCTTCCTTCCAGCATCCTGCCCTCGAGACACTCCGCCAGACACCCAACAGCATCCCTTCCTTCCTCAGCCTCCCTAATAATTATAATCTTTCTCACGCTTCACCTCTTTGCCGCAGCCTCTCTCTCTCTCTCTCTCTCTCTCTCTCTCTCTCTCTCTCTCTCTCTCTCTCTCTCTCTCTCTCTCTCTCTCTCTCTCTCTCTCTCTCTCTCTCTCTCTCTCTCTCTCTCACACACACACACACACACACACACACACACACCTGTACATCTGGATAAACAAACAGCTAAACACAAAACTCCATGGCAGAAAAAAATCTCGTGGACATAGAAAAAAAATTATATCCAAAAACGTGAGATTTAGCACTTTTTTCACATATCAGTAAACGCGAATGTCTATCTCCGTCAGAAAGGTGTTGATGGGCCAGGGAGGGAGGGAGGGAGAGAGGGAAAGAAAAGAGGGAGATAGGATGCGTGGGGAAGGGTGGAAATAGAAAAGAGGGAGAGGAGGAGGGAGAGGATAACTAAGAGAAACAGTAGATAGTTATGTAAGAAGGAAAATTAAGAAAAGGTAATATAATAAAGTTCTGGTATGAGACAAAATTAATAAAAATTTTTTTTATAAATTTAAAGGGGAAAAGAAAAAAAAAGAAAAAAAGGGACGTAGGAAGTAACCAAGGCAACAATCATCGTCGTAGCAATCATCAAAGAAGTTGCAATAGTTAGTAGTAGTCAGTCTCATTAAAATCATAAAGTAAAGTAGTAGTAGAATCGTCACCAAAGAGCAGCAGAAGTAGAAGTAGTAATCACAGCAGCAGTAATAGTAGTAGAAGTAGTAGTAGTAGTAGTAGTAGTAGTAGTAGTCGTAGTTGTAGTAGAGTCGTCACCAAAGAGCAGCAGCAGTATAAGTAGTAATCACAGCAGCAGTAATAGTAGTAGAAGTAGTAGTAGTAGTAGTAGTAGTAGTAGTAGTAGTAGTAGTAGTAGTAGTAGTAGTAGTAGTAGTAGTAGTAGTAGTAGTAATAGTCGTAGTTGTAGTAGAGTCGTCACCAAAGAGCAGCAGCAGTATAAGTAGTAATCACAGCAGCAGTAATAGTAGTAGCAGTAGTAGCAGTGTCGGGGAACTCGCATAAATAGCTGCTGTCTATTATGTACACTCGCGCGAGAGGCACATATGCAGCGGCGCGTCTTGGATCCAATAACGACAAGAGTTACAGCGGCAATACTCTCATTCTGGCAGCGGGGACCCGGCGGATTCGTCAGCCGGGAATGCTCGGCCGCCCGGGGACTCAGATACGATAAATGGCTATGAAACGTAACGAACGGCCGGACCCATCGTGCTTACGGGCCGGGAGAAGCCATTTGTTGTTCCTGCTAGCGACAACTCCTCCGCCTTCCCTCTACTTCTCCCCCTCCGACCCTCCCTCCTGAGCTTACGCCTTCTCCTTCTCCCCTTTCTTGCCCTGGGTCTCCTTTCTCTCCTCCCCTCCTTCCCTCCTCCCCTCTTGCTAGCGACTACTTCTCCTCCTTCCCTCTACTTCTCCCCCTCCGACTCTCCCTTCCTCTCCTGAGCTCACGCCTTCTTCGTTTCCTTCTTCTTCCCTTTCTTCTTGTAGTAACTGGGTCTCCTTTCTCTCCTCCACCTCCTTCTTCTCCTCTCCGGCCGTCTCCTCCTCATCCTCCTATGCCTCTTATTCATCCTTCTTCTTGTAGTACTTCCTCCTCCTCCTCCTCCTTCTCCTCCCCGGCCGTCTCCTCCTCATCCTCCTATGCCTCTTATTCATCCTTCTTCTTGTAGTACTTCCTCCTCCTCCTCCTCCTCCTTCTCCTCCCCGGCCGTCTCCTCCTCATCCTCCTATGCCTCTTATTCATCCTTATTCTTGTAGTACTTCCTCCTCCTCGTCCTCCTCCAAGGTTGTTGAAAAGGTAGAGAGATTGGAAGATAGAGTGGGTGAGGTAGAGAAGAAGGTAGATACATTAGATTCCTTCCAGCCTGTTAGAAAAGGGGGAAAGGCTGTAGCAGTAGATGTTCGTTACAGTGGGGTCGTGACAAGAAACAGGTTCCAGGTGTTAGGAGACCAAGTTGAGAATGATCCTAGCATCGTTCTTGTCGGGGACAGCTTAGTTAGACAACAGGACCGTGAGTTTTGTAGGAAGGGAGCGAGGCGTCGCCATGTTGTTTTCCCAGGAACCAAAATTGAGAACGTAGCTGAGAAGGTTGACGACTTAGTCGCCACTACCTCAGAGGAGACAATGTTTGTCTACGTGGTAGGAACAAACAATGTAGCGAAAGGTAGATCAGAGGAAATTGTAGACAAATATAGAAAATTTGTCGGAAAACTAAAAGAAAGCAGGAGACGTTCTGTAGTGTGTGGTTTGATCCCTCGCCACGATGTTAACTCCTTCATTCTCAGTAGAATGCTGGGGATAAACGAACGTGTCAGGGATTTGTGTAGTAGTAAGGGAGTCATGTTTGTGGACGTATGGGATCATTTTATTCATGATAGAAGCCTGTTTGCTAACGATGGCCTTCATCTAAATTGTGTGGGCAAGGCGAGGCTAGGCAGAGTTTTAGATGAGGAAATATCGAAAGAGCTAAGACAGGTGCAGCAACGAGGTGAGGTAGCTTCCGGCTTAGCCGGGAGGAAACCACACCCTGATAGTGAGGTCAGGCCGCAGGCGTACAGTACTGCACAGGATGTCAGGTCACCAGACCCACAGGTGAGGGGTACTGAGGTAGCAGTGAGGTCAACAGCCACGCAGGTGGTTGGTGAGGTAGGGGTAATTGAGGATAGTCAGGTCTGACGCGCTATTCCAGTGACACGACAGTTGATAGATGGCGCACACTCGACGAAGAAATCAAACATCTTTTATGTAAATGCCCGTAGCATCATTCAGAAGCGTAGCCACTTGATAATACATGCAATTACTGAAAAACCCGACTTCATTTTGATCACGGAAACATGGCTGAATATGCGCGATAAACATCACTTAGGTGAAGTAGCTATAAATGGTTACAATGGGTTTGCAAAGTGTCGTCTACAGAAAAAAGGAGGAGGTGTAATAATATATGCGAAAAAATAATTTAAAAGTCATTCAGCTAAACATAGCCGAAACAGAGGCTTATGATTCATTGTATGTACAAGTAACGATCAACAATGAAAAGTATGTTCTGGGCGTAATTTACCGACCTCCTAAATCAAATGAAGATATTGATGGAAATCTCTACGCAGAGATAAATAGAGTTATCAGAAATTAAAATGCAATAATTTGCGGTGACTTCAATAACCCCTCCGTTAACTGGAATGCACTTTCTGGCGACAGAGAAGGAGAGAGATTAATTGTCTTTGCACAAAATTCATTTCTTAATCAAACTGTTACCATGCCGACACGCGGAAATAATATTCTTGATTTAATCTTCGCGACCGATAGTCATCTCATAACTGCCTGTGAGGTAGGTGAGCCATTTGCAAGCAGTGACCACAACATAATAAGATGTACTTTGAATATTGAAACAAAAGCACGAGCAAACTCACTCTTAACACCTATTTCTAGTAAAGTAAATTTTACGGACCTAAAAAGAGAACTGGCTTCAGTAAATTGGAATCATTTGCTCAACAACGTCAGCGTTCAAGAAATGTATAATCGTTTTACTGAACAAATCACAGCGAGCGTAAATAAATTCATTCCACTCAAGCCACGAAGGACTGATGATCAAAAACCGTTGTGGATGAATAATTACCTACAAAAAATCATCGTCGAAAAAAGAAAACTTTATAAGAAATATAAACTGACATAATTCACAGGATCATATTAATTACATCAATGTCAAGAGAGAGTGCGAAAGGAAAATCAGAAAACAGAAACGCGAATATGAGATGATAATATCACTCGATGCTAAGAAAAATCCAAGGTTATTTTTCAGTTACATAAGAAACAAAAAAACTGTTAAAAATAATATCGGCCCACTACTGTTAAGTGGCAATACGATTAGTGATGATAAAGGCATAGCGTCGGTCCTAAATTCAACCTTTAGTAGCGTATTTACAAAAGAGAACATGACATCAATTCCAGCCCCGAAGAAAATTTTTCAAGGCCCAGAAGAACATAAGCTTGCATTGACCGAAATTGATATCAGCGAAGTGCGTGCGTACTTGCAGAGAATACATCCAAATAAATCTCCGGGCCCCGATAATTTATCTCCTCGCGTGTTAAGAGAATGTAGTCAACAGCTAGACTTACCCATAACATTAATATTCAACAAGTCATTAGCACAGGCCAGTGTGCCTCTCAAGTGGAAAAAGGCCAATATTACCCCGATCTTTAAGAAAGGAGACAAAAACCAAGCCAGTAATTATCGTCCTATCAGCCTTACGTCTGTCCTAATAAAACTATTCGAAAAAATAATCAGGGATAAAATGATCACTTTCCTTGAAACTAATGAATTGATAACTGGTAGTCAGCATGGATTTCGTAGTAATCGGTCTTGCCTTACCACCCTATTAACCTTTTTCAACAATGTTTATACATGTTGGGACGCCCGAAGCTCATATGACGTAATTTACCAGAAAGCGTTTGATAAAGTTCCTCACGTTAGGCTTATTTCAAAACTGCGTTCCCACGGTATTAACGACCATCTATGTGCGTGGATTCATGACTGGCTCACCGGCAGAGAACAACGTGTAGTTCTTAATGGTGAAGCATCGGATTGGCAACCCGTCATCAGTGGCGTTCCCCAAGGTTCGGTCCTGGGGCCAACACTATTCATAATTTACGTGAACGACTCAGAAACTGATATCCTATCAAAAGTAGCCAAATTCGCCGACGACACCAAATTAGGAGGTACGGTAATGAACAGTCAAAGTTGCGAGAACATTCAATCAGACTTAATAAGACTTGCCGACTGGAGCGAAAAATGGCAAATGAGTTTTAACGTAGATAAATGTAAAGTAATGCACATAGGTGAAAAAAAAATCCTAACTTTAAATATCAGATTCAAGGACATGAGCTCAGCGAAGTAAAACAAGAAAAAAATCTTGGTGTCATTATCTGTAACACTCTTAAAATGAGTGATCAATGTTCTGTAGCGAGTAAAAAAGCCAATATGATGTTGGGACTAATCTCAAGAAACTTTGATTATAAATCACCCGAACTTATGAAGAGATTATATTTAGCATTTGTAAGACCACGCCTAGAATACGCCGTTCAGTTCTGGTCACCGAACTATATCAAAGATCAAGTTTTGCTAGAAATGATACAGCGACGAGCAACCAAACATATTCCAGCGCTCCGAAACTTGCCATATGACGAGCGTTTAAAGCGTTTAGATATGCTTTCCCTAAAAAAGCGAAGGATAAGAGGGGACTTAACTGAAGTGTTCAAAATTCTTAAAGGATTCGACAACATTAACTCAGATAGTCTATATCAGAGAGACACCAACACAAGAACACGCAGCAACGGTATGAAGTTAAAGGGAAATCGATGTAACACATTGGTGCGCAGAACTTTTTTCAATAACAGAGTCGTCGATCACTGGAATAGACTCCCACCGTCAGTAGTTAGCGCACAGAGTATCAATAGCTTTAAGTCTTCTTTGGATAAGTACTTCAGGGATATAAGATTATACTGACCCTTTCTCGCATGTTTTCAGACAGATTGCAGCAAGACCTCAACCTATATTCATATAATTCTCCCCCACAACCTAGATTGCAAGTAGCGAAAGTCAACAACAGAGTAAAGCAACAGTTAATGTCCGCATGACAGGTGGAGTGAGGTGTGGGTGCAGTAAGGTGACAGGTTACTGGTGCGTGCCTAGTACCGCCGGTAAAACGAGGATCAAGCCTCCACCTGTGCCCCTGAAACTACACCTCACCCATCGTGGGTATTAGGGGGGATTCTGGGGCTGCCCTGTGTAGGCCACTCGTCCTCTTCCAGTCTCCCTGTATTTCTATGTTCTTATGTTCTTATGTAATGAAGTCATTTTCCCCCACAGCTTAGGTTACCAGTAGTGTAAGTTAAGGATAGTAATTTCCTCTTATTTCTCTCTTTACTGTAAAATTTCCATGGCCCTTTCTTCCTTAAAGGTACATAGTGTTCTCTTCTAACTATTTCCTGCCGGTACGTTGCCGGAGGGAGAGCTGGGTGGGGAGGAGCCTTCATCTTTTCTGTCCTATCCTACCACACATAGATTACTAGTAGTAGCGGTAGTAAACAGACACTCTCGCCATAGACCGATAGGTCTTCTGGTGTCTGTTCTTCCTATGTATTCCAATGTATTCCTCCTCCTCCTCTTTCTTGTACTACTATCTGGTTTTCCTCCCCAACACCTTCCTCCTCCTCCTCCTCCTCCTCCTCCTCCTCCTCCTCCTCCTCCTCCTCCTCCTCCTCCTCCTCCTCCTTCTCCTGGTTCTTCTATGGCATTTCTCTCACCCCAACCTCCCTCTTTTTTTTTTCCTTCCGGCACCGTCTCTACCCTCGTAATGGGGAGAAAGGGAGGGAAATACGTGTCTTCCCCTTCTTCCTTTTCCCTACCCTTTACCTGATGTCTTTTCCCCTTCCTCTCCTTCTTCCTTTTCATCACTATACTCGTCTCTCTCAGTTCCTTTCCTCTCCCTTCCCTTCTCTACCCTTCTCATTCTTGATCATCCATTTCTCACCCTCTCCTCTTATATACTTTATGTACTTTCCTTTTCAAATGCCCTTCAAACCAATAAAATTTCCCTTCACACAACTATAGGAAAGTAAGTTCTCTTTCCCATTAGTCTCGCTTCCCTCTCTATCTTAACTCCCCTTCCTTTCCTCCCTCAGAAATTAGAAAACAATGTACCTGCCGAGGTGTAACAGGTATTCTCAATTTGGAAGTTAAATGAACGAAATATAACTAAAAGGAATACAGGTAAGCGAGAACAGGGTTAGAGGAGTCGAAAAAGATGAGAAAAATGCAGGTTGAGAGGATGGACGAAGATTACCTGAGGAGAGGGACGGACAGGTAGGAAAAAAGGGAAAGTGGAAAAGGGAGAAAAAAGGAAAGGGACGCTAGGGTAGGGAATAAGGCAAACGAAGATACGTAAGGTAAGGGAAATGAAGGTAAAGGAAGAAAGAGGCAAGGAAGGGGAACAGAAGTTAGGATAAGGAATTAGGAAAACAAAGAGAGATGTAGTGAGGGAAATCAAGGGAAGATTAAGGGCAGGAAGGGAAAAGAAAAGTTAGAATAGGAGACGATAAGGAAAGAGAAATGAGGAGAGGGAAATGACAGGAAAGGAAAGGGAATGACGGGGAAAGGAAAGTTTGAAGACACAGGCAAGAATTGGTTCACCAATAGAGTGGTGGACGAATGGAACAGGCTTGGGAGCCACGTTGTGGGTGCCAGTACCATAGATACATTCAAGAAGAGGTTAGATGAGGTCATGGATGGTGAGGTAAGGTGGGGTTGAGTGTACAGGAGCTGCCTTGTATAGGCCAACCGCCCTCTTGCAGACTCCTAACGTTCTTATGTTCTTATGAGCATCAACTCATTCAAGAAACGCATTGATCGCCACTTTGCTGCATCGGGAGTGAACTGAACGTACCCAAGAGTAGGTGCACAAGTGCTTTAATCCTTCCACTGCAAGCCACTCCTATGGCAAACGGATTGATTAAATCACTGAAAGCAGGCAGCCTAGTAAAGAGCCAACAGACTTTCTGCTGCCTGCTACTCCATGTTTGTTTCCATGTTTATGTTCTTAATAATAAGGAAAACGAGCCATGAGAGATGTGGTGAAGAAAATATGGAAAAAGGAAAGGGAAGGGAAGGAAGGGGAAAGGGAAAAGGAGGGAAGGCGAAAGGGAAACTGGGATAAAGAATATGGGAAACCAGAAGAGGTGTGGCGAGAGGAATGAAAGGGAAGGGAAGGGAAGGAAAGGAGAGGAAGGGGAAGAGGAAAGGGAAAAGAGAAAGGAAGGAGGGGGAACAGGAGGGAAGAAAGGCGAAAAAAACAAAGATAGAGAATATGAAAAACAGAAAATGAAGGGAACAAAAGAAGGGGAGAAAGGGAAAATGGTAGAAAAGGAAAAGGAAAAGAAGGGAAGAAAGGGAAAATGGTAAAAAATGAAGGGAAAAAGAAGGGGAGAAAGGGAAAATGGTAGAAAAGGAAGGGAAAAAGAAGGGAAGAAAGGGAAAATGGTAGAAAAGGAAGGGAAAAAGAAGGGAAGAAAGGGAAAATGGTAAAAAAGGAAGGGGAAAGGAAAGGGAACGAAAAGGAAAAGGAAGGAAGAGGAGAGGCAAACTAGGAAAGGGAATATGGAAAGCCAGAAACGCGGCTGAGGGAAACGAAGAGCAAGGGAGGGAAAGGGAAGGGAACGGAGGGCAGCAGAGGGGCGGATCGGTCACCTGGCGCGATGGAAGTTATTAAAAGGTGACGGAGAACAAGGTCCTAAATGTGTCCTCAGAGAGTGAACAATCTGGTGAACAATTTCTCGTATTATGACCCAACCAAAGGAGGAGGAGGAGGAGGAGGAGGACGAGGAGGAGGAGGAGGAGGAGGAAAAGGAAGAGGGAGGAAGAGGACCAACACTAGCGTCACCCCATCCCACCCACAACCACTGCAACCACCACTAAAACCACCATAACCACCACCACCACCACCACCAGGCAAGAACACAAGACAGATAAGTAACCGGTCAGCCCAAATCAGTGAGTGGGGAACCCGCGCCTCTCTCTCCCCACACATTACCGTCATGTCTCCAGAGGGCACACACACACACACACACACACACACACACACACACACACTAGCATAATACAGATGTACTTTGTAATCATCAATTCCTTGGTGGATAAAATGGAAAGTAAAAGGGAGGGGAAGGAAAGGCAGGGGAGGGAGGAAAAGAAGGAGGGAGGGAAGAGGTAAGGAGAGGGAGGGAGAGAGGGAGGGATAGTGAGGAAAGGTAAGGTAAAAGCAGATGAATATAGGGGTGAAGGAAGGGAAGGGAGAAGAGAGGAGGAAAGTGAGGGAAAGGAATAGCGGGGAGAGAAAATGAGGCACTGGGAAGGAAGGGGAGGAGGTGAAAGATGGTGAGGAAGGGTACAGTAAAGTCGAAGATAGGGTTGAAGGGGAGGGCAAAGGTAGAAGGGAGGGAAGGAGGGAGGCAGAAGGCAAGGTAAGGTGGGTGTAGGAAGTGGGTAATACCTGGCCAATACCTGGGTGATACGTGGCCTCTCCCGCCTCACCTGTCCTCCCTCCGAGTGCCACGGCTGTTATTTATTTACCTGACTTATCATTGGTGGCGGCCCAGTCCTTGTCCGGTGATCCCTGATGCATGGAGGAGCAGCAGGAGAAGGAGGAGGAGGAGGAGAACGAGGACGAGGACGAGGAAGGTTATATAAAATCCAGGAAAAAAAATATAGAGACCGCCAGATGATAAAAACGAGAACAAAAGCAGAGGAAAAAGAACAAAAAGAAGGAAGGAATGAAGGAGGAGAAAGGAAAGGATGGAAGGAGGAAGAGGAGGAGGAAGGAAGACTATATAAAAGCCAGAAAAAAATATATAGAAAACCAGATGAAAAAAAAACAATAGTAAAGAAAATAGAGCAAAAAGATGAAAGGTATGAAGAAGGAAAAAGGGGAGAGGATGGAGGAAATGGAGGGAAGAAGGAGGAGGTGGATAGGGGGTGAGTGGGGGCGAGGGAAGACAAGGAGGATCGGATCTCGGCTCCTCCAAAAAAGTGACTATCATGAAAACTGGTCCAGATAGGATTCGATTCGATACAACTCAAGTTCATCACGCATACCTCCATACCTAGTCCCCCCTTTCCTCCCTGTTACCTCTCCTCCGTCACCTTCCCTCTCTCCTTTCTCTCCCTCTCCCTTCCTCCTTTCTTTCCTCCCTATTGCCTCGGCCATCTCCCTCCACCTCCCTCTTCCCTCTCCTCACTCTCAACCTTCCCCTCTCCCTTCTTCTCCCTTCTTCTCTCCCTTTCCTGCTGTCCCTATAAATGCGCTGTGACATATATTTACTTTTTTATTTGAATTCTTCGTGTGTTTTTTCTCCCTCTTTCCCTGTTCGAGACGAGATAATGGCTATGATTTCTTCCCGCCTCTCATTCTCTCCTCCCTTCTCCTCTCTTCTCTCTTGCCTCCTCCTCCTCCTCCTCCTCCTCCTCCTCCTCCTCCTCCTCCTCCTCCTCCTCCTCCTCTTCCTCTCCCTCCTGTCCCTCCAAGCACATTACTATGATGGCTATTGTACACGGATTCTTTTTTTTTTTGTCTGTCATCGGAAAAAATGCAATTACGCTCTCTCTCTCTCTCTCTCTCTCTCTCTCTCTGGGTCAACATAACATAAAGAAACAATGACGATGAATTAAATGCGTATGAAAACCCAACATTCTTCGATGACATTAATCAATGGGGAGCGAAAGACGGAATGAGAGAGAGAGAGAGAGAGAGAGAGAGAGAGAGAGAGAGAGAGAGAGAGAGAGAGAGAGAGAGAGAGAGAGAGAGAGAGAGAGAGAGAGAGAGAGAGAGAGAGAGAGAGAGAGAGAGAGAGAGAGAGCGAGAGAGAGAGAGAGAGAGAGAGAGAGAGAGAGAGAGAGAGAGAGAGAGAGAGAGAGAGAGAGAGAGAGAGAGAGAGAGAGAGAGAGAGAGAGAGAGAGAGAGAGAGAGAGAGAGAGAGAGAGAGAGAGAGAGAGAGAGGAGGGGGGCGATAACCACAATGAAGGAGGGGGAGAGGAGAGGGGACAGGGGTCAGGGGGGGAGGGAGAAAGGCATTAAGGGAGGGGAAACTAAAATATTTGCGTTATTAATAATCTGGGACGAATATTTATCACAAGCTTAGATCGTGATTAGTTCAATGGCCAAACGAACGAGGCTTTCGAAAAAATGAATTTATATGGATAGTGTTGAATAAATTTAGTATTTGTGGAGGGAGTAATTGTAAGCGAGATGGGAGGGAGGGAGGGAGAGGGGAAGGGAGAGAAGGGAGGGAGGTAGGAAGGGAGGAGACAATAGATGATGGATAGGGGAGAAAGAGAGGCAGAAAAGAGGAGAGGAAAGAGAAAAGAGAAAGTAAGTATTGGGGGAAAGAGGGAAGAAGTGAGACGAAGGAAGGGAGGGAAGGAGGAGAAGGATGGAGGGAGGAAGAGAGGAGGCAATTGGTGATGGATAAAGAAGGTAGACAGGGAAGAGAAGTGGAGGGGACAAAAAATGGGGCATAAAAGCGGCGATAAAATAAGAAATGGGAAAAGAGAGGAAGAAGTGAGAGAGGGAAAAGAAGCCAAGAAGGAAGAAAAGTGAAAGAGGAAAAACAGAGAAAAGGAAAAGAAATGAGGGAAGAGAACGTGCAAGTGAATGGAAAGGGAGCAAAAGAAATGTAGACGTGAAAATGCAAGTGGAAAATTATTGGATGGGCAGGAGGAGGGGGAGGAGAAGGAAGGAGAGGAGATAATAGAAGAAGCAACTAAATAAACAAAAAAGGGAGAAAGAGACGAGAGAAATAAAGAAAAGGGTGTGAAGGTGATTAGGCGAAAGGGGAGAAGAAGAAGAAGGAGGAGGAGGAGGAAGAGGAAGTGAGTGACGAAAGTAAGATAAGAAGTGAAGAAGAAAAATGTGACGTGAGATGCAATAAAAAAAATTAAAAAAATTACAAACCACTAATAAAAGGCAACAAAAATCAACACAGCATAAAAAAGAAAACCATAAAGAACGTAAACAAAGACAGAGGAG
>NC_066513.1:14720209-14760209 GCF_024679095.1 Eriocheir sinensis | reverse complement strand
CTTTTTTTTGGTAAATTTTGATTTTATTTTCTTATTATATATAAACACAGTCCCTTTTCTCTCTTTCTCTCTCTCTCTCTCTCTCTCTCTCTCTCTCTCTCTCTCTCTCTCCTCATTTCCTCCTCCTCCTCCTCCTCATCTCTCTTTAATATCCATCTCCACTCCCTTCTTCCCCCATCAATCAACAAAACTGAAAGAAGAAAGAAAAATACGGACCAGAATTCCAATGTTTCTCCACCACCAACTTGCATCCTTTTACCCCCTTATGCATTCTTCTTTCCCTCCTCCTCCTCCTCCTCCGTTCGTTCGTTCCTCCTCCTCCTCCTTAAGACAAATATAGAAATGGCAGCGAGAGAAAGGGATAATAATTGGTTTCATTCTTCTCCTTTGTTGCTCTCCTCTTACGACAAAGTGATCTGGCCTTGTATACGTATATGTTGTGGCTGGTCGTGATGGGGGGAGGGGGGAAGGGGGAGGAGGGGGTTGGAGGGAGAAAGGGAGGGAGGGTGGGAGGGAAGGGAGGATGGGAAGGGTGAATTGCAAGAATGGGAGAGAGGGGAAGGGTGTAGCGAGGGGAAGGGTGGAGAAATGGGAAGGGTGAAGGAATGGGAGGAATGGAAGGAAAGGAATTGTACAAGAAAAGTAAGATTTGGAGACAAGGACGATAATAGGAAGAAATGGAGTAGGTGAGGCAGGGAATGTATGAGGGAATTGCATGGGTGGAATGTAAAGAGGGTGGAGAAGAAAGAAAGGAAAGAATGGAGAAAAATAGGAGGGTGACGCGGTGCAGGTGATGGGAAAAGAGAAGAAGGGAACTGATGGGAAGGAAGAAGAGGAAGGTAATGTGATTTAGAGGGGAAGAGGAGGAAGAGGAGGAAAGGGAGAAGGAGGATAATGGAATGTGGGTATATAATAATGAAAGGGAGTAAATATGGGAATGGATGTGAGGAGTATACAGACATGGATAGACAGAATGAGATGAGGACACATGGCGGAGGCAAAGGGAGGCAAAACGGGGAGAGAGAGAGACAGAAAGAGAAAGAGATACAAGAGGAGGAGGAGGAGGGGAAGAGGAGGAGGGGGTGAGAAGGGGGAAGGGGGGAGCCATCAGGTGGGACTCGTGAACCATAATGAAAATATAATGAGGCATACTGGCCAATGAGAGCCATGGAGGGAGGGAGGGAGGGGGGGAGACAGCGGGGGGCGGGGAGAGGGGAGAGAGAGGGAGGGTATGGGGGGGTGATGGCGGGCGCGAGGGGTAGTACAATGCGGCATAATGAGGTGGGAGGGCTTGCCGTTGGATCGTCATTATAGCAGCGGATAAGCCGGACTTAGCACGGCGGTGACAAATCGCATGTTTTACCCCCGGGCTCGTAAATATTGTTGCGACAGGATATAGATAAGTGTCCCCTTGTCCATCACTGCGCGCCCGGCCTGCCCAGCTAGTCAGTCGCCCGGTCAGCCAGACACACGGACAGACAGACGGATGGATGAACAGACAGATGGACGAACAGAGACAGAAATAGAGAAACATCAACCTCAGTAAACCATGTAAACAGTTAGACATAGAAAAAGACATACGCACACACAGACATAATACAAAAAACAGAAGTCGGTTAGATAAAAAAGAAATAGAGGCACATACAACAACATACAAGAAGACGTATACAGATAAATTAACAAACATAAAGACAGACCCACAAAGACAGGCATACAGGTAGAGACAGACAAAATAACAGACAGACGATAGACCGTCATTAAGATAGCCACAAACAAGCCTTCAAATATACATACAGACAGAGAAACAGATGAATAAACAGATATAGACACATTCACGCAGAAACTCACTCACTCACTCACTTACTCATCCCATTACTGTTAATTTTGACTTTCTGAAGACGGTAAAATAATAAGAAATAAAAATAAACATATAAAAAATCCCACACAGCTCATTTTCTTTTCACGTCGGTCAAAAAGTTCCTTACGACAAAAAAAAAAGTTAAAAAAGAAAGGAGGAGAGTTAGTACTAAATTGATGTGTAAAGTATTCATAATCTTAATCCCTCCATGAGCAAGGTAGATTGACAGACGGACAGACAGAGTGACGGACAGGTAGACAGGTACACACACACACACACACACACACACACACACACACACACACACACACACACACACACACACACTGACAAATGGAAAAGAAGGCAGAAAAAAAGAGCAAAAAGAGACACGAAGGAAAAAAAAAAGAAACTGCACAAAAGCTGACGATCAACTTTGATGTGAGAAAGCAAAGAGAGAGGCGGAGGAAAGGGAGCAAGAAGAGGAGGACGAAAGGAGAGAGAATGAAGATGAAGAAAGATAAGGTAGGAAAGTTGGAAGAGGTAGATAGAGAAAAGGGAACTGAGGGCACACGAAAATAGGAAACTAGAAAAAACACAAAAAAAAGAAACGATAATACAAGAAAGAAAAAATCATAAAAAGGAAACAAGAAACAGAAGAAATTCATCGCAAGAGAGAAAAAAAAAAATAAAATAAATCCGAAGTAATTGTCAATAAAAAAGAAGGAAGGTAAAGAGAAAAGATAGATAGAAGAGGAAAGTAAAGAGAAGAAAAAAGACTAGGAAAGGGGAAAATACGAGAAATGCTAACAGGTAAAAAAAAAAAAAAAAAAAAGGAAAAAGGAAGAGATGCAGAAGAGTAGAAGCAGGAGCAGGAGGAGGAGCAATACAGGTAAAGCAGGTAACGAGAGGGAAAGGGAAAGAGGATGGGCGAGGGGGGGAGAGGATACGGGAAAGAGAAAGGGGACGAGAGGGGGGAAGGGTGCAACAGATAGCTATGGGGGTATGGGCGAGAGGGGGGAGGGGGAGAGAAGTGATGTGATGCTGCTATTTCGACAGACAGACAGATGGACGGACGGTCAACTCAACATTTAACGTTAGCATTATGCAAATCAGCTCAGTACGCAACACTCTGCAATGATAACATCCATCAAGATTACTAGTTTTATCCTCCAATCCCTCATCATCATTAATTACGACAACGCCGGACCTAATGACGTCACTGGGGGGAGAGGAGATGAACGAGCAGATAATTACGACGATGCTTCCACTGACGCAAGGAATGACGTCACCGATAAATATAAATGAACAACACACTGGGACTAATGACGCGGAGGATGACGTATGAAAAAAAGAAAAGGAAAATAAAGAAAAAAAACGACTTACACAAAATAAAAAGAAAGACTTCGAAAATTGCAAGTAGAAGAGAACGACACACACACACAAAAAAAAAATTAATATAAATGAACCACACCGGAAAGCTAATGAAGGGGAGGATGACGTATGAATAAAAAGAAACGAAAAATAAAGAAAAAAACGACGTACAGAAAAAATGAAAAAGAAAAACGTCGACAATTGCGAGTAGAAGAGAACAACACACACAAAAAAATGATGAATATAAATGAACAACACCGGAAAGCTAATGACGGGAAGGATAAAGTATGAAATAAAGGAAAGAAAAAGAAGAAAAATGAAAAGGAAAAGGAAAACAAAGAAAAAGAAAAACGTCGGCTATTAGCAGTGGAAGAATACCAAACACACAAAAACTTATCAATCACAGAGGAAAAAAAAATCACACATAATATTAATGAGGAGTAAAAAAAATATACAAATGAGCAACACCGTGGGACTAATGATGCGAAGGCCCACGTAAAAAAAAAAAGGAAAAAAAACTTCGATAATAATTAATGAAAGAAAATTACAGACAAAAAAAGTATAGCAATCACAAAACATGAAATAACCACATAATATTAATGAGGAGTGTAGTAAAATGCAGTGAATAAAGAAACTAACCAATGAATATATAGAGGGAAGGGAAGGAAGGAGGAGAAGGGGTGAGTGAAGGGAGGGGAAAGGAGTGAAGGAGGAGAGGGAAAGGAGAAGGAAGAAGAGGATGCAGATAAAGAAAAATTATATACATAGCAAATATGAATATATCGTGAGTAAAAAAATAATAAAGAAAGACATCACGGTGTAATGAAATGCAGTGAATAAGGAAACTAATGAATAAGAAAATACATGCATGGCACATAGACGTAAATAATTAATAAAAAAAGACCAGAGAAGAAAAAAAGATACCAAAGAATGCGTAAGGTGTGGTATCTCGCTACGCGTGCTCTGCTTCCCCTCCCATGAGCCTGCCAGGTGATCTCGGTGGGCCAGGTGGGCGGTGGCCAGGTGGGCGGTGACGGCAAGGGTGTGGCCAGCTGCCCCTCCTCCCGCCGCCCTCACATTACCTTCGCCCACCTCCTCTAACGCCCCTTAAAGACTCGACATCGTGACTCATCTACATTTCCATTAGTATACCTTGCCCCCAACACTTTAACCATTCCTGTGACTACCTCCTAGGGTTGTAAGGCTCCCGGGAATTTTGAAATGGGAAACTTTCCATTTGAATTTTAGGATTTTTTCGGGAATTTTCTGGAACTTTGACAATTGAGAAAAAATTAGAAGTTTGCCTATGGCGCTTTTGGGCTCTTTTTTTTCTATGCTGAGGTTATTGTTGCCTCTTTAGACCCCATATTTAGGGGGTTGTTAGTGAATGTCCTTTAGCCCGGTGGTCGCGCAGACAGGATTGTTTAATATTAAGTGACTCTGATTGAGGCTCATGCCGCCCTCGGGTTAACCTAACGTAACCTAACAAATACCCCAAAAGTTACTATAAGTCTTGACTCAGAAAATTCATGTAATCAGCCTTACTTATGAGACTTTATATACAACAAAGTGGGGTCATTCTTTGTTGATAAGGTTCTGGCTATGACGTGTTTGAAGATACCCTAAGCTTAACCTAACCTAACCTGACAAACCATGCCCCTTTCACTCGCTCCGAACCCAAAATCTAAACCCAGCCACGACACACCTATCCACCACACTCCACCTTCACCTCTCAAGCCACCACACATCCTATCCACCCTCAAGACCAGCCTAGCCCCCCTGTCCCTTCCCTTCACTACTCCTTCCCCGTACTCCCCAATACTGCCCCTCCTCCACCCCCAGCGCCGCGTCTGACCCTGGCCCCAGCACACACAACTTTGCCTACAGTCGGAACTCCTGCCGGTGACTCTCGGCCTAAAATATGCATTGAATATTGGACGGCTGCTAAAAAGGGCAGGAGCCTTACGTCTCTCTCTCTCTCTCTCTCTCTCTCTCTCTCTCTCTCTCTCTCTCTCTTAATTTCGTTTTTTTGTTAGTTTTTTGTTTGTATTTAGTTATTTTATTTTGTTTGATTTTGTCCATTACTCTTAATATTAATCTCTCTCTCTCTCTCTCTCTCTCTCTCTCTCTCTCTCTCTCTCTCTCTATATATATATATATATATATATATATAGGTATATTCATCTTCTATCAATCTATCTCTCTCTCCTTGTCTATATTTCACATCCTATTTGCCAGCCTCGGCCACGCCCTCTCGCTTCTTCCTCCTAATTGCGACCTCTTCCACTTCGATGCGAGTAGCTTAAACATTTTTTCTTGCATTGTTATCTACGTCTTAACTATATCGAACTTTTTTTCTTTTTTTTTGGTGGCTTTTTTATCGATTTTTTTCTACATTATTTTTTTTTCTATTTCGTTTTCTTGCTCCATTTCCTATTTGTATTTTCTTTCCTTCTGATTGTTATTGGTATTTCTATTATCACTGTCATTATTATTATCTTTCTTCTTTTCCTTATTTTCTAATGGTTATTTTCTCTCAGTTAACAAAGCATTTATCTCCATTCATTTACATTTCTTTCTCTTTCTCCATCTCAACCTCTCTTTTTTAAATCTTTTTCCTTCCTTATATACTTAATTTTACTATTCCCTGTAACACACACACACACACACACACACACACACACACACACACACACACACACCACCCAACCCTATCCCGCCCCACACTCACACGAGCTGCCTGTCTGTCTGTCTGCCCATCCGTCCGTCTGTCTGTCTAGTCCCTCTTGTTTTTAACTCTCCTGCCGGGCTCTCGTGACTAATTGACGGTGATAAGGTCATGATATTTGGACCACTCGGCTCTGAATCATCCATGCGGCTAAATTTTATACTTCCGATCTCGTTATCTCATTTACTCTCGCCTCTCACGCGTCTCATTTTTCCTCCGCCGGGACCCGCTTTGTATTCTAAAGTTAAGAGACCATTATTATTTTGAGAGAAGGGGCTGGTCCTCCTCCTCTTCTACCTCCTCCTCCTCCTTCTCGTCGTCGTCGCCCTCCTCCTAATCGTCACTTTTTTTGTTGTTTTTTATCTATAAGTTGCGTTATTTGTCACTTTTCGATATTTATTGTTTATCTATATATAAATTATCTGTCATATTTCTATTATTGTGTGTACAAGTCAATGTGATTACTTGTGTCTCCGTCTGTGTGGTTTTGCTTTTCTTTCTCACCATATATACATTTCGATTTACTATTATTGCTATTAGTTTTATTAATATCGTTTTATTACTATTAGTATTATTACATAGATATAAACCACGTTAACATTCATTATCTTATACTTCTTTCTCCTTTCCTCTCCTTTTCTTTTCATTTTTTCCATCATGTTGTCTCTATTTCTTTCTCTTTTGTTTCGTTAAGAGTGAAGAGAGACTTGGCATGCAAAAACAAAGCCGCTGTCCCTCTCTTTCTTATATTTAACAACATAAAAACAACAAAATAAAGAAAACAATGCCGAGAAATACTATTTTAGAGAGCGCGTCGAACGAGAGGGCGGGACTCATCTTGATAGGATAATCTGTTTGTTAGAGGCGCCGCTGAAGTTTGTTTGTTAGTTATTCAAGGCGATCAGCGAGTTTTAAAAGACCTGAGTGAGTGACTGACGACGTGTGTGTGTGTGTGTGTGTGTGTGTGTGTGTGTGTGTATGTGTATGTGTGTGTGTGTGTGTGTGTGTGTGTGTGTGTGTGTGTGTGTGTGAGTGATTCGATACAGATTGATATATTTAAACTCTCTCTCTCTCTCTCTCTCTCTCATTGATGGTGGCTGATCAGTGCAGAAAGCAAATACAAGCACACACACACACACACACACACACACACACACACACACACACACACACACACACACACACACGTCTTCCCTGGACAGCTTCATGTTTACATTACGCCGCACTAACAGGTGAGGCAGGGCGGGATGGGCTTTTGGACAGGTGATATTACAGCATTACCCGATCGAGACTCGCCGCCGCCATCCGCCTACTGGACTTTCTCCGACGCAGGCACGCACGCACCACTATGCCTCCTGCTAACCAAACTACTATGATTCCTGCTGTTCCTGCTCGTGCCTCTACTACTGTTACTGATGCTGGAGGTGGAGAAAAATAGAGTTGAAGAAGAGGCAATTTTTATATTTTTATATCAAGGAAAAAAGTTCAAGATGAGAGATATAGTCCTTGTGTTAATGTCTATGTTTCTTCTATAACTCCTATTACTACCACTACAATTACTGCTACTGAGGATGCTACTGCTTGTGTTGACGCCTATAATTCTACTATAACTACTACTACAACTATTACTGCTTCTACATCTACTAATCATTCTACAATTACCTCTCCTAATACTACTTCTATCTGTTAATCTATCTATTTCATTCTATCTATCTATCTATTAATAACAAATAAAACAGTAATAAATAATAGATAATACTGATACTAATAATAATAACAGTAATAAGATAATAATAACAGTAATGACCAAACATGAACGAAGTTGGTGGCGGTTAGCAAAGACTTCTTCCCTCACATTAAATATTTATCGAAGTATAATTGTATTTTTCTGTTCTCTCTCTCTCTCTCTCTCTCTCTCTCTCTCTCTCTCTCTTTCTATGGCTACTTGTCTCATTGTGTCGAATCGTAAATAATTTCTAGCGTTGATGTTTTTGTTGCTGTCGGTTCATTGGTCATTTTTTTTTTAGTTGTTTTTGTTATGATTTTCTTCTTTCCTGGTTCTTTGCAGCGGTCTTCGGAAGCGGTGCGGCTAGAACAACTTGGCGTAACTCAATCAGTGTTTCATTAGCAATCAGTGTTTCATTAGGGATTTTTTTCTCCTCGTCCTCCTCGTCCTAAGTATTTCATCGCCTTTATTCCATTGCTTCCCTCCCTCCGCCGCCCGAGTCTTAGCCTTAATAAACCCGTTGATTATCTCTCTCTCTCTCGCTCCCCCTTCCCTTCCGATACGCAACTTAATCGAAATACAAGAAGAACCATAAATAAACAAGTATCCGTATCAATGGGTATAAGGAACCAGTAAAAATCAAAATACCAAATGTCTATCTGTCGCCCTTCTCTCTATAGTAGTAAAGATAGTAATAGAAGTAAATAGATAAATGAATAGATGGATGTTTACAATTTATCGCAACAAATCAAATGACAAAAAATATATGAATAGAAAAATGTTTACAACTTACCACAACAAATAAAACCCGTAAGAAAAAAAAGGAATGATTATAATTTATCAAAGGACAAAAAAAACCCCCACTAAAACAAAAATAAATCAAAACTCGAACCTTTATAATTTACCACAACCAATCAAAACACACACACAAAAACATATCCCCTTAACGCACACCAACACACGCAAACACTCCTAGACAGAAACAGGTTCCAGGCGTCTAAGGGCGAACCTAATACTACAAACGGCCGTATAGTGTAGTAAAGACGCTAACAATAATATTCATAATCCCCGCATAATCCGTACCCACGCCAGACACACCAACACACGGACGGACGCACACACGCAACCAACCGGGGCGCAGACGAAGAACAAGACTGAGTAAAAATAAGAAGTCGAATTTGCGTGCCGACACCATAATTATCCTAAGACGTGGAAAAAAGGGGTTGAAATATAAATACAGACCCCGAAAGCCATCAAGTGCAGAAAGCGAAAAAATATGTAAAATAAAGAAAAGGGAATGATAATGCTTAATACTACGCGCACTTGACATAATAGGAAATAGAGACAAAAAATAAACAATATTAGGAGCAATAATGATCATAATAATACTGCAACTGAAGAGCGATCGAGTAGAAAGTGCAGAAGAATAGGATTAGGAGGAGGAGGAGGAGGAGGAGGAAGAGGAGGAGTAGTAAGATGGAGAAGAAGAGTCCCACCACCACCACCACGACCACCACCAACACACACACACACACACACACACACACACACACACACACACACACAGAATGGGAATAATAAAACGTACCTACTAATAATATATGCAGAGAACGGACGGACACGGCGGGGCGGGGAGAGGAGGGGGTGCAGGGGGAACTCAATCGAGGCAAATACTATACAATAAATAAGGCGAGATATGAAGGTTCTCGCTCAGCCCAAACCTCTGATTACAGCGAACTTTAATACCTGCCTGAATTTCCTGCGAACCTAGAGGAAGGGGGGGGGAGGGGGGAAGGGGTTCAAGGGGGGAAGTAGTACGAGGAATATAATGCCTTCACCAGAGTATTAATCCGCCTCATCTGATAAGCTAATCACAATATTTGCATTACGCTTTCATTTCGTTTATATTTCGGGGCTCACCACTATCTCTCTCTCTCGCTCTCTCGCTCCTCTCTCTTCATCTTCTTGCCCCTCCCTCTACCCTCTTCCTCCTCCTTCTCCCTCCTTGCCTACGGTCTTATCTCTCTCTTTCTTTCTCTCTCCCTCCCATTTTTATGCCCTCCCTTCATCTTTCTCCCTCTCCCTCCCTCTCGCTTGCCCATCTTCTCGTACCCTCCCTTCTCTCCCTTGACCTCTCTCCCTTGATTCATCCTTTCTTCCTTTATCTACTCCTTTCCACTTCTCTATCTCCCTTAAACCTGCTTCCTTTCTCCCTTGAACCTATACCGTTTTTTTTTTAATCCCTGACCTTTTTTTTCCCCTTTTCGTCGTCTTCTTCCTTCCCTGATCACAAACTTGTTCTCTATTATTATTATTATTATTATCTCTATCTATGCCTCTATCTATCTATCTATCTCTATATCAGTGTCTGTCTAGCCCAATACAAATTCCTCTCGTCTCTCACTCACTCACTCACTCCTCCTCCTCCTCCATCTCCCAGCCTCCATCCATTCAGTATAATGCCCACCTCTCTCCCTTCCACCATCCCTCCCTCTCCATCTCTCCCTCTCCCTCTCTCCCTCATGAACCTGTCATTACCTAAGAGGAATGATGGTAATGGTCACTCACGCCCTTGACTCACCCTGACTCACGACCAACACACCTTGACGGGACGAAGGAGAGAGAGAGAGACAGAGATGGACGGGAGAGGAGGATCACAGACCTCACCCCCTGACAGTCAAACATGCAGGAACAGGTAAAAATATCAGACAGAGGGACAGGATCGATCCCCCTTCCCAGCCTCCCCCCAACACATGACTGGACTAAGAGGAGACCGTGAAGGGAGGACTCGACCCCTCATCTCACCTGCGCGAGAGACCGACAAACAGGTAACAGGTAAAAGTGTCGGGGAGAGGGACAAGGCCAAAGCCACAGGACAGAACTAGGGCATGGAAATAAAGTCTTCATGCGCGCTGCCGACAGGACGATAGACAGGAAAGAGTGTGTGTCGGGAAGGGGGAGGCGAGGTGAGTACTTCCATCACACATACACACAAACACACATGTAAGATGCAGAGGGAAGGTGTGGGATGGGGTGGGGGTAGAAAGGGGGCGTGCGTGTGCGTGTGCGTGTGTGTGTGTGTGTTGAAGATCGACACGCTGATAAAAGAAGATTGCGTGTATGAAATGACTAGAACAAAATAAAACATAAATTACTACGAAACAAACAAACAAAAAAAAAAAACCGAGCATAAACTAACACTGCAAACTAGACACCTGGACGCAGGAGTAAAAAAGAAAACGGAAGCAGACCATTAAGAATATATAGAAAAAAAAACGCGAACCTTGATTCATCACTTAATGGGAAAACTGGAGAAGAAAAGAAGAATGAACAGATGGAGAGCGAAAACCAAAAAAAAAATAAAACAAGCACCTGTGGAGGAACTAGAGTTGTTGAGGCGGAAATGGGAAAAAAAAGTGGAAAAAAGTTCTTGGAAATAACATAGAACCCCTAATAACTAACGGCGAAATAAAGGAAATAAAATACCGGGAAAAAGAAAGGAAGAAAGGGTTAAGAAGAGTAAAAGGAAACAGATGATGATAGGGAGGAAGAGGAGCAGGTATAAAGGAGCAGCAAAAAGGGAAAGAGGAAGGAGGAAAGGATATTAAAGAAGACGAAGAGGGAAAAAAGCAAGCACAGAAGGAGGAGGAGGAGGAGCAGGATGAATGGAAGATGAAAAAGACAAAGAGGATAAAAAGCAAGGAGAGAAGGAAGAAGAGAAGGAATAATGGAAGATGAAGAAGACCAAAAGGATAAAACGGTAGAAGAGAAGGAAGACTGGAAGATGAAGACCACGGGAAAGAGCCAGCAGAGAGGAGTAGAGGAGCAGGTAGAGGCGTAGGAACAAAAAGAGAAGGAAATGGAAGAAGGTAGAAGGATGGGGGGGGGGAGGGGGGGGGAAAGTGCCTGTCCTATTAGCATGAGTAACCAACAATTAAGAGTCACAAGTTAACGTTCGACTCCACTCTGCCAACACCGGAGCAGATTTTGACACGCCGTATTGAAAATCAGCGGCCGAGCGATTCATTATATTGTGTGCCCGCTAAACCGGTCTTGTAAGCCCCCCCTGCCCCCCTCCCTAGCCCCCTCACCCCCCCTTGCCCTCCACTAAACTGCAGCAGACTGGCAGAAAATAACCCTCATTTTACCAACATACGAAATCCAGTGATGGAAGAGGATGCATTAATTCTAATAAGAAATCATAATAATAAATTGACTAGAATTTTGACTGATGTTACTCCTCCTCCTCCTTCGCTCCCTCCTTCTCTTCCTCCTCTTTTTGTTATCTTCTATCTCGAGAGCATCAGAGGAGAACATTCTTCAATTCGTTCTAATTCTTCAGCGTCTTTTTGATCCTGTCTTCGCGGGGACCAATCAAATCACGCCGTTTTGTGTGGGTCGTTAGGGATTGGCTGTTGACGGGCCAATCAGGAGGGGAATGATGGGTGAAGGAGGGGGAGGGGGTAAAGAGAGGAGGGAGGAGGAAACAATATATGAAATCAAGAATGATGCAAATATGTTGTGGAGGAGGAGGTGGAGAAGAAGGAGGAGGAGGAGGAGGAGGAAAATAAAAAGAGGAGGAACAAAGGAACACAAAGAAACACAAAGGAAGAACAAACAACAGCAGACCTGCTGCTCCTTACGAGGCTGTTTGTGACAAGCTATACTAACTATCTAATGAAAGGTGGAAGATGAAGGACAGCAAAGGCGAAGGCTCCTCCCCACCCACCCCCCATCCCTCCAGCCAAAGCTGGCAGGAAAGGAAAAAGAACCATGCAGCATGGAAAAACTGTATGGAAATTATGTAGGAAAGAGGAAAGAACTACCATTACTGCTACCACTAACCGGGCGATAAAAACGGACAAGGACACCAGTATTCAAAAGAACTTAACGTTATTACGACAATGAGTAATATCTTAGTTGCTGGTTGGATTCATAATACTTGTCTAATCTATTCTGAAGGCCGTAACTGTTGTACTATCAACGACATCACAGGGTAGAGAGTTCCAAACATTAACAACTTGATTGAAGAAGAAATGTTTAGTTTCGTGCGACGAGAATCTTTTACCACTTATCTTCAAATTGTGATTTCTTCTTGTTCTATTTCATCGATCAATTGTAAAGTAATCTTCCGCATTAATATCACTGAATCCTTTAAACATTTTAAACACTACTATTAGATAGCCTCGCATTCTTCGTTTTGATAGGCTGAATAAATTTACTTCTTTAAGCCTTTGTTCATACGACAAATTTCTCAACCTAGGAATCATCTTTGTTACTCTTCGTTGAACCCGTTCCAGCTTTTCTATGTCTTTTCTGTAATAGGGAGACCAAAACTGTACACAGTACTCTAGATGGGGTCGAACCAACAAATTATACAGTTTTAATATTACTTTTTCCGATTTATTATTAAAGACTCGTCCGATGAAGCCAACCAATTTGTGTGCAGTTTTAACTACCTCTGAACAATGCTGACCGGGCTTTAAATCGCTTGATATAGTGATTCCAAGATCCTTTTCTTTACTTACTGCAGAAAGTTGTTGGCCATTCATTACGTACTGAACGCGATTGTTATTGTTTCCGATGTGTAATACTTTACATTTGTCAACGTTAAATTTTATTTGCCATTGATTGGCCCAACGTGCAAGTCGATCTAGATCTGATTGTAAAGCTTCTTCGTCGAGTGTCGCAGTTACTTTACTAGCAATTTTTGTGTCATCAGCAAATTTTGATACTTTGCAAGTGAGCCCATCATCGATATCATTAACATAAATTAAGAAGAGCATGGGGCCAAGCACTGATCGTTCAGGTACGCCGCTTCTGACATCGAGCCAGTTAGATGTAATACTGTTTAGAACTACTCTCTGTTTCCGCTCAGAGAGCCAGTCCACACGTGAATGTTACCCGAAATACCGTGTGCCAATAGTTTGCTGAGCAATCGTTGGTGGGGGACCTTATAAAATGCCTTTTGAAAATCCAGATATATGATATCTACTGATCTGTTTTCATCGAACACCTCAAAAATATAATGAAAAAAAATCAAGTAAGTTAGTTAACCACGAACGTTTACTACGGAAGCCATGTTGCGAATTATTTATTATATTATTTTCTTCGAAGAATTTCACCATATTGTCGCGAATGGTAGTCTCCATTAACTTACAAACAATCGATGTCAGGCTAATTGGTCGATAGTTTCGTGGATGAGACTTGTCCCCTTTTTTGAAAATTGGTGTGACATTTGCTAGTTTCCAATCCGACGGAACTTTTCCAATTGTTAAAGATTTATTGAATATGATGGAGAGCGGTTTACAAAGTTGATGTTTGATTTCTTATTTAGGGATTTAGGAGTAATTTTGTCTGGACCAGGAGCTTTGCTTACTTTAATCTTTTCAATTGTGCGTAAAATGTCACTTTCTACGATGAGCACGCCACTTAACATCTTTTCGGTCCTTCTAACCTCCGGCGGTTGAGGTGATAAACAATCTTCGTCGGTAAATACAGATGCGAAAAAGTTATTTAGGATTGTAGCCATTTCATTTTCATCGTTCGTGTGGTTACCATTATCATTAGCAAGCGGTCCGATACCACAAGTGAGTGACTTTTTTTATTATTTACATAGCTAAAAAATTCTTTAGGATTAGATTTACTTGTTTCCGCTATATATTCTTCAAGATTTTTCTTGCTTCGTTTTATTAATTTCTTGGATCTACTGTATACGCGTTTTTAACAGATAGGCTATTTTGAATTTCGTTATTCCACCATTTGGATTTCTTCTTAAAAGCTGAACGTCTGTTACGATAGGGTACGCATATACTTATGGCATTGTTCAATATTGTGGTGAAGGCCCCCTCAAGATTTATCAATATCTGTTTCCGCCGAGATTACAGTCCAGCCAGAATTATTTAGAATTGATCGGAGTCTTACGAAATTCGCTCTCTGATAATCAGGCACCTTTTCTTTACAAGGAGTTACTTTACTTTCTTTCATATTGATGCTGAATGTGATTGTTCGGTGATCGTTAGAACTAAAAATTGGACCAACATTAACTTCGTTAACTAGATCAGCTGTCGTTGAAAAGATAAGGTCAAGTATATTATTTTCCCGAGTCGGTTCTTGAATGTGTTGATGTAAATCATTTTCTAGTAAATTTGTGTACAGGTCGTGCCCTGTATGACAGTCCAACGGTTTACCCTATCTTTTCACTGGCAAGTTAAAGTCCCCAACAATTACTGCCTCGCAACTGCTACTTGTTTCTAATAATAATTCACTTAATGCGTGGTCGATATCAAGAGTCTGCCCTGGCGGTCTGTAGATAAGTCCAATTACTATTTTACAAGATTTATTTTTATTTCAATGAAGACCGTGTCCACATTGGTTATAATATATGTTTTCACGGATACTGGATGGAGAGAGTTGTGGATATAAAAGATAACGCCTCCACCCTGTCTGTTCTCTCTTTTATGACTAAAAATGGTATAACCCGGTAATCTATATTCCGCAATGAAATCTCTATTTGAAGTGTCTATCCAAGATTCTGTGACTCCGATGATGTGATAATGATTTGTAGCTGCGAGGACTTCTAAGTCTTCAAATTTGTTACGTAGGCTACGAGCGTTTACATAGCAAGCTTTAATGTGATTCGAGTCAGGGGTTTCGCGGGTTGAGTGCTCCCTTACGGTGAAGCTGCTGGTGTTCTCGCCTTCGCGTTTTTTGGCTTTCGAAGAGCCACTTGGTCACAGAGCAGCCTCCAGATACGGACTGCTCCAACAGGGTTTAAGTGGATGCCATTAGCAAGGAACAAGTCCGAATCGTAGTAAAAACTGTTCCACAAGTTAGCGAATTGGACGTTTTCTTGTGAGCAAAGGGACTGAGGTCTGCTGTTTGTGCTGAAGGCCTTACTGTAAAAGCTAGATTCGGCACCGACCCTCGGGAGGATTCCTGAGATTATGATGTTACTGGCATCCGTTTTACGTTTATACTGCTTGATCATGCGGCGGTATTTCTCAAGCAGTTCCTCAGAACGGGTTGTCTTTACGTCATTTGTCCCCGCGTGAATGACAAAGAGGGTGTTTCGGTCGGCATTTCTCGTGACATCATCACACGCTGCAGTGATGTCATCCAGTCTGGCACCTAGATAGCAGTAACGTTTTCTGCGGCCATTTGATGAACGACCACAAAACTCAACCAGCTGCCCACGCACCATGGAGCCCCCAACTAGGCGAGTCTCAAACTCATCCTCTATGATGTCTGCCAGCACCTGGAACCTACTGAAGGTAGTGGAGGTCAGTAAATGCTTGGTTGCCTGCTTCGGTTTGGCTCCATTCCTTACAGGTTGGAACCCGACATCCTGTGAAGCAGGACTAGAAGCGTTATGTGGGGCAGGCTGGAAGTTGGCCTGTGAGGCAGGCTGGGGGTTAGCCTGTGAGGCAGGCTAGGGGTTAGCCTGTGAGGCAGGCTGGGGATCAGCCTGTGAGGCAGGCTGGCGGCTATCCTGTGAGACAGGCTGGGGGTTGGCCTATGAGGCAGGCTGGGGGTTAACCTGTGAGGCAGGCTGGGGATAACCTGTGAGGCAGGCTGGGGGTTAGCCTGTGAGGCAGGCTGGGAGTCAACCTGTGAGGCAGGTAACACGTCCTCCCGTGAAGCAGGAGATTCATCTGGAGAGGGCACAGTCTCGGTGGAGAGCCTTCGATGGTGGAGTCACTGCCACATTACTAGCAACAAATTCCTGAAGGGCTTCAAATTTATTTTCAAGATCATTATGTTTGTCTTTCCATTCAGTCACAGCCTTCTTAAGTTGTAATCGTTGAACGTAGAGTCGGCAAGTACTGAGCTGCATCGTCCGGGGCAGACGTCACACTTACGGAGGTTCGAAGGCATTGTTAGACATTTAAGCGAGTTAACAGTTTGGGCAAATATAAAAAAGTGCTTTCGAAATAACTTAAAGTGTGACCATAAATTGAATTGGATAAAAATTGTGCATGGAAATTAGATACTGCTATGTTAGATGCCTCCAACACTGGGAGTTCTCTCCCACAGGGTCTTGAAAACGCCTCAAAGACAAATCGCTTGTCCTGAGCCTCGGTCACGAGAGAGACTTTCACAACCCGGCGCTTTTCAGCTATTGTCCACGAAGTTTTGTCCCACAGAACGAGGCCGGCGTAGTCACTCAGAGCAGAGCTGGCAAGGGAGGAGAGGAACCAGCAATTCGTTCCCACTTTCCGAAACGTCTAACCCAACTCTGCGACCCTTTCGAGGCCTGGCCAGTGGCACCTGTCACCAGGTGTTCTCCACCAACTCTAGAGAGTATCAGACGCCCTTCCTGAGAGACCAAAAAGCTGAAATATTCCTTGAGTATAAAAAAAACCCTCAGAAACCCCACCTAGAAGCCAGGAGGTACAACCTCAAATGGCCCACGGAAGACATCTCTTTCAGGAGAAAACAAGAACCAGCTGTTATGCAGAATAGGGATGGGAGTACCGTCGATAGAGGGGAGGGACGGGGAGCTCACACCGACAACTGGTTCCCAGGGAGGCTTTTTAGTGTAGAGGTCGCCACACTCCTCTACACCGCAGGCCTAAATAATTAGGCACGGTCCGGCTGACTAGGACCCTGGAACTCCACCCATTGTCTCATAAAGAGATCCTCTGCCTGCAGTCCAATCCACCACTGCTGCTACCCAGAGGCTTCACCGTGACCCTGGCACGGAAGACAGATCAGATATTACACCTTGTCCAAGGGTAACCTGAAACTATGCAGGGCAGGGGCGTCTAGTTCCCTGAGGTGAAAACACTTCACCCGCATACCGAGGAGGAGGAATACATAGGAAGAACAGACACCAGAAGACCTATCGGTCTATGGCGAGGGTGTCTGTTTACTACCGCTACTACTAGTAATCTACGTGTGGTAAGACAGGACAGAATAGATGAAGGCTCCTCCCCACCCACCTTTCACTCCGGCAACATGCCGGCAGGAAATAGTTAGAAGAGAACACCGTGTACCTTTAAGGAAGAAAGGGCCATGTAAATTTTACAGTAAAGAGAGAAATAAGAGGAAATTACTACCCTTAACATACACTACTGGTAACCTAAGCTGTGGGGGAAAATGACTTCATTACATAAGAACATAAAAACATAGAAATACAGGGAGACTGGAAGAGGACGAGTGGCCTACACAGGGCAGCCCCAGAATCCCCCCTAATACCCACGATGGGTGAGGTGTAGTTTGAGGGGCATAGGTGGAGGCTTGATCCTCGTTTTACCGGCGGTACTAGGCACGCACCAGTAACCTGTCACCTTACTATACCCACACCTCACTCCACCTGTCATGCGGACATTAACTGTTGCTTTGCTCTATTGTTGACTTTCGCTACCTCCAATCAAGGTTGTGGGGGAGAATTATATGAATAAAAGTTGAGGTCTTGCTGCAATCTGTCTGAAAACATGCGAAAAAGGGTCAGTATAATCTTATATCCCTGAAGTACTTATCCAAAGAAGACTTAAAGCTATTGATACTCTGTGCGCTAGCTACTGACGGTGGGAGTCTATTCCAGTGATCGACGACTCTGTTATTGAAAAAAGTTCTGCGCACCAATGTGTTACATCGATTTCCCTTTAACTTCATACCGTTGCTGCGTGTTCTTGTGTTGGTGTCTCTCTGAAACAGACTATCTGGGTTAATGTTGTCGAATCCATTAAGGATTTTGAACACTTCAATTAAGTCCCCTCTTATCCTTCGCTTTTTTAGGGAAAACATATCTAAACGCTTTAAACGCTCGTCATATGGCAAGTTTCGGAGCGCTGGAATATGTTTGGTTGCTCGTCGCTGTATCTTTTCTAGCAAAACTTGATCTTTGATATAGTTCGGTGACCAGAACTGAACGGCGTATTCTAGGTGTGGTCTTACAAATGCTAAATATAATCTCTTCATAAGTTCGGGTGATTTATAATCAAAGTTTCTTGAGATTAATCCCAACATCATATTGGCTTTTTTTACTCGCTGCAGAACGTTGATCACTCATTTTAAGTGTTACTGATAATGACACCAAGACGTTTTTCTTGTTTTACTTCGCTGAGCTCATGTCCTTGAATCTGATATTAAGAGTTAGGATTTTTTTACCTATGTGCATTACTTTACATTTATCTACGTTAAAACTCATTTGTCATTTTTCGCTCCAGTCGGCAAGTCTTATTAAGTCTGATTGAATGTTCTCGCAACTTTGACTGTTCATTACCGTACCTCCTAATTTGGTGTCGTCGGCGAATTTGGCTACTTTTGATAGTATATCAGTTTCTAAGTCGTTCACGTAAATTATGAATAATGTTGGCCCCAGGACCGAACCTTGGGGAACGCCACTGGTGATGGGTTGCCAATCCGATGCTTCACCATTAAAAACTACACGTTGTTCTCTGTCGGTGAGCCAGTCATGAATCCACGCACAGGGATGGCCGTTAATACCGTGGGAACGCACTTTTGAAATAAGCCTAACGTGAGGAACTTTATCAAACGCTTTCTGAAAATCTAGGTAAATTACGTCATATGGGCTTCGGGCGTCCCAACATGTATAAACATCGTTGAAAAAGGTTAATAGGTTGGTAAGGCAAGACCGATTACTACGAAATCCATGCTGATTATCAGTTATCAATTCATTTGTTTCAAGGAAAGTGATCATTTTATCCCTGATTAGTTTTTCGAATAGTTTAATTAGGACAGACGTAAGGCTGATAGGACGATAATTACTGGCTTGTTTTTTGTCTCCTTTTTTAAAGATCGGGGTAATATTGGCCTTTTTCCACTCGAGAGGCACACTGGCCTGTGCTAATGACTTGCTGAATATTAATGTTATGGGTAATTCTAGCTGTTGACTACATTCTCTTAACACGCGAGGAGATAAATTATCGGGGCCCGGAGATTTATTTGGATCTATTCTCTGCAGGTACGCACGCACTTCGTTGATATCAATTTCGGTCAATGCAAGCTTATGTTCTTCAGGGCCTTGAAAAATTTTCTTCGGGGCTGGAATTGATGTCATGTTCTCTTTTGTAAATACGCTACTAAAGGTTGAATTTAGGACCGACGCCATGCCTTTATCACCACTAATCGTATTGCCACTTAATATTAGTGGGCCGATATTATTTTTAACAGTTTTTTTGCTTCTTATGTAACTGAAAAATAACCTTGGATTTTTCTTGGCATCAAGTGATATTATCATCTCATATTCGCGTTTCTGTTTTCTGATTTTCCTTTCGCACTCTCTCTTGACATTGATGTAATTAATATGATCCTGTGAATTATATGTCAGTTTATATTTCTTATAAAGTTTTCTTTTTTCGACGATGATTTTTTGTAGGTAATTATTCATCCACAACGGTTTTTGATTATCAGTCCTTCGTGGCTTGAGTGGAATGAATTTATTTACGCTCGCTGTCATTTGTGCAGTAAAACGATTATACATTTTTTGAACACTGACGTTGTTGAGCAAATGATTCCAATTTACTGAAGCCAGTTCTCTTTTTAGGTCCGTAAAATTTGCTTTACTATAATTAGGTATTAAGAGTGAGTTTGCTCGTGCTTTTGTTTCAATATTCAAAGCACATCTTATTATGTTGTGGTCACTGCTTGCAAATGGCTCACCTACCTCACAGGCAGTTATGAGATGACTATCGGTCGCGAAGATTAAATCAAGAATATTATTTCCGCGTGTCGGCATGGTAACAGTTTGATTAAGAAATGAATTTTGTGCAAAGTCAATTAATCTCTCTCCTCTGTCGCCAGAAAGTGCATTCCAGTTAACGGAGGGGTTATTGAAGTCACCGCAAATTATTGCATTTTAATTTCTGATAACTCTATTTATCTCTGCGTAGAGATTTCCATCAATATCTTCATTTGATTTAGGAGGTCGGTAAATTACGTCCAGAACATACTTTTCATTATTGATCGTTACTTGTACATACAATGAATCATAAGCCTCTGTTTCGGCTATGTTTAGCTGAATGAGGAGGAGGAGGAGGAGGAGATTTTAGAACAATAAAACAAACACAAATAGAAGAAGAAGAAGAAGAAGAAGAAGAAGAAGAAGAAAAAGAAGAAGAAGAAGAAGAAGAAGAAGAAAAAAAAGAAGATAAAATACCAAAAAAATCCGTATTTACCTTTTCGAAGATGACGAGGAGGAGAAGGAAGAACTCGACGAAGAAGAGGAGGAGGAGGAGGAAGAGGAGGAGGAGGAGGAGGAGGAAGAGGAGGAGGAGGATGTACACACAGCGTGGGGGAGGTATACTGAGACGCACACGTGTACACATAAATGGGTACACATGACCGTAACAACCTTCCGCGGATCTGTGTACCTCTCTCTCTCTCTCTCTCTCTCTCTCTCTCTCTCTCTCTCTCTCCACTTTCACTTTCTGCAAAATAAAAAAAAGAATTAAAATTTATAATAATAATAATAATAATAATAATAATAATAATAATAAGAAGAAGAAGAAGAAGAAGAAGAAGAAGAAGAAGAAGAAGAAGAGGACGACGAGGAAGGAAAAAGAAGACAAGGTGGAGGAGGAGGAGGAGGAGGAGGACGAAGAATATGAGGAAGAAAAAGGAGAAAATGAGGAGGAGGAGGAGGAGGAGGAAAGAGGACGAAAAATGAGGAGGAAGAGGAGGAGGAGGAGGAGGACCAAAAGAAGAACTCGGAGGAAGAAGAGCAGAGAGAAGAGAGGGGGATGAGGAGGAAGAGCAGGAGGAGGAAGAGGAGGAGGAGGAGGAGTAGGAGGACGAGAATTGAAGAGAATGGAAAAAAATTTTACTGAGAGAGAGAGAGAGAGAGAGAGAGAGAGAGAGAGAGAGAGAGAGAGAGATACATAGACATACATACAGACAGACAGGCAGACAGACAGACAGACAGACAGACAAAGTAATGAGAGGAAGAGGGGCGATACCCAAAACTCTCTCTCTCTCTCTCTCTCTCTCTCTCTCTCTCTCTCTCTCTCTCTCTCTCTCTCTCTCTCTCTCTCTCATTACAAGGCTGTCAAGGGTGTGATGGCCAGGGGAACCCAATACCCGGGCATCAGGCGAACGTGCCCGAGGAGGAGGAGGAGGAGGAGGAGGAGGAGGAGGAGGAGGAGGAGGAGGAGGAAGGTGGGGGAGGAGGAGGAGTATGGGAGTTTGTGATACATCCTCCTCCGCCTTCTCTCTCTCTCTCTCTCTCTCTCTCTCTCTCTCTCTCTCTCTCTCTCTCTCTCTCTCTCATTCTTTTTTCTCTTCCTTATCATCATGTTCCTTTACTTTCCACGATGCAGCAAGATTTTTAAATAATTTCGTCAAACTTGCATTGAACTTTATATTATTTTTCTATCATTATTATTATTATTTACTTACTGTGAACAATAACATAATGACCTTTTTGGATTATTGATGATATTTTTCTTTATAAATCTGAACTATGTTACTGTCGGAAGATGTTGAGTCTTTACACTATGATCTGACCTTTTCTTTTCTTTGCTTTTGTGTTACGTCAGTTTTCAAAGTCAGCGTTAGTGTCAGTCAGCCTCAGTCTAGCGTCAGCCAACTCACTCACCATCAGTCTACCTCAGTGTCAGTCAGGTTGTGTCAGTTTTAATGTCAGCCCTTAACCTAACCGTCAGTCAACCTTAATGTGTCCATAGGGTTGTGGTGGTGTCTGAATGTCAGCAAGCGTCAGTCAGAGGGTTAGCCAGCATCTGGGAGTGTCAATCATTGTCAGCCTTTAGTTCAAGTCAGCCAACGTCAGCTTTAGTCCCTACCTTAACGTCAGTCAACCTTTAGTGTCAGCCACAAGTAGTGAGAGCGTCAGCCAGCACCAGAGTCCAGCATAGTCAGCCCTCAGTTTCAAAGTCAGGCACCGTCAGCTATAGTGTCAGCCTCAACTTCAGTCAATCTTAGAGCCCATCGGAAGGTCTTTCAAGTGTCAGCCAGCGTGTCGGAGCGTCAGCGAGCATCAAAGATCGTCAGCCAGCATCAGAGAGCGTCCTGCATTGTCAGCCTTCAGTTCAAGAGTCAGGCACCGTCAGCTTTAGTATCAAGCCTCTCAGTCTCGGCGTCAGGCGGTGTCAGCCGGGCTATATAGAGGCTTTTGAATATTACAAATGGCGCGGTTCTCGGGCGGTTGTTGGCATCAATGATTCAGAGGCGCCCGGTGCCATGTCATGATTCATGCAGTGTTGCCACCTTCCCCTCACCCCTCCTTCCACCCACCCCTCTTCCCCTGCAGCCTCCCCCTTACTCACTCACCCCACCCTCTCTCCCACCTAAAAACATTCCCCCTCCCCATCCTCCTCTTCCTCTTTTTCCTCAACTTCCATCCCTTTGGCGCATCCCTTTCCAACTACCGAACTCCCTTCCCTCAGCTTCATCTCCCTCCATCCCACCTCCCCCACCTAAACCCATCCCCCTTTCCTCCTGGTCCTCCTCCTCTTCCTCTTTTTCCCTCAACTTTCATCCCTTCCCTGCAACCCACCTCCCTCTCTTACCCCCCAAAGCACTCTCTTCCTCCTTCTTCTCGTCCTCCTCCTCTTCCTATTCCTCCTCCTCCTCCTCTGCAGCTTCCAATACATCTCCCACACCTCCATTTTTCCTCTCAATTATCCCCATTTCCCTTCCTCCCTTACTACCAACCTCACCCCTCCCATTTCTTACTTCCATCTAGCCCCCATTCCCATATTCCTACACCTCTTTCCTAGAACTACCCCCTCCCCGACCTTTCCCGCTACCTATCTCCTCCCCTTATCTTCCTTCACCCCCACTTACACCCTTATATCACTCACCTATCTCCCCCATAGCCCATTCATCTAATCCACCACTTTACTCCCCCATCATCAATCTCTTCCTCACTCCCCAACCACTCCCCTCTCCCCATCACTTCCCCATTTCCCACCTCTTCCACATCCCTTCCTCCCCTCCCATCCCACGTCCTTTAATTCCCACCTTCGTCCCCATATCCAACTCCCCTTCCCTTCTCCTCCCCTTCCTCTCCTCCTTCCTCCTCCCTCCCCCTTCCGCAGTGTTGCCATGACGAAGCAAGAAAAAAAAAGACTACATAAATCGGAAATAAACTCTTCTATTATGCATCCGCTCGATATTTTTTTCTTTCACACTTTTTTCCCTTTCGTTTTGGTGTGATGTGATGATTTTTTGTTTTTGGCTTTTGTTTTTGTTTTTGTGGTGGGTGGGCGCGGGTCTTTTTTTTTCTGGGTGAGTCTAATATTTATTCCGAGTGGTGGTCCAATTCTACTTTCAAAATATTTTAATCCGCCACAACGGGTTTATTGCGCTTTTAAGAGTATTCTGACGCCGAGGGGGAAACTGAAAGAAATATTTTACCACCTCCGGACTTTTGTAAAATAAGAAAACCATTTTGCTCGTCGACCCAGTAAGCGAAATACAGCCACGCGCCAAAATATTTTACGTGGAAACAAATATTCATAAAAAGAGACGCCGTGGAAAATATATACACAACAAATCAATAACAAGAATAATAGTGAAAATTTCGATAACAATAATAATAATAATAATAATAATAATAATAATAATAATAATAATAATAATAATAATAATAATAATAATAGAAGAGAAAGGGGAGGGGATTTTGAAAGGGCATGAGGATGCGAAGAAACAGTGGGAAGAAGAGGAGGGAGAAAATGAAAGGAGAGAGGAAGAGAAGACGAATGCTGAGGTGTGACAAAAAGTAGGAATGGGAGAGATGAAAATAGTATAGCCAACACAAGAAGAGGGGAAAGAAAAAGAAAAAACTATGTACATGAACAAAGTAAATAGACATATACATTAGCATACATTAAAATGAGAAAGGTAAACAAACACTAAAACAAAACTATCAGTAAAAAAACTAACACCATATTCCAACACCACTATACTACAATATCCACCACCACCAGCATCACCATCACTGCTATCACCAACAACAAAAGGCAGATACTAGGAAAGAGGAAACAACAACAAAATAAAAGAAAGAATGAAAGGTCAAGTAGGAAGATGAAAGAGAGAAAAAGCGATGAACAGAAGTGGGTAAAGTACTGCAGAAGCGTTTGACAAGAGGAAAGGGATGGAAAGGGGGAGAGAGAGAGGGAAGAGGATGAGGGAAGGGAGGCAGAAGTAAATGGGGGGAAAAGAGAGGGAGTTAAAGGAGGAGAAAGAGGAGGAGGAAAGAAAGGTAGGGAGTAACATACAAAGGGGGGAGTATGGAGGGATGGGAGAGGAGATTGGGGAGTGGAGGGGAGTGGAGAGGAGAGGGGAGAGGGGGGGACCACTAACAAGGCTCTTTTCCCTACAGCACCTCGCCTCCCGCCCCTCCCTCACCTTCTAAATCATTAACAGGACGTATACGAGAGCCAGGTAAAAAATCCCTCCCTTACCCCCCCCTCCCTTTCCCTCTCCCTCGTTCCCTTCACTCCCTAACCCGTTCTTTCCCCTCCTCCTCCTCTAACCCCCCATTCCCCCCGTCTACCTCTAAACCCCACTCTCCTCTCACGTCCCCCTTCAACCCTTCCTCTTCCCCTTCTCCATCTCTTCCTCCTCCTCCCCACCTCTCTTACCTCCCACGCCTCCATTTCTCCCTCCTGTTACCTCCCAGTCAGTTTCCTCCCTCGCTCACTTCCTCTCCTGCTTTGCTTTTCTTCCGCTCTTTCACTTTATCTATTCTTACCTTCCTCTATTTCTCCTTCATTCCTCTCTCTGTTATATCATCCTTTCATCTGTCTATTCCCTCCATCCTTTCCTCCACACTCCATCCTTATCTTACACTACTCCCCCTCCATTTCGTCTCTCAAGTTTCCCATCCCTCCATTTATCCGGAACCTCATCTTACCTCCCTCCTTCCCTCCCTCCCAGTTTCCCTCTCCTCTCCTTTCCCTATCTTCTCTCAGTTGTTTTCTCCTTCCTTTTATTTCTTCACGATCCTTTTCTTCTGTTGCCTTTCATAAAAATCCATTTATTTTCACTTTTGTTTACCATTCATCATTTCAGACCATTTTCTATTATTTTTCATTTTACGCATTGATGTTTGTTTTTGGTGAATCCCTGTCTCTATCCTGATCTGCATGCAAAACCCATTGAATAATACAGCATCGAGCGAGACTGCCACTTTTGTCATAATCACTGGAGGAGGAATTCCACCCTAAATATAACTGGTCATATTTATTGTCACAGAAAAAAAAACTCACACAAATTCAAACTAGAGAGAAAAAAACAAACAAATAAGAAGAAGCAGCAATATCATGTCACCCTACGTAAGATTTTTTAACATGTATTATTTATTGTCATAGAAGGATAGAGCTCTTAACTCTCACACAAACACAAAACACAGAAATAAAACAAGGAAAGTAAGAAGATGCAACGATGTTTTGACACCAATACACTAGAGACATTTTAAAAGCCCCTTCCTAAACTAAAACAAATACAACAGAAATAACAATAATAATAATAATAATAATAATAATAATAATAATAATAATAATAATAATAATAATAATAATAATAATAATAATAATAATAATAATAATAATAATAATAATAATAATAATAATAAGAAGAAGAAGAAGAAGAAGAAGAAGAAGAAGAAGAAGAAGAAGAAGAAGAAGAAGAAGAGTGACTTACCTTATGAACTCTGGCCTTCTTCGCTGCGTTGATTTCGTTGCTTTGTGTTCCATTGCGAATGTGTAGAAGTAGTAACAGAAAACAGCACCAATAGCAACAGTAGTAGTCTTCTGATAGCTTCTGTTAAAAAAAATATATATATATATATATATATATATATATATATATATATATATATATATATATATATATATATATATATATATGAAAAAGTATTAATATTTATTTACCCGTGGAAGAAGAAAAAATAAATAAATGCAACTGAAAATTTGAGTAAAGGTTTCTGTGACTTTTCTGAACACGAATAAAATAAATGTAACATAAATAAATAGAAAGAGAGATAGAACATAAGAACATAAGAACGTAAGGAGTCTGCAAGAGACCGGTTGGCCTATACAAGGCAGCTCCTGTACACTCAACCCCACCTTACCTCACCATCCATGGCTTTATCTAACCTCTTGAATGTATCTACGGTATTGGCACCCACAACATGGGCCCCAAGCCTGTTCCATTCGTCCACCACTCTATTGGTGAACCAATTCTTGCCTATGTCTTTGTTAAATCTGAATTTGTCTAACTTATAACCATTGCTACTTGTCCTACCCGGCTCTTTTACTATCAAAATCTTATTGACATCCCCTTTATTAAATCCCTTCATCCATTGATAGACTTCGATCAAGTCTCCTCGCAACCTTCGCCTTTCTAGCGAGTGTAGATTTAACTGCTTCAGCCTGTCTTCATAAGGCAAGTTTCTCACCCCCTGAATCATCTTTGTCATCCTCCTCTGTACAGATTCTAACATCTTCATATCCATTCTATAGTAGGGGGACCAGAACTGAACTGCATAATCGAGATGAGGTCTAACTAGTGCTAAGTAAAGTTTGAGGATGACTTCAGCGCTACTATTGCTTACGCTCCTTGAGATGAAACCAAGTACTCTGTTTGCCCGATTTTTAGCCTGAATGCATTGAGCCCTAGGACGGAGGTCAGCGCTCACTAGGACTCCTAAGTCTCTCTCACGCCCAGACCTACTTAGAGGAGTGCCATTTAAGGAGTAATTGTGTGAGGGGTTATTCCTACCTACACTCAGAATGCTACACTTCCCGACATTGAATTCCATCTGCCACTTCCCCGCCCAATCATATAGTCTGTCAAGCTCATCCTACAGAACGGTAGCGTCCCTGTCTGATGAAGAAGTCAGGTAGATAGATACATGTTATTCAAATATATTTATCATTTTCTTCACCAAACAAATTTCCAAACTCTATAAAAACGTGAGAAAAACAAACATTTGCGGGCTTATTTCATTTTTTTTTTTTTTTGCCCTTGAGCTGATTCCTTTGCTGTAAAAAAAATACCAAAAAAAAATACAAAATGAAAACAGAAAAGAGGCAACAGTCCTCCTCCACCTCCTTCTCCTCCTCCTCCTGCTGTTCCTTCTCCTCCACCGTGAACACTGGCCTCCGTGAACTGTTCAACCGCGCGATTAACATGCATGAATACATTGACCCGTTTGTCCTAATCTATTATAATTGCCGACAAGCAGGCCTCGAGGGGCGGCTGAGTGGCTGTGTTTTGGGGGAGAGAAGGAAGAGAAAAGGACTGGAGGTTATAAAATTAAAGAAAAAAAAAAGGAGGAGGAAGAAACAGACCATGTGTAAATATGAGGATGATAAAGAAGGTGAATAAAGGAGACGGATAGAAGAAAAAAGGAATATAAAAAGTAAAACGGGTTGGAAGAGAAGATAATGGGTAGAGGGGATAAAAAACTAAACAGAAGAAGAAAAAGACCAAACGAAAAACAAGTATAAAAAAGAAGGTTAATAAAGGAGATGGAAGAAAAGAGGAAAGTAAAAGAGAATACAGCTGGAAGAAGAGGAAAATTTAGCGGGATGAAAGCAAAAATAAAAGAAGAAAAAGACCAAATGTAAAAAAAAACAACCGAAGATGATAGAGAGATGGATAAAGAGATGGAAGAATAGAAGAAAAGGAGTTAAAGGGACGGAATCAGAAGAAGAGGAGAAAGAAAGCAAAAGTAGCAAAACGTGAACGATAGGAAAGAATTTAATACGTGGATCGAAAAATAAAAGAATATGAAAAGGAAAACGAATGGTTGAAAGACGAGAGGGCAAAGGTGAAGCAACACTTGTTTGACTCGTGTGTGTGTGTGTGTGTGTGTGTGTGTGTGTGTGCTACAAACAAAAGGTCGATGGAGTTGTGTCTGAAAACATGGGTGAGATACATGCGGAGAGAGAGAGAGAGAGAGAGAGAGAGAGAGAGAGAGAGCAATCAGATACAACAAAACAACAAACAAATAAACAACACCCCAACAACAACAACAACAACAAATATAATACCAAATCCGCCACTCCATTACTCATGCCCGCCTCTCTATCAACCTATTTATCTATCTACCAATCTATCCATCAACCCCTCCATTTATCTATCGAGCGTCAGGCCTTCAATACGTCGATGCATCAAGTAATGGCGCGCATCGATGTAAATAGCATTGATTTTATTTTTTACTATTTTTCAACATTTTGTTCTTTTTTGGGGTTCAGCGGGGGCGAGAGAGAGAGAGAGAGAGAGAGAGAGAGAGAGAGAACGACACATAACATCACAAAAATAAGAAGCAATATCACACACACCACAAGCAACAAACACAAACAAACAAACAACAAACAAAAACAACACAATAGCACATTCCTTCAATAACAAGAACTTGATAAACAGGAATAATAATAAACTTTAGGTACCATATTTTAAGTCACCTGCAAACTTATCTTATGCAATGGAAGTTTTTTTATTTTTTATATATCTGTATTTGCCTGCATATCTTCAACGCTCTCTCTCTCTCTCTCTCTCTCTCTCTCTCTCTCTCTCTCTCTCTCTGACACGAGAAAAGGGGGAGGGTAAGGAGGTACAAAAGGATACAATAAACATACATAATCCCCTTCCTCCTTTTCTCCATTCCTCCCCATCCTTCCCCATCCTTTCTCCTTCCTTCCCTACCTTCCCCACCCTTCCCTCCCTTCCCTGCCTTTCCCATCCTTTCTCCTTCCTTCTCTAGCTTCCCCCTTTCTCTTTCCCTTCCCTCCCTTCCCTTCCCCCACTTACACGTACCGTCTTTCCTTTCCCCTTCTCCCTACCTCCCATCCCTTTCCCCCTCCCTTCCCTTTCCCTCTTTCTTATACCCCCACGTTCTCTCCATCCACCCTCTCCCCTTACCCTCTTCCCCTCCATCCTTCCCCCTCCCTCTCAGCCACGTAGCGAGTTTTATAAGCAAGGGTGTTACGAATGTATTTGCGGCGAATCAATCACGGCACCCCGTAACTCAGGCGCAACAAGGTAAACAGCTGAAAATTATATACGGAGACCCACCCGCGGTCCGCACGTGAAATATGCATCTTGTGGGCAACTGTTGCTGCTGCTGATAATGGTGATGATATTGGTGGCGGTCCTTCTACATACTGCTGTACTTGGGAACGAATGATGGTGAAGAAGTGCTGTGATGGAGGTGAGTTTGTGTGTATGTATGTGTGTGTTTGTGTGTCTGTGTCTGTCAGTGTATGTATGCATGTATATATAAATGTATGTGTCGTTATAGATGTATATATGGAGGACAATGATGGGTGGAGGAAAGTCTATGTATGTATATGTATGTATGTATGTATGTGTATGAATGTGTATGAATGAATAGGTGAATTAAATGATGTATAATGCATCTGAGTTTCTTTTTTTCTTCCTTTATTTATTTTTGCATTGTTAATCCTTCTGCGTCATAGTTTTGGTTTCTGTAAGTCGACTTCTCTCTAAGTTGATCTAAGTATTCCTACAACAACAGACTCAGGGGTCAATGGAACGGAGAGGAACACTGAGGCCACGCGCATCTATACCATACGCCCCCAACTTTACCTTTACCCTTTGTTCACAATTAAGGTTTGAGGGAAAAAAAAGAATAGCAGAGAGGAAAAAAAGTCAGGAGGAACAAGTTGAAGAGGAAACAAAAACTAGAGGAGGTCACGAGAGCCTGTGTGTGTGTGTGTGTGTGTGTGTGTGTGTGTAGAGACGCCCAGTAGAAGCCTGACAGGTCACAATCATTAACCGGCCGTCCGCTAATTGTGTGAGGTCATTCCTGGCTCATCATGATATTTAGCAGTTAATCGGATCACTCTGCGCCGCTACTGGCCAACACAAACGCCCGCCCCGCCTATCACAAGCCTGCGTTTCTGAATCCTTCATTGCCCTCCGGTGACGTCACGCTAACCCAGGCCTGTCATTGGCGGAGAGGGGGTTTGTGTAGGCCAATGAGGTGGTTTTTGTTTGAATAGCACCTTGAGATGTTTTTTGTGATTGAATTTTTTGTATTGGTTTTATTTGTATTTTTAAATTTCATTTAGTAGTAGTAGTAGTAGTAAAGTAGTAGTAGTAGTAGTAGTAGTAGTAGTAGTAGTAGTAGTAGTAGTAGTAGTAGTTGAAGGAGAAGGAGGAGGAAGAGGAAGAGGGGGAGGAAAAAAATTCTGATACTATTTTTTCCCATTTTATCCTTCCAATTCGAATTACAGAAATAAACACACTAATGCCTCTCTCTCTCTCTCTCTCTCTCTCTCTCTCTCTCTCTCTCTCTCTCTCTCTCACACACACACACACACACACGTGGGGGCACCAATCAAATAACGACTTTGTCTAATACTTAATGAATCTAAATTGCCGGTATCACATTACTGGGAAAACGAAGCGTAATGACAGGCACTCGAGTTGACCTTATTGGTAGCGATGATGATGATGACGATGATGATGCGCCTATGTTCACAAATAACAATAATGATAATGTGCGAAATCAAGAGGAGAGTATCAAGACACCTCTCCACCCGAAATTGACCTCCCTTTTGGCCACTCATCTATACTTTTTTTTTTTATATAGGAACAGAGATTAACGGGCTTTTTTCTTCTCATTTATTTTTGCCCTTGAGCTGCTTCCTCTTTTTTTTTTTTTACAATAAAGGAGACGACACAAGGGCAACAAAAAGGGTGTAGAAAAAAACAGCCCGCTACTCACCGTTTCCACAACAACAACAAAAGTAGAGTGGCCAAAAGAGAGGTCTACTGTAAAAAATAAAAAATAAAAAAATAAAAATAAAAGACTTGAAGGGCCAGTGCAACGGAGATGAGCACCGGAGCCACGCGCATCTATATCATATAATCACTCAACTTAACCTTACCATTTAAATAACCTACAATTGTCATCACTATTCTCGATTTCTATATAATACTAAAATCACAATAGCCTATCAAACCCTGTGAACTTACTTCCTACCACTAACAGCATCCTAATATTAACTCAAGTTCATTTGTAGTGAGACAGGAACAAACTACTTAACGAGAACTTAATATACGTATAACTAATAAGCATTGGGTCAAGCTTATGCACTCACTTGGTAACACTGACGTAAGGCCCCGCAAATGAAGTGTGGCTCAGCGTTCCACGGCACACTGCTGATTAGGCTATGCACATGACACTGATATTATTCAACCAATTAACCTATTTCTCTGAGTATGCTGGGCTTCAGTGCTTGTTTAGACTACGATGATTGCCTATTGTGATATGCGTACGTTATAATCTTTATGTATCTATTGTACTGGGAGAAAAGTAAAAAAAGAAAAGAATAATGTTAATGTGATCAGATGAGTTTTTTTTCCCTGTCCACGACGATGCTAACAAACATCTTTACAATATTCTAAAACATACACACGTACACACACAAATAAATAAATACATAAATAAAAATAAATAAAGAAAGAAAGGAAAGAAAGAAAGGAAAGAAAACTGCTTACACATACACACAAAGAAAAAATGAAAGACAAAATGAGAGAGAGCAACTGCTGAGCCCTGCAATACCTTACTACAAACACCATTGCAAGTAACAAAAAAATATACATCTTCAGCTGGGGAGGTTCATACATCTGTAAAAAAACAATGCTCGAGTCTGCTTTATAGATCAGACTTCATTAATACATACATACGTAAATACCAATCTTGAGAGTGGGGTAGATGGATGGCGCGATGGACATAATGGTGTTAATGAGATCTTTGGTGCATTCATGAATGGCCAAGACGAGCCGCGGGATTTAGACAGATCGAGAGATGCATCATTAGAGGAGTTAATAGATGGATAAGATACACAGCCGCCCTCATCAACGACCATTACATCAAATAACTTTAGTTTTTAGCAATTCCGTGGAACTTAAACGCGTGAACTTGCTTTAATGTCGACGACGTGGATGATGTGACTTGGTTGCTTTGTTTTGGGGGTACAAGGATGGAAATTTTGATGGAAGAAGAGGAAATAGACAGAAGATAAAACATAAAACATAAATACAACATAAATAACTGATTACTTTTACCTTCCTTCTTTAATCCTTGGTCAAAAATTAATGTGCAACCTTCATTCCTCCCATCATCTATCTTTCCTTACGCAATATATTAATACAGTCTAACATTGATAAATCAGATCTTATTCCTCCTTTTCCCTATAAAAGAAACACTGGCACAATATATAATAATTTTACTAGGATAATCTTTCTCTTCGTTTAACAACACTTCTACCTTTTATTTTTTACGACGAGGCTAACTTTTTTCTTCGTCATTCAGCACTGGTACTCTTCATTCCTTACCTCACCCCTTTTCCTTCAGCCAATTCTATCACTTCCCTATTAATAAACACAAAAAGCATCTCAACCCATTCCTCGATCATCCCTGAGAAACGAAAACGAGAAACGATAGGCTACGCATGTGGACGAAACCTCACTCCTACTTCATTGTTTCACTCTCATTCCTCACCTCATCCCTCTTCCTTTGGTCAATTCTAACAATATCCTATCAATAAACATACAAAACGCACCTTAACTCATTCCTAAATCATCTCTGAGAAACAAAAACGAAAAACACGAGAACGAAACGAGACACGAGAAACATGTGTCAAACCCTCACTCCTGCTGCACTTCCCTCCATCCGTGCAAGCTACCATAACTAATCCTAATATATCCACTAACTAGCCTTTCCTTATGACCTAATTTCTGTGTCTATATGTCCATTATTCCTTCACAAACAAATGGGACCATATAGTTACCTGGCACGAGCTTTCTCCTGCAAGATAGACGAATATTTCACAGGACGGAAAACGAGAATATCACCACGTGGACATAAAACTCGCAGGTATGAAAAGCACGCTAGTACAAAACGTCGACGCTCTTTTCATCTGTAATTTAATAAAACGTAATATATTCTCGCCATTGCCCTTTTTTTCTCCCTTCCTTTGCATGTACTTTACCATATCTTTGAATTTAATGGATATAGGTGTTCTTTCTTTTATTTATTATCATGTATGTGAGCGAAGGAATCTTGTTAACTTCTGATTTGTTTATTCTCATTTTCATCTTGGTGTTGAAGTATAGCCAACTACGACGGAATCTGACTACCAGTGATGAAATACTTTAAATCCCATCTTTAAATACCACTTCCATTTAAATTACACTACCCAGACTGAATAATTATGGGGTGAAAATCCATAACGTTATTCACCACATAGCCTAATAATACTAATGTTTATTATATTCACTCCATCAATACCTTTTCTACATGATAACTCTGGCACATTATTTCAACACGTGATGGATGGCTGTGTAGGGCAAAGAGAATGTTACGTGAAAAGCCGAACTAATGTAAGTGAGTGTTTTAATTTCTATGGTGTTAATAAATCGTAAATCATGAAGTATTGTTTTCTGCTCATTAAACAGACTATTAGGTGACGCCTCGGGGACTGGTCGAGTTAATTGTGTATGAGAGAGAGAGAGAGAGAGAGAGAGAGAGAGAGAGAGATTTCCAGAGCAACGCATAATACTGTACAGATCTTTTCCCTTCTCTCTCTTTCTCTCTCTCTCTCTCTCACACACACACACACACACACACACACACAACCTATGCACAACGCTTTCTATATACGGACTAACGGACGAACGGACGGAAAACAAATCGAATAAATCCCTGGGGTGAAAAAATAAATAATCGTCCATCTTTCTCCTGAGGCGGGCATTAGTGGCATCGGGGAGGCAATTTGACCAAAGAAAGGCGCGTAATTACCTTAATGAGAGAGTCTATGGACGAGGGATGGAGGGAAAAAGCCGGAGAGAGAGAGAGAGAGAGAGAGAGAGAGAGAGAGAGAGAGAGAGGAGGGATAAAAAATATACACTGCATCTTGTTCATTAATCACGTGGGTACAAACATAGTCACACACACACACACACACACACACATACACACACACACACACACAAGTACACGCATTCACGCACGCACGCACGCACGCATACACACTTTTTTTTTTTTAACTGTATTGCTGTAAATGGTTGGCGTGTCTGAGTTTTCTGAAATTGTGGATGGCAGTATGAAAGCTTTTGTGCATTAGAGAGGAGGTGGTCTGCCTGTCTGTCTGTGTATCTGTCTGTATTAGCATGTGTCTGTCTGCATATATTTCTATCTGTCCGTCTGTGTATTCAAAAAAAATTCTCCGTGTCTATTAGTTACTTCGTCTGTTTTTATTTTTTTTAATTTTTTTACTGTCTGTTGTGTCAGTCTGCTTTGCCTGAATGTCTGTTTTCGTCTGTGTTTTTTCTTCATCTCAGTCTGTTGTTCCGTGACTGACCTATCTATCTAGCTGACTCTTAATCTGTATATCTGTCTGTCTGTCTGCCTGTCTGTGGTTTCTGTTGATCTGCCATAAGTCTGCCTGGATGTCGACCTTTATCACACAGCCACAAACACCTCTAAGAGTAATAACAACAACAACAACAACAACAACAACAACAACAACAACAACAACAACGACGACGACAACAACAACAACAACAACAACAACAACAAGATCATAATCATTAAAACAATAACAACAACAGCACCAGCAACCTGATAAGACGTGTTCCTTCCTTCCTGTCTCCCTCAAGTCTTCTAATCCAGTGCTCGAGTGAATGAATAACTAACAGACCAAATTACACAGCACGCGAATCCTAGTCAAACAATATTAGGGAACACGACACTGCAGCACACACACACACACACACACACACACACACACACACAGAGGGTTGACATACAAACATAATCATCACAAACGCCCCCCCCCAAAAAAAAAAAAAATCAACCGGTAGTGTTCATGTCTGTCCTCCCTCACTCACGTCTTTAACTCCTGCCATTAGAATACATAAAACAGCTAACGAATACCTGTCTTTCCCCCAAGTATTACAATTACCTGAGACTAATCACCCCGGGGGCATTTAAACCGAAACAACAAAAAATACCACTCGAAAAGAACCCAACATTTCGAGGCCAAACCGTAAAATATTGTTGAGGAAATACAATTAACATGCAACACATACGTATATTTCCCGCGATCCCGGACTTTACCTGGTTGTATTATAAAGACAGACCAGTAATTAAGTCGCTATCAAACTGGCCAATTACTCGGCGCCCCTCACGCGGCAGCCAGGTGCGACTAAAGACCCAGGTGAGGCTCAGGTGAGGATAGGTGGCAGGTACGGCGCCGAACGGTAATGTACGTGGCGGAAAGGGAGAGGAAGAGGTGAAGGGGAGAGTAAAGAAAAAGAGCTTGAGGGAGGGAAGACAAGGAAGAAAGGATTGAACGAATGAAGACAAGGAAGAAGAAGAACGGTAATGTACGTGGCGGAAACGGGAAGAGGTGAAGGTGAGAGTAAAAATGAAATAGAATAATTAAAAAGAAGGAAATAGAAGAGCTTGAACGAATGGAGAAAAGGAAGTAAAACGAATCAAGACAAGGAAGAAGAGATTGAATGAGCGAAGAAGAGTTTGAATAAATGAAGAAATAGGAGGAATAGATTGAATGAATGAGGACAAGGAAATAAAACGAATGAAAATGATAAAGTGAAAGAGCTTGAAAGAAAGAAGAAATGGAAGTAGACCGAATGAAGACAAGGAAAAGAAAAACCTGAACGAATGTAAACAAGAAGAAGAGCTTAAACAAATGAAAACGAGAAGAGCTTGAACGAATGAAGACAAAAAAGCATGCAGGGAAGAAATCGAATCAATGAGAGAAGAAAATGAGCAAGAGCAGAAGAAAGGAAAGGAATTATTAGAATGAACACGAACGAAAAAATTAAAAGAGGGAAGGTATGAGTGTGCTACCGGACAAATCGATGATCATTTAACCGAAGAACTCACGATATAGAGGAAAATAGAGAATGAACACGCAGGTGGAACAAAATAAATATATATAATTTAAAATAAAAACAGAGATAAAATATATATTCGTGCACATTTAAATATAATGAACGAAATCAAAAAAGGAAAAGATTATAGACATGATAAGACTGACTCGTCCAATTGATCCTTTAGTCTGAATGGACAGGTGATCAAAACATAAATAGGAGGAGGAGGAGGAGGAGGAGGAGGAGGAGGAGGAATTACTTTTGAAGGAGAACGAAGAGGAAGACTAGATGAGGATTTGAACGAGGAGGAAGAGGAGGAGGAAGATCAGTAAATGGAGGTAGAAGAAGAGGAGGAAGGACAAAAAGATAATAGGGAATAGGAAAATAGGGGAGAGCCTTTGAGAGGAACGGAAGGAAGAAGGGAAGGAAGGGAGAAAGGGAGGGAGGAAAGGAAGTAGGGAGACACTGAGAGGGGAAGAAGAAGGAAGAAAGAAATGGCGGTAGAGAATGAAAGACAGGGAGAATAGAGAATAGAGCGATTGAAAGTGGAACGGAAGGAAGGAAGGGAGGGAGGAAAGGAAGTAAGGAGACAGACAGAGAGGGAGGAGGAGGAGGAAGGGAAGGGAGAGACAGGTAGGGAGATAGGAAGGGAGAGGGAGTCAGGGAGGAACCGCTTATATACTAATGCGTGGCTATAATCTTTGGCATTTGTCGAAAGGGAAATGCCTGGCTCTTTGGATCGGCCGCCATTTGTCATTCGAACCTTGCAGTTGATGTGTAATTGGGACGGGAATTAAAAGTCAAAAGATACTAGTTAAATTCGTAATTAGGCACCGGCTTAGGCAGTTGGCATGATATATGTTGCCTTCTCGTGTTCTATATTATGTGGCGGGGCTGCGGGCGAGAGGGGCGTAGCGGGAGGAGGCGAGGAAGGGACGGAGAGACGGAAGGCGTGCAGGAAGAGCTTGCTAGGCGGGGTGTGGCGGCGGGTGGGTCTTCGGGTCGTAGCGCCTTCTTGCCCGTGAGTTCGAAGCATTATTCTGGCGAGTCTCAGGCTGGTGGAGAATGTAATACCTTTTTTCTTCTGCTTGTGGTTCTTCTTCTTGTTGTTCTTGTTGTGTTTCTTCGTTTTCGTTTATTTCTTGTTCTTGTTTTTGTGGTTCTTCGATGTCATTTTTTCCTGCTTCGTTCTCTCTCGTTCTTCTCCTCCTCTTCTTCCTTCTACCCGTGTTCTGTCTCATCTATTCATCCATGTAATTCCACCTCTTCCTCCTCCTCCCTGCCACTCTTCCTGCTTCTTCTACCCTTCCTCCTACTCTCCTCCTCCTTCTCCTCCTCCTTTCATTCATGTGACTTTACTGTTTTCTTCAATTGTTTTTTTTTCGTCCTTTTCTTTCCTCTTTAATCGTAGTTGTAGTTGTAGTAGTAATAGGCATCATTCTTTTCCTCTTCCTCTTCTTCTTCTTCCTTCTCTTCCTCCTCCTCCTCCTCCTCCTCTTCCTCCTTGTCAAAACCACCGAGTCATTGCATAAAAACATCGCAGAGCTCTTCGCGTGTACAACTAACTTACGTTCACACACACACACACACACACACACACACACACACACACACACACACATACACACACACACATGCACGCACACATTATATCAGGCTATTATTAATGTGTCATATATTTTCTTATTACAGACACGTTTTGCATACAGGCAAGATACAATAAGATAAACGGCGGGGACGGTTTTTGTTTTATTTATGTTTTTACTTCTTGCTGATCAACTTTTTCCTTCGTTTTATTACTATTATCATTATCTTTATTATTTTATTTACTTTTTCTTATTACTATTACTATCATTGTTGTATTCCTATTAACTCTATCTTTATAATTTTATTCTATTCATGTCACTATTATCTTTATTATTACTGTTGGTGAAGTAATAGAGATAGTGGCAGTAGTTGCAGTAGTAATTGTAGTAGTAGTAGTAGTAGTAGTAGTAGTAGTAGTAGTGGTGGTAGAAGTAGTAGTAGTAGTGGTAGTAGTAGTAGTAGTAGAAATATTATCATCAATATCTTTCTAATTCTTCTCTTTCTTATATTATGTTGCTTCCTTTTATAAGCATTAATAGTTGCTTTATCATCTTCTTCCACTTCTTGTTCATCTTCCTGTTCTTCTTATTATTAGTATTAGTGGTAGTTTTGATGATATTATTGCTGTGGTTATTGCTGAAAAATATATATAAAGAATCTCTCTCTCTCTCTCTCTCTCTCTCTCTCTCTCTCTCTCTCTCTCTCTCTCTCTCTCTCAATAGCCGTGTAAGGTCAGGCAGGTTCACCGAGATCTCCTCAAGGTCACACGAACCTGTTTCCAACCACGTGACCGCCGTTTGTTTGTCTGTTTGTCTGTCTGTCTGTTTCTATCTCTGTTTATCTGTCTGTCTGTCTGTCTCTCTGTCTCTCTGTATGTATGTATGTATTTATATGTGCATATGTATGTCTCTCTCATTCATACATATACATATATAATGACACACGCACACGCACACACACACACACACACACACACACACACACACACACACACACACACACACATACACACACATACATTCATACATATATATATATATATATATATATATATATATATATATATATATATATATATATATATATATAGAGATATTGCGACAGATACACACAGACACACACACACGCACTTTAATGAGTCAAGAAACGTGTGAGTGAGGGTTTGAAGGTCATGAGAGAGAGAGAGAGAGAGAGAGAGAGAGAGAGAGAGAGAGAGAGAGAGAGAGAGAGAGAGAGAGAGAGAGAGAGAGAGAGAGAGAGAGAGAGAGAGAGAGAGAGAGAGAGAGAGAGAGAGAGAGAGTACAGTAACCCCAAAGTACTTATACTATAGAGGTCACAAAGAATACAAACATGATAAATACGAGCACATTAAAGCTAAATGAACAAAAGACGACTGTGGAAAGAGAGAGAGAGAGAGGGAGAGAGAGAGGAGGGGAGAGACACATAAAAAAATATATTACAATTGCGGTCATTATCTCATTCATCGTCATTACGCAGTTTTCTAATTGAGGTGCATGCATATAATAATAAACATAATGAACCTCTTCCCCTTCCACCCCCTCCCACTCTTCCTCCTCCTCCTCCTCTTCCCCTTCCTCCTCGTCATAAATAAACCGAGTCGTATATTGAGTCATTATTTCATGTCGCTGATATTGCCGTACAGTGGATCAATTTTTCTTTTATTTTTCGACATGACAAAATAGCGGCTCATATTTCAGGGTCTAAACGCAGGGGCAGAACATCAATGGGCGATATTTCTCCAAACGCAAACGGCGGCAATGAATGGAGTGAGCGACGCGTAAAGATTGTGCAAGATGTGGACTCGGCGATGAAAAAAAGTGTGACGGGTTGAAGAAATGAGGAGAGCACGAGAAAA
>NC_066513.1:14665209-14710209 GCF_024679095.1 Eriocheir sinensis | reverse complement strand
CGTTGACTTCTGTCTTATTTACGAGTACTTCTTTCTTGCTCCCCTTCTTCCTTCCTTCTATCTTTCCTCTCTTGTAACTCTCTCTCTTTCTCTTTCTTTATTTATCTATCCGTCTATCTATCGTTTATCTTTAGTCTTTTACTTTATCGTCGTTTTCCGCTTCTCCTCCTCCTCCTCCTCCTCCTCCTCCTCCTCCTTAATCTTCTCTCGTCTTAAAGCCATGAATGAGACGTTTAAAAAGTCATCAGTAAATAATAACACTCGAATCTGCACACAAACTCACATCATTTTTATCTCTTGTTACGTCAAAAAATGCAAAATCATGAAATATTCTCAAGCCTAATTTCTTGCTAAGGGCGTTTTAAGATCGTTCCATGTTAATTTCCTTCATACTTTTTTTCTCTCTCTACTTCATTTAATGTTTCTTCGAGTCAAATTTTAAAACGGAGATAAAAAAAAAACGGGTATATTTCAAGACGTGGATTTCCGGTTATTAGTTTTCCGAAATTCACACAAAAATAAACATGTAATTATCAGAACACGTTTAAAATGATGGAGTAGTGAAACCAAGGCGGGGTGGAACGCTCTGAGAAGTGAGTGATATAAGGTGATGGTGGTGGGGGTGATAATGGTGATGATGGTGGTGGTAATAGTGGTGGTGGTTGTGATGGTGGTAGTGGAGGTGATATTTTTTTTTTTTTTTTTGCATTGTTATAGCATAGGAGACAGTTCAAGGCAAAAATAGATACATGAAAGAAAAAAAAAACTACAATGCACTGATCTTGTAAATAGGCCAGGAAGAAGCTCCGAGAATATCAAGTTGGATAAAATTAAGTGGATTAAATGGATGAGTATTACGATTAAGTTCAAGTTCAGAAAATCTTAAGTTCGATATATGTCAGGAAAGTGTCTAGTTGAGAGATGAAGAAATTGAGTTTTTGAGGCATAGAGGGACGCTACACTATGTTCTTTTTGCCCTATTCAAATGGTAAGTGTTCAGCAGCATCTAGCCTTGAATTGTCTAATGCTTGCTCAGATGGTGATGGTCGTGGTGGTGGTGATGGTGGTTGTGGTGGTGGTGGTGGTGATGGTCAAAATTGCCGAGTCATAATGGCATAACTTAATCGAGTGACCTATCCTGTGACCTCTCTCTCTCTCTCTCTCTCTCTCTCTCTCTCTCTCTCTCTCTCTCTCTCTCTCTCTCTCTCTCTCTCTCTCTCTCTCTCTCTCTCTCTCTCTCTCTCTCTCTCTCTCTCTCTCTCTCTCTCTCTCTCTCTCTCTCTCTCTCTCTCTCTCTCTCCCCACCCCCCCTTCTGTTTCACGTTTTAAAATTTACGAGTCTTTATGCCAAAATCTTGCCGAGAGAAAAGTGCCCAAAAGAAAAAGAAAATCTGCAGCCTCCTCGTCCTCATCCTCATCATTCCTCTCCCCCTCTTCCTCCTCCTCGTCCTCATCCTCCTCCTTCTTCTCCTCTTCCTGCTCCTCCTCATTTCTGTTTTGATTTTTTTGCACTTTCTTCATCCTATAAAACAAAAAACCTACACAAGTGACCACCCAGGAGACTAAATGTAAATATATAAAAAAAAACTAAATAAGAATAACAATAATAAAGTAAAGAAGATGAATAAAAAATGATACGAAGAATTAGAATATGAATAAAACAACAAACAGACCCATAATACTGAGAACCCAACCCTAGAAATGAAAAATATATATACGAAAGCAAATCAAGAGAGAAATGAGAGGGAAAAAAGGAGTGGGGAAAGGGGTGGAGTGGGCAAGGGATAACAAACGAGAGGGAAGAGAGAGAAAGAGGGAAAGAATAGAGGTGACTTGAGAAAGGGCGGGAGAGAAAGAGAGGGAGAGAGGGATACGGAGAGAGAGGGAGTGAGGAGGGAATGAGATACAGTCTTCAATACTCTATTACTCACAACTTCCTTACCGGGTTCAATGTGGATTCGGAACCCCCTTAACCTCACCCTTTTACCCTCCTCCTCTATCCCACCCCACCCCCTCCTCCTCCTACCTGGGCTCGAACCCGCGGAGCCAGGTATAATTGGTCAAGACTCAGGTAAATCATCCGGCAGATAGAACTCCATCACCTTTATCACAACAATTAAAGCCGTAACTCAGGGCTAAAACCAAAAACTTAATGTTATAGATCAATTTAGAATTATGACCACAAAATTCTTTATAACTCACGATAATTTATGACACTCCCTTCTAAGTAATTATAGAGTGAGGCTGGCTATGTGTGATTGCCCCAGACATCTTGCGAGAGAGAGAGAGAGAGAGAGAGATGAGAGGCAGGAAAAATAAGATAATGTCCAAAATAGATAAGTTACTGAGCTTGACTTCTGATAGGTGGAGTGCATGGTGTGGTTGGGATGGGAGGGGGGAGGGGGATGGGGAGGAGGCGGGTGAATCTGGATATAACGTGGATGTGAGGTGGATGTAGCGATGTGGTGTGGATGAGGTTGTGGATTGAAGTGATTTGGGAAGGACTTTGTATATATATTTCTTTTATTTTCTTATTAATGTGCATTGAGGTTAATTCTTGAGGTTAATGGCAGTTTAAATATGTATTGAACTTTACTTACTAACTTACTTTCTTACTTACTTACTTACTTACTTACTAAAATGTGTGTATGAGTGATAAAGAAAGAAAATAAAGAGAGAGAGAGAGAGAGAGAGAGAAAGGTCAACGATATTGCGGTTAAAAGATGATTATGATGATTCAAACCACAATGAAAGCAATTGCTGCAACCATCACCATCACCACCACCACCACCACCACCCCTCCACCACCGCCATTACATCACCTCCATTTCCAACACCACAACACCACCACAACTCCCAGCAATGGTATCCGCGTCAACACCTCCACCACCACAGCCGCTTCCACCGCCATCAAAGGTACGATCAATCACAAAGGCAAAGGTACAAACAACAACGACATCGACAACCAACAACAACAACAACAACAACAACAACAACAACACAGCAATAGCACAAACAGTAATAAATAACTACATGATGAAGAAAAAAATAGTAACGGAAATAACAACAACAACAACAACAACAACAACAACAACAACAACAATAACTACAGTGAATACAACCTTAACAACAACAAATACATCAACACCAAGAAGAACAAGAACAGGAACAAGAACTAGAAGAATAAGAACAAGAAGAGTAAGAAGAGGAACAACAACAACAACAACAACAACAACACCTTCAAACACTAGCCTCCCATTCTCTTTACTACTCAGGAAGTGACTCAGGAGCAAAGAACGCCAACTACTATATTTTCCACCTGACACACATACAAAGGCGCTGGTAACACTGAACCCCTCTCGGACTGACTGACTGATTGCTTGAGTTGGCAACAGTTTGGGAAAAAATAAAACAGAGAGGAAAAGTTTTAGCAACAAATGATGGGAAATTGAATAAGTATCTTGAGTTACGGATACTATGAAGCCGTAACAATCCTTTCATGTATATATAATCATGAAAATAAGCTACTTAAACAATGAAAACCTGCTCTGTCTATCTGTTTGCTGGGGTGTCTGTCTGTCTGTCTGTTTATCTGTCTGTCTGTCTCTCTTTCCCTCGTCAAGATCAGAGATACAAAAAAATAAAAAATAAACGAAACTATAAATAAAAACTTGTCTGTATGTCTCTCTGTCTGTCTGTCTCTCCTTCGTCAAGTTCAAAAGTACAAAAAAACACCAAAACACGGAAAGAAGGAGAACGCAGAAGATGGAGGAAGAGAGCGAGACTTAATAATGGCAGGGAGAGACAGACAGAGAGAGACGATAATTGTAGTAATGTGTGTTGGAGGTTCTGGCAGAGGGATCAGTTAGTTCTTTCTTTCTCTCTCTCTCTCTCTCTCTCTCTCTCTCTCTCTCTCTCTCTCTCTCTCTCTCTCTCTCAGGTCTTTTTCGTGGTCACGACGTTGGTTTGAAGAGAGAAAGTCGGTCTGTTAGGCATTTAGACCAATACTTCTTCGGTAGATGGAGGAGGAGGAGGAGGAGGAGGAAGAGGAAGAGGAGGAAACAAACAGGAATGCAACTATAGGAGGTCAGGAACAGGTCAGTGACGTGTAGTGTTCCTGATTGAAGTACGTGACTGCATGTGGACCGTCGGCTGAGATTTGATTTATTGTAGTTTTTTGTTTTATTTTTTTGTTACTCACCTTTGTTTTTCGTGCGCTGCATCCTGCCAGGTGGTGTAGGTGATGCGGACGTTCTTGTTGAATGGTAACCTGAGGGGAAAAATAATAATAATAAATCAATGGTAAAAAAAATATTGGATTTTGAATGGAAAGAAAAAAATGGCTCCTATAATTATCGATTTATAAAAAAGGCAAAATCTATACTGAAATGAAACGTCCGAGGAAAAAAAAAACAATAAAATATTAATGGTAAAAATACTGGGTCATATGAAAAGAACAAAAAAAAAAAAAAATCCATTAAAATCGGCATGCATAAAGTTAATCTAGAATGAAAATAAACTTTATTGCCATTATTCCTTCACTGAAATTTCCTTACATAGCATAATCAAATGAAAAGAATAAAATAAACGTATATCCTCAAATAATTATCAATGAAAAAATGGATTTCATAAGAAAAGAAAAATAAAGTCCACCAATATCGATATGAATAGCTATTTTAGGATGAAATATAACTTAACTGCCATGATTACTTCACTGAATGCGCCTTACAATACAAAATTCAATAAAACTAATAAAACACCGAATATCTCCTTAAATAGTGCATGGATTATTGCTGGCAAGTGAAAAAGGAAACTGAAAAAACAAAAGGAAATAAAAATAAGAAATGAGAAAGATAAACGCATTCACACAAACAAAGAACGACGACTTAAGCGCAGGAAAAGTTTAGGAATATTCAAAGTGTAGCAAATGGTAAACTTGATACAAACGAGAAAAAAAGGAAATAATTGCTTAGTGGTGGAGGGAGATGGCAGGATTAGAAGAAGTGAAGAAGAGAAAGAGGAGAATTAGGAGGAGGAGGAGGAGGAGGAGGAGGAGGAAGAGGAGGAGGAGGAGGAGGAGGAGGCTGTAAGGACTGGGTATGAGGGATAATAACTGGGTATTGGATATGTCAAAGGAAACTAACAGACCGACAGACAGACAGACAGACACAAACACATAGACAGAAAGACAGGCAGACACAGTACATATAGATAAACAGACGGATGGATAAACAAAGACAGTCAGACATAGACAAACAAACAAAGAAACAAACAAACATACATACAGACAGACAGACACATTCATCAAACACAGACAGACATACACAGACGAACAGACGAACAAATCAACATGCAGACTCACATCCATCTCATTCTGTCAATCCATTCATACACACAGTACATACACACATACACACATACATACACACATACGTTAATCTACGGTACACACAAGCCTGGGTTCGAACCAATGACCTCCATGACCCTCGGCCGCCATATTGTGACGTCATAGGTGGAGGGTCACGTGACCTGTACATAGACGGCATAATGGAATAAAAGAATGTCCCTCCGTGTGTGTGTGTGTGTGTGTGTGTGTGTGTGTGTGTGTGTGGATGTTTCTAAGCCAAAATAAACACAGCGGTAGTGTGTTTTTATTTGTTTTACGCCGCACCACTCTGCCTGCCTGCTGCACACACACACACACACACACACACACACACACGGTAGTCGAAATCAGTATGCGGGAAAAAGCACCATTGAAATATGCGGTCTATTGAGGGGACGACCAAAAGGGAACCCCAAGACACACACACACACACACACACACACTACTCACCCCCCCCCATCCCCCGTCCCCCCTCCCCACTCACACACTGACGTTGAAATTAGCAGAAGCAGAGTCAAGCATTCTCCGCCTCAGTTTCCATATGTGTGAATTATTCTAGACAAGTGTATTTCTGATTTATAAGGCGAGAGAATCTGACACGTAGGGATTTAATAGGATAGAATTCAGTGATACGTGCGAGAGAGAGAGAGAGAGAGAGAGAGAGAGAGAGAGAGAGAGAGAGAGAGAGAGAGAGAGAGAGAGAGAGAGAGAGAGAGAGAGAGAGAGAGAGAGAGAGAGAGAGAGAGAGAGAGAGAGAGAGAGAGAGAGAGTAATTGTCTTATCAAACCTCAACTCCTGTGTATAATTTATCTACTCCTTATCTCCTTATTTCTTCTTTATCATCCTTCTTCCTTCTTTACCTCCTTCCTCCTCTCCTCTCAGTTTTTATCAATATACTGAATTTAAAAGGACAATATCTATCTCTCTACCTCTATCACTTTACCTCTACGTCAACCTCTCTCTCTTCACTACCCACTAACTATATCATATACTGTCATATTTTCTTCGCAGCATCCGAAATTTAAAGGTACTCTCTCTACTTCTACCACCTCTACCTCTCTAACTCTAACTCTATACATCTCTACTTCTTCCTCTTCCTTCACTAACCACTAAGACACCACCGCTACACTAAGAGATCTTCAGGAATATTTCAAGGACAGCTTCGGGGGGCATCATGCGGCATTCAGTGACTTGGGTGCCTGGCGTCCCTCTTCTCCTCCATATTTCAGTACTTCAAGACGCAGAGATTTCTTGTTCCCGCGACTCACTGGTGTTACGATGAAATTCAGGGCTGGGTTGAGTGACAGGTGTGAAAGTGTTGAGTGTGTAAGGGGTGGGGTGGGGATTTATGGGGTTGCCTGAAGGGGGGTGGAGGGGGTATTTTATATGTGTGTATGTTTTTTCTTGTTTTATTTATATTTATTTCTCTATTTTTTTGTCTCTATCCATCTCTTGTTATCTCCAATCTTTCCTGCTACCCACTTTTTTGTGTGTAAATGTGTCTGTCTGTTTGTCTGCCTGTCTGTCTATTTGCCTGTCTGTGTGTATGTTTCTTTGTCTGTCTGTCTGCCATTCTTTTTTCTTTGATTTATTGCATTGTATGAGTTTAATCAAGGAAAGCCATTAATGTGAAATAAGGAAAGCTAATTGAATTCTCCCATAATTGTCTAACTGAACTACTACTCCTTGTCTGTTTCTTTGTTTTCTACTGTAATATCTAAAGTTGTTAATCATATTTATCATTTAACTTCCTAATACCTGAACGCTTTGTTATGGATAATTCGCTAAAGTCTGTTAATTAGGTTTTCGCTTCTCGTATTCGTTTCACTAATTCTTGATATAACATTTCATCATTTGCTTGCCTAACCCCCCACTCCCGTTCCTCCTCCTCCTCCTCCTCCTCTTTCTCCTCCTCCTCCTCCTCCTCCTCCTCCTCCTCCTCCTCTTTCTCCTTCCAAACCCACCTTAGCCCGCGCTCCCTCTTGTACCTCGCGCCCTTCCAGAAGAAATCACAAGACCATTCTACCAGCTGTCACTTGTACGAACCAGACGCTGTTTCCTGGTATGGGCAAACTAACTACTAGAGTCAATTTAGTTGGAGACAGTGTGGTGAGAGGCCAACTTACGGAGTTTTGCGGACGGAATACGTTGACACGGCAGCGTTTCTGTATCCCCGGAGCCAAACTGGACGATATTGAATCAGCTGTCGATGCAGTTTCAGTAAATGCGAAGGACGACACAGTGTATCTGATCCATGCGGGAACCAACGACCTTCAGTCAACTCAAATTCAGGACCTGTTAGCAAAATACCGTCAAGTCATTCGGAAATACAAGACCAAGTCCCCTCACATCATCGTCTCTGGAATTCTACCGAGAGTCAATACGTTCGCCGGATACAACAACAGTAAAGCGTACGGCGTCAACACTAGTCTAAAGCAGTTATGTAACGATGAAGGCGTAGGGTTCATGAACGCATGGCATCACTTCAACCAGCGCCCAGATTTGTTTTGGGAGGACGGACTCCACTTGAACGAGGTCGGTTCGGCGCGGCTAGGAAGGCTCCTGAACGATGCAGCTATTCAAAACCTGGAGGCGAGGGCAAGGCAAAGGCAACCCTTGATCAACCGAACCGTAGCGTCGATGCGGCTTGCAAGAAACTGTGTAACCAACGACGCCTCCGACAAGCGAACTCATTCAACACGACGCGGCCAAACCAGTAGTCACATTTCCATTTTGTACACAAATGCACGCAGTCTATTACCCAAAAGGACGAAAGTAGGGCGTATAGGGCCACGGCGAAACCAGAGGTGGGAGCCATCACAGAGACTTGGGCCAACTCTGCACATCTAGTATCTGAACGGTCATTTCCCGTAAAATCGAATGCACAAGAAAGGAGGAGGAGTAATTTGCTACGTAAAAGTACGCTCCCTGCCATAAAATAGACAAACAGGACGCAGAGAATTACGACTCCGTCTATGTGGAAATAACTGCGAATAATAAGAAACTAACACTTGCGACCGTATACAGGCCTCCAAAACAACAGGCAGCCGATGACACTGCCCTGTACGAAGAGCTTCACTCTCTAACACAAAGTAAAGAAGCAATAATAATTGGGGACTTTAATTGCCCTAACATTGACTGGGGACAATTGACTGGAGATCAAGAGGGTAACAGGCTTATAGAAATGGTGGAGGATTCGTTCCTCACTCAAGTTGTAACTCAACCAACAAGAGAAAACAATCTGCTGGATCTGGTATTAGTAAGCGACCCCGACCTCATTCGCGACTGTGAAGTTGGTGAAAAAATTAACGGTTGCGATCACCACTTAATCCGTTTCAATGTCAACATAAGTCACAAACTCGTAGACAATCCGTCAGTGATACCCGACTACAAAAAAGCAAATTTCAACCTAGCCCGTGAGCTACTTCCCTCTGCGACCTGGGACCAACTTCGCCTAACCGACAATACAGTCAACGTGTGGAACAACTTCAAAGATAAGCTTTTGGGAGTAGAAAAGGCTACGAAACCCAGGAGAGTAAATGGTGCCGTAGATCCACCGTGGATGACCAGAGAAATAAAAAAAAAAGGAATTATAACCTAATGAAAGAGAATGACACGGCCCGTTCTCAGTACCACAACAGCCTCAGAGCTTGTCGCACCCTTATTCGAGTAGTAAACGCAACTACGAAAACAAATAGCGCGTGACATCAAGACAAACTCAAAAAATTCTTCACATACATCAGATCGAAAAAGAAAGTAACCTGACAGACGAGACTGGAGCAACTCAGGACAGTAAACAGATGGCCAGAATCCTCAACAGTAACTTCGCATCCGTATTCACAGTCGAAAACATCGAAACCATGCCCGAGAACCCTGACCCGCCGAGGGGAATCACGCCCTGAAAATTGACTCAATATGCGACCAAGAAGTGAAAGAGTATTTGGATAAACTCGACACGAACAAGTCAACAGGACCTGACGGTTTGTCCCGCGGTTATTAAAAGAGCTTAAACAACAAATACTTCAGCCACTCACTAACATATTCAACCAGTCTGTTCAATTGAAAAAGGTCCCGGAAGACTGGAAGATGGCGCACGTAACACCAATTGTCAAAAGGAGACAAAAGCGTTGCATTAAACTACAGGCCCATAAGTTTGACATCAGTGGCAGGAAAAATACTCGAAAAGATTATTAGAGACAAACTTGTTAAGTTTCTAGAAGACAATAATGTAATCTCCGACACCCAGCATGGCTTCAGAAACAAGCGCTCCTGCCTAACGAATTTATTAGACTTCTTCCAAGGTATATAAGAACTGGGATGCCCACATCCCCAGTGATGTTATATACCTGGACTTTCAAAAGCCTTCGACAAAGTACCGCACGAGAGACTCCTTAAGAAACTGCACTGGCATTGGAGCCAATCTGATCGCGTGGATAAGAGATTGGCTCACCGACAGAAAACAACGAGTACTACTCAACGGACAGCCTTCCGATTGGCTTCCAGTCACTAGTGGAGTGCCTCAAGGGTCAGTGCTGGGACCCATTCTCTTCATCATATATATCAACGACCTCGAAGCAGGACTGAAATCCACAATATCGAAATTTGCTGATGACACTAAGGTGGGGGGAAAGGCCCTCACAAAGACCGACTGCGAAATCATTCAGAAAGACCTCAATCACATTATCGAATGGTCGGAAAAATGGCAAATGTCTTTTAATGTTGACAAATGCAAAGTCATGCACATTGGGTCCAGAAATAGTAACCACACATACATCATGAATGGGAGACCTCTGCAAGCGATGCAGGAGGAAAAGGATCTTGGAGTCACTATCAGCAGTGACCTGAAACACGCGAATCACTGTAAAAAAGCATACAACAAAGCCAACACTATGCTCGGGTTCATAGCGAGGAACTTCGAGTGTAAAACGCCAGACGTGATGCTATCCTTGTATAATTCCATGGTAAGACCGCACCTCGAGTATGCAGTACAGTTCTGGTCTCCTAATTACAGAAAGGACATTGATTTACTGGAAAGGATTCAGCGACGCGCCACGAAAATGATACCAACAGTAACGACTCAAGCGACTCAATCTCTTTACATTAGAGAAAAGACGCCTACGAGGAGATATGATTCAAGTCTTCAAGTATCTGAAAAAATTCAATAACGTCGATTACTCCAATTTCTTTGAATTGCAAACCAACCTAAGAACTAGAAATAACGGTTTACCCATTCAGTCTAAGCGATGTAACACAGACATCGGAAGGAGTTTCTTTTCAAACCGAGTCATCCGTCACTGGAACAATCTTCCTTCAGAAGTAGTAAATGCGAATACTATCAACTCCTTCAAATATAGAATCGACCGTCACTTCGCTGCGTCGGGAGTAAACTGAATATTGAGTTGCTTTCATCTGCTCCTCAATATCGAGGTGCTTTCATCTAAATGAGCCAATAGGCTTTCTGTTGCCTGCGTTTCCATGTTTCCATGTTTCCATGTTTCCTCCTCCTCCTCCTCCTCCTCCTCCTCCTCTTTCTCCTCCTCCTCCTCCTCCTCCTCCTTTTGTCTATCTTTATTGCAACTTTTTTTCACTTATAATTTCCTTGTTTTCATAGAGTTTCTTCCTCATTTTTACCCACTCAAACCTGCATGCTCTTCATTCTTCTTTTTCTCCTCCTCCTGCTCCTCCTCTTCCTCTTCCTCCTCCTACTCCTACTCCTGACCATCCTTCACTAACTCCTCCTTACTATCCTCCTCCTTCTCCTCCTTCTCCTCTTCTTCCTCCTCCTCCTCCTTCTGCTCATTTACTAAACAATCAACATTTTCCTGTTCTCTCAAGTGCTCCTCTGCTCCATTACCTCAAGCACTGCCGTGTGTGTGTGTGTGTGTGTGTGTGTGTGTGTGTGTGTGTGTGTGTGTGTGTGTGTGTGTGTGTGTGTGTGTGTGTGTGTGTGAGTGTGTGTGTGTGTGTGTGTGAGTGCGCTCGCGCGTTATGTTCATCTGCCATTGCCAACTTCTCTTATCCTTCCTCGTCGTCGTCTTCCCTCCTCCTCCTCCTCCTCCGCCTCCTCCTCCTGATACCGCTCATTCACGGCCCATGTGTCCCCGGCGCCTCGTGATGGAGTGTGGACGTATATATCAAGGCACTTAATGATACTGTTAGTCCGTGTTATTGTGTGTCTGTCTGTGTGTGTCGCCCGATTCCGTCTATGATGCGCTCCCTCTCTCTCTCGCTCTCGCTCTCCCTCTCGTTTTCGTTCTCGCTCTTGGTCTCGTTTCCTCTCCCCCCTCTTCTCTCTCTCTCTCTCTCTCTCTCTCTCTCATTGCATTAATAGACACACACACACACACACACACACACACACACACACACACACATATATATATACACACACACACACACACACACACACACTCCGTGAATTAAACGAAAATGGGAAACAACTTTAATATAATTATGAAGAAAAAATCAAAGAAAATATAAAGAAAACAGGAAAGAAAAGCAAAAAAGAAAAAAATAAGAACAGAATCAGTGAAGGAAATAAAGAAAAAATAAAAGAATAAGTAAAAACAAAAAAAAAATAATAGTCACATCGAAGGAAAGTAAAAAAAAAAAAATCAAAGAAATTATGAAGATAATAAAAACAAAAAAATAATAAGCAAACAAAGTCAGTTAAATAAAATAGGAAGAAAAGTAAAAAAGCAAAACAAAGAGAATAATCACATCGAAGGAAAGAATAAGACCCTCGAACTGTTTCCTTTGCCGTAAAAAAATAAAGAAAGGAATAATGACATCGAAGAAAGAAGTAAGAACCCCGATAACCTGACACAAATTCGACAAGGAAAAAGTAATTACACGCCCGAAACTTGAGGTAACTTTGGGTGGCCCCGATTTTGATTGATTTAATATTGGTAATTATATTAACTATGGTGACTGATTAATTACCTCATTTCCAGCGGCGGGCGAAGGCCACAGTTTCTCTCTCTTCTTTTCTCTCTCTCTCTCTCTCTCTCTCTAATCACTCTTTATTTCTCAGTTTTCATTTTATCTTGTTTTTCTTTCTTTTTTCTTACTTTCTTTCTTTCTTCCTTTCTTTAACGCACTCTTTATCTTTCATTTTTCATTCAATCATTCATTCTTTTTCTTTTTTTTCCTTCTTTCTGTTTTTCCTTCTTTTTTTTTCTTTCTTTCTTTCTTTCTCTCTCTCTCTCTCTCTCTCTCACAAATTCGGCTTTTCGTTTTTCTTTTTCCACTATTTTCCGTCCGGTTCGGCTTCCTCTCCTTCCTACCTTCATCAATATTTTCTTTCTATATTTTTACGTTCTCTGTACTCCCTTTTTCATTTTGTTTTGTCATTCCTTACTTTCATTCTTTTTTTGGGTTTCGTCGTATTTTTCTATTCCCTTCATTTTTATCATTTTTGGGTTGTTACATATCTCAGGCACTCCTAAATATAGTCTATGATATTTTTTTCTCCTTTCTTCTTCATAAAATCTACATTACTTTATCTATATCATCCGTTTCCTTCCTTTTATAACCAAACTTCAATCTCTTCCCTTTTTTTCATCTTCATCTTCCTTAATTTTCATGTATTTTTTTTCTTTCCAATATTTATTTCATCTTTTTCATTTTCCTTATCTTTTTCACTAATTTTATCTCTTTTTATCCTCTTCGTTATCATTTCCTCCTCTACATCACGTGTCATTTTCCCGTCCCTTCATTTCCTAATCGTCACATCCTTGTTTTGCGTTTATTTCACCTTCCCTTTCCAACCTAACAACATTTCCATCAACTTCAGGGAATCAAACTTTCTTTCTTGTAATCAATTCGGCGACGCACCATTTCTAATTTTCCGTACCCCAACATGACCGATTTCCATTCTTCCTTTTTCATTTTATTTCGCCCTTGCTCTCTCTCTGTGTGCCTCTCCCTCCTCCTCCTCCTCCTCCTCCTCCTCGACCCTTCCTGCATACATCTGTTCCCATCTTTACAACAGAGCAAATAATAACAGCCCGTTCTTTTGCCTTTGCTGTTGCTTCGGATTCAGTAATATTCTTTTCATCTCTATCACTCTCTCTCTCTCTTCATTGTTTTGGATTTCGTTCTACTACACTTTGCCTTTATAGAGCTCGCTGCTGTTCATCTTCCCTTCTTTTCCATCATCGTCAAAAGGAGAGAGACAGGTAGGACAGAAAGGCACGTAAAAAAGGAGGTAAGAAATTACGAATACGTGGAAAAAAGTAGTAATTGAGGGAAAGCAGTAAGCAGGTTATTCACGCCAAAAAGGGATAGAGATTGGCAAGAAGAGAGACAGATAATCAGATAGAAAGATATTGAAGGAGGAGGGGAAAATAAGAGAAATTAAAGTGTGAAGTTAGACCTATAAACAGAGAGTGAGACAACGAGAGAGAGAAGGGGAGAGAAGGCAAGGGGAAGAGGGAGGGAGATAGAGCTAGAAAGGGAAATAAAACGAAGCAAATGAAACAGGGAAGGAATGAAATGGAGGACAGAGGAAAGAATAAATGAGACAAAGGAAGAAGGAGAAACAAGGACAAGTTAATAGGGAAGGAAGGAAGGAGATAAACGCGATAAGGAAGAGAGAGAGAGAGAGAGAGAGAGAGAGAGAGAGAGAGAGAGAGAGAGAGAGAGAGAGAGAGAGAGAGAGAGAGAGAGAGAGAGAGCACAGCATCATTGTCTTGACTCAGATAAGCTCACGAGATTCCTTAATTATTGTCGCCTTAAGTCGTGTGTGTTAAATGTCCTGTTAACGATGCAGGAGCCCATTCACCTCTCTCTCTCTCTCTCTCTCTCTCTCTCTCTCTCTCTCTCTCTCTCTCTCTCTCTCTCTCTCTCTCTCTCTCTCTCTCTCTCTCTCTCTCTCTCTCTCTCTCTCTCTCTCTCTCTCTCTCTCTCTCTCTCTGCCGTCACCTCCTTCCTCCTCCTCTTCCTCCTCCTCCTCCTCCTCCTCCTCCTCCTCCTCCTCCCCTTCCTGTTCCTTAATCGCTCTTGCTTTCCTTCCTCCTCCTCCTCCTCCTTATCTTTCTCATTTCCTTTCTTGGATGGTTTCAAAATACAAGTTAAAATTAGGACAGATAGATAGATAGATAGATAGATAGACAGAGAGAAAAAGAGCGAGAGAGAAGGAACCGATCAAAATAAGACAAACAGATTACGAGACAGATGCAGAGACCGGCTGATGAAAAAGTAGAAAAAGAATAGACAAATAACAATCCCAAACGAGGCAGACAAAAAAAATAGATTAAGAAAAAAATTCAGACGAAGAAGAAAGACTAATAAGGAACGCGGCCTCTTGTCAACAGACAAACAAAGCATATGATTGGCGGATAAGCCGTGACGTCACCGAAGGGAGAGCTCATCATTGGCTGGATACTGTGGAGGCTGATTGGATGAAAAATTATGAAAGTAAAAGTGAGGTCAGTGGAAAAGGTAAAATATGACATTGATAGAGAAAATGAGAGTGAGGTCAATGGAAAAGGTAGGAATATGACATTGATAGAGAAAGTGAAAGGGAGGTCATGGGAAAGGGTAAGAATATGGCAATGATAGAGAAAATGAAAGTGAGTTCAATGGAAAAGATAAGAACATGACATTGATTGAGAAAGTGAAAGTGAGGTCAATGGAAAAGGTAAGAATATGAAATTGATAGAGAAAGTGAAAGGGAGGTCATGGGAAACATAAGAATATGACAATGATAAATTGAAAGTGAAGTCATGAGAAAGGGTAAGAATATGACATTGATAGATGAAATGAAAGTGAGGTCATGGGAAAAGATGAGAAAATGACAATAATAGAGACAAAACAAAATAAATATAAATAACTCCATTGAAAGCAAAATATAAAGAAGGTTTTTAAAGTTGGAGCTGAAAAACTGATACGTATAATTTCCCTCATTATTGAAATTCTTCCGTAGAGAAATCTAAACTTTTATGAAATAGGAAAACCATATAAATAAGACATGCGTTAATCTTTTATCACATTAGCGCAGCGCGCGCGTGTGTGTGTGTGTGTGTGTGTGTGTGTGTGTGTGTGTGTGTGTGTGTGTGTGTGTGTGTGTTTCTCTTTTCAATTTCAAAATATATCAAACAAAGAAATATGGATAAATAAATAAAATAAATAAATACATTTCACTAAAACAATATTCTCCACCCGCAGGTAGAATAATATACTCTATACAAAATAAGAAAATATAAATATCAAAACAAATGCGTGAATCTCTCTTTCTCTCTTTCTCGTATCTGTCTATGTATCAGTCTATCTATCTATCTGTCTATCTGTCTGTCAGTATATCTATCTTTTCATCTTTTTATTCTTTCCTTTTTTCTTTCTTCCTTTCATTCTTTCTTTCTTTCTTTCTTTCTTTCTTTCCTTTTCTCTCTCTCTCTCTCTCTCTCTCTCTCTCTCTCTCTCTCTCTCTCTCTCTCTCTCTCTTTTCCTCTGTTTCTCCACGTTCTCCCTCGCACAGGTGAAAAATTAAAGGAAAATTAAGGTTCCCTCTGGCCAATTATCACCTGCCGCCCCTCCAGGAAGAAAAAATTGCCTCAGTCTTTGTACGGAAGCATAATAAATACTCGGACGAATTGTAATTGCTAAAGTGTTATTAATTGCTTTAATAACTTGAGGTGTAATTACGGGCATATTAATGATCCAACATTACCGGAAGTGGGAACAGAGAGAGAGAGCGAGAGAAAGAGAGAGCGAATGAGTGAGAGAGTGGGTTAGAGAGAGAGAGAGAGAGAGAGAGAGAGAGAGAGAGAGAGAGAGAGAGAGAGAGAGAGAGAGAGAGAGAGAGAGAGAGAGAGAGAGAGAGAGAGAGAGAGAGAGAGAGGAGATAACACACACACACACACACACACACACACACACACACACACACACACACACACACACACACACAAAGAAAATAAAGACAGCAAAAGAATAAGGCCACAGCAGCAAGTACAGAAATGCAACAAAAAGAAAAAGAAAACACAACTCAACGAAAACACAAAGTCTGTCTGTCTGTCTGTCTTGCCTTTCCTTTTATTGTCCTTGGTGTCTGTCTCTTCACCTGCCTGTTTGTCTCTCTGTCTTTTTGTTTTCTTTCCGTCTGTCTATCCAACGATCTGTCATTCCCAAGCTACGATCTGAGCATCTCTCTCTCTCTCTCTCTCTCTCTCTCTCTCTCTCTCTCTCTCTCTCTCTCTCTCTCTCTCTCTCTCTCTCTCTCTCTCTTTATCTATCTATTTATCTATCTATCTATCTATCTATCTATCTATCTATCTATCTATCTATTTATTTATCTATCTATCTATCTATCTATCTATCTTTTTATATGCTTGTCTATCAATCCGTCTATCTATCTATCTACCTATCTATCTATCTATCCATCTACCTAGACATATTACTTACATACCTTCAAAAATATAAAGATAAAGAAACAGAATGAGAGACCAAGACCACGATCGAGACCTAGACACAGACACAGCGAGACAGATAGAAAGAAAGAGAGAGAAAATAACTTGAAATTTTTGTCCTCGCCTCTTTCCAGCAATCACCGCTCACTCCCGCCGCCGCCGCTCCCCGCCGCCAGAGGGCAGCAGGGGGCCGCGTGTCCCCGCCCCGACCGCCTGAGTAATTCATCGTTGTGTCTTGTCGCTCCGTTACTCTCGCGGGAGAAAATTAGGCTCACAACACGGAATTATTGACCTCACTATACAGTCATTAAATCCTGGTCCCCATATCGCGGCCGAAGCAGCGACGAATGGGTTATATTGTATAGTGTTTGTGTGTGTGTTTGTTGGTGGAGGTGTGTTTGGTGTTGTTATTGTTGTCGTTGATGGTGGTGGTGGTGGTGATGTTGTTGTTGTTGTTGTTGTTGTTGTTGTTGTTGTTGTTGTTGTTGTTGTGTACCGAGCTCTTGGGTGTAGGTGTGGCCGTGTGTTTGTTGGTGTTATTTAATTATTTATAAGGTGCCAGTGCTTTGGTGCAGCCCTATGTGTCTCTTCAGTTCCCATTATTATCCTTCATATGTTTGTTACTTATTTCATTGTGTTTTACGGTAGAATTATAGTTAGTATCACTACTATCATTATCAACAGGTGCACTAATAGCAGCAGCAACAAAGTTATTATAATCATCGAATTATAATAAGAATAAGATTAAGAAACAATAATGATAACAGTAATCTTGAATATGATAGTGAGTAAAAATAAAATCACAATAACATTAATCTAAAAGGTGTAGCAGTTGTTTAGTGGTTTGCCTTTTTGGAAAAATAAAAATTGTGGACGGCTATTATATTGTCAACATTGTCATTGTTTGGGCCGCGGTAGGAGAATCAATTAATAAAGGCGATGGGAAAATAACAGAATCGGGCGTTACGGTATTTTTGTATAATCAACCGCTTCTGTCTATCTATCTATCTATCTCTCGCTGTCTCTCTATCTGTATGTTTCTAATCTTCCCTCTTACTTCACTCTTTCAACCTAACTCCTTGCTTTCTTAAAATTCAACCGATCTACCTTGTTTTATTCCTATTCTTTCTGCTTAAACCTCAATCTTCCACTTAAATTATCGTCTACCATCCCTTTACCCACTCCTTAAATCCCCTTTCGCATCCCCATAACACCTTACAGAAACCATCCATCTTCTCCCACGCATCCTTTTATCCCTTTCTCCCCTTTCGCCCCATTTTCTGCTTCCTCCTTCCCCTTTCCCCATTTTTTCCCTATAAGCCTTTTCCTTGTTCCCCTTTACCTCTGTTTCGCCGCTGTGGACCCGGCTTGTTCGGTGACACATGAGATACATAACACATGAAACACATATGGTGACGCAGGCTCTCAATGATGGCGTGTGTGTGTGTGTGTGTGTGTGTGTGTGTGTGTGTGTGTGTGTGTGTTGGAAGGGCTTTTAGTTGAGTTTTATTTTCTCATTGTTGTTTATATTCTTTGCCATCTTCATCACTATCATCATCATCATCATCGCAATCATCATCATCTTCCTAATTTTCATCATCATCTTAATCATCATTCCCTTCTTTTTTCTTCCTTTTCTCTTCATGCTCTTGTTCTTCTTATTCTTCTTGTTTTTATTCTTGTTCTTGTTCCTTTTCTTCATCATCGTCATCATCTTCATCATTTTCAGTTACTTCTTTATACATATTTCTCTTCTTCCTTTTTTCTTCTCCACGGTGTCTTTTATTTCCCAACACAATAAATTCTCCGTAAAATCAATTCAATTCCATAAAAAAAACATTTCCCTCTCCAACAATAACAACAAAATCAACAAAACAACAGCTGACAATGCAAACTACAAAAATATACACACCACTTTAAAAACTCCACTCCGGTTCATTGAGGAAACTTTCAGAATTAAATAACACAAACCAACAGCAGCCTTATAAAATACCTGAAGTTTAATATTTACACCTGGCCAACTTGTGCGTAACTTTCTATTTATTTACATGTATATTCAACTACTTTTTTCTCCCCTCTCCCCCTCCCCCCTTAACACCTGCGGAGGGAGGGAAGGTGTGTAGGAGAGATAAGTTAAGAAAAGTGGAAGTTTTGGTTATAATAGGTAATGGAAAAGAGTGAAGGCGGAGGAGGAGGAGGAGAAGTATAGTATGGGGGAAGATAAAGAGGGGAAAGGATGGGATGGGAAAAGAGGGCGAGAGGGGAAGGAAGAGAACAGAAAGAGTGGAGTAAGATTGAAAGAGAAAGATGAAAGATAAAAGAAGGAAGAGGAAAATGGGAGAAGGAGAAGAAACAAGGACAAACCGATAAGAAGGAAAGAGGAATCTGAAAATATAAGACGAGAAAGAGGAAAATTTGAGAAGGAAGTGAAAAGAGGAGAAAGCGAGGAAAGGATAGTCAGAAAACGGAAAAACAGGAAAGAGGGAAGGAGGAAAGACAGAAGATGAAGAAGAAATATGGAAGAAAGAAGACGAGGAGGTAAATAAGGAGGAGAAGAGGAGGAAAAAGGAAGATAAGGGTAGTACTGAAGACTTCCCACGAACCTCCCATTCCCCTTTTTCCCTTCCCCCTCCTCTTCTTTCTCCTTTACCCTTCCCCTCCTCCTCCTCTCCCCTCCCCTTCCTCCCGTCTCATTCCTTGTCGCAAACTCGCGGCACAAAAGTTTACAGTTCAGCAAAACGCGAACAAACTTGACGAACAATGAACTTATTTGTCTCTCCGTCGACGAACAAAATACGAAAAGGAACGAGAGAGAGAGAGAATGAAAAAAAGGACGAAAAAAAAAGACGATGAAATGATAAAAATGAAAAAGCACCCCCTGTTACACCCCCCCCTCCCCCTCCTCATTTTTCATCCCCTTCACTAATCCCCGAGTTATATTGTTGTCCTGCTTTCCATTTTCTTTTTTTCCTTTTTTCCTTTTTTTCTTCCGCTTCTCGTCGCTAGATTATTATAATTTTTCTTTAAGGTCTCTTGCGAAGCAGTACGCCTCGAAAGACAGAGAGAAAACGAGAGAGAGAAAAAAAAGAAAGTAAAAAAAGAGAGTGAGAGAGAGAGAGGGGGGGAAAAAATTGCCAAGCGTTGTGTGGGAATTTTTCTCCAAGTGTCGCGCAGCCGTCGCTCGTGTTTGCCTGCTTTTGTTTGCCTGTTTGTTTGTTTGTTGCTTTTGTTTGTCTTTGTTTATTTGTGTTTGTTGGTGCCGGAACAAAGTATAGTTATGCCGCCGCCCCCCTCCCCTTCCCCCTACCTGCTACTTCTGTTCCAACTCTTCTTTTTTTCCCCCCTATTTTTTTCTTCAACTTTCTCCTGCTTTTACTTCTCCTCCTCTTCTTCATCTCTCTCCGTTATTTTTCGACTGTCAGAATTAGTGCACGTCATCAGCAACATCAATAACAACAACAACAACAGCAACAACAAAACTAACAACACAAACAGCTCTAACAGCAAGACAAACAACAACAACACTAACACCAATACAAGAAACAAAACAGAAATGAGTATAACAAAAAACATAACAACTACTAAAATAATAACAATAACTATTATTACTACTACTGCTACTACTACTACTATCATACTACACCACCAAGACCCCCTGCTATTTACTACTACAACTACCACTACTGTTACTATTCCTGATGATTTCAATACAATACTAACAATAAAAACAATGATAAAAAATAATAACCATAACAATAATCATGAACAGAAGAAGTAAAAGAAGAAAAAGAGATTCAGCAGAAGGTTTTGAAAGTTAAGAAGCCAAGCAAACTTCATTTATCTTTTTGCGATACGTAACTTCACCGATAATAAAATAATAATAATAATAATAATAATAATAATAATAATAATAATAATAATAATAATAATAATAATAATAATAATAATAATAGTGAATAAAAGCAGAAATTATCTCACTGACACCGACCGCCACCCTTGCTTCCCTCTCTCTCTCCCTCTTTCCCGCTAGTCCCTGTAAATGTTGCTAATAAAATATTAATCTAACGCTATTACCCGATCCATTTAGTAACCATTTATATATATCGTTCGCCGCGCGTATCCATGTATTAATATTAGATGACCAAGTGAATGAATTATTGAGTCGATGATAAATAATACGTTAATATATAATGGGGCAAAACTATTCCCGCTTTTTCTTGTTAATAATAGATGTAAAAGTATAGGATTACGATAAGGGAGAGAGAGAGAGAGAGAGAGAGAGAGAGAGAGAGAGAGAGAGAGAGAGAGAGAGAGAGAGAGAGAGAGAGAGAGAGAGAGAGAGAGAGAGAGAGAGAATGTTCTAATAATAATAATGATAATAACAATAGCAATAATTATAATAAGAGTAGGAATAAAAATAAGAAGAACAAGAACAAGAATAATGATGATAATAATAGCAATAGTTAGAAGATCAAGAAGGAAAAGAAAAGGAAGAAGAAAAGGAAGAAAAAAACGAAGACTTAAAAAAACAAAAAGAAGAAGAAGAAGAAGAGACTGCAATGACAAACAAAGTGTAAAAACAAAGAAAACAAAAAACAAACAAAAAAACATAAAACAGAAATAAAAGCTACAATGAGAGAGAGAGAGAGAGAGAGAGAGAGAGAGAGAGAGAGAGAGAGAGAGAGAGAGAGAGAGAGAGAGAGAGAGAGAGAGAGAGAGAGAGAGAGAGAGAGAGAGAGAGAGAGAGAGAGAGAAAGAGAAAAGGAGAAAAAAAGCGACAATAATGAGATTTTTCCCTTGCTATGACTTTTTTCTCAGGGTTCAATCAGGGAGTTCATGAGGAATTAATCCGAACCAAACACTCGTCTCGAGCCCAACAATGAAGCTGCTCCGAACACCCACAAGGAAAACGACTCATTCTTACATCTTTTTTTTTTTTACGTAATCTCAACCAGTTTATTACGTCTCGAAGGGGGAGTTATTAATGTGGGAGGAGGAGGAGGAGGAGGAGGAGTGGGGGGATGTAGCAAAAGGAGGAGGAGGAGGAGGGGGATGTTGGAAAAGGAGGAGGAGGGGAATGTTGGAAAAGGAGGAGGGGGATGTTGGAAAAGGAGGAGGAGGAGGAGGAGGGGGATGTAGGAAAAGGAGGAGGAGGAGGAGGAGGAGGAGGAGGAGGAGGAGGAGGAGGAGGGGGATGTAGGGAAAGGAGGAGGAGGAGGATATAGAAGGCGCAAGAAGAGGAGTAGAGGAAAATAACGCAATGGAAGAAGAATGAAGGAAAATGAGGAAAAATCAAAAGTCTGCACAACAAATCAATGAAAAATATATCAATTCATACTTGTCCACAATTTATAAAGAATGAAATTAGGACAAAATATCAACGAATGAGAAAGGAGCAAAAAATAAACGAGATGAAAACAAAACGAACATGACAAATAGGACTGAATGAACAGTGGAAAAAGAAAGAATAAAAAAATAATAAGGTAGATGCAGGCAAAGAAATAGGAAACAGAACATTAAGAGAGGATTGAAAAAAGTAAAAGGGATGAAATAGGGAGTGAAAATATGGAAAGTAGGGATACAAATAGGGAAGATGATGACTGGATAAGAAACCCTGATGAAGGAAGGTAAGAAGGAGAATGAGAGTGAGGTAGTCTGGAGGAGGAGGAGGAGGAGGAGGAGGAGGAGGAGGAGGAGGAGGAAGAGGAGGAGGAGGAGGAGGAGGAGGAGGAGGAAGAGGAGGAGGAGGAAGAGGAGGAGGAGGAGGAAGAGGAGGAGGAGGAGGAGAAGGAAGAGGAGGAGGAGGAAGAGGAGGAGGAAGAGGAGGAGGAAGAGGAGGAGGAGGAGTAGTCTTCACCCAGCCTCCTCACGCATGTTTACACAGCACAGCCCGACTTATTGGTTTCCTTGTAAGTCATTTTTTCGAGGGAATCACAATAGCCACCCCCATCAAACCCCCCTCCCCCTTTCCACCCTTTAAGCCCCACCCACCCTCCCACCCTCGAAAAAACGCCCTACCCCCACGCCACCTCCCCGCTCCCCTAGAGAGTCAAACGAGCATCCTATTTTAAGGTTTCACTATTCCTCTAACACCGAGCGAATGGGCGGAAAAAGTCAGGCCAAACAGTGTGTTCAAACAGCTCAAGGCGTCCGCGGGTATTATTCTCCTGATATAATTTTCTCTATCACAAGGGGAGGGAAATTCTTCTGGTTTTGCCTCCATTGTGGCTTGTGTCGGTCTGGAAGGAGAGAAGGAAGGGATGGAGGAGGGGTAGGGAGGGAAGGGAGGGAGGATGGAGGGAAGAGGAAAGGTAATGGAGGGAAGGAGGGAGGGGAGTGGACGGGGAAGAAGTAAGGGAAGGGAGGAGTGGAGGGGAAAGGTTGGGGAAAAGGACGGAGGGAGGGAGGGATGGAAAGGAATGGTAAGAAGAAAGGGTGGGTGTAGAAGGAGGAGGAGGAGAAGGGAAGGAAGGAGGGATATAGGAGGACTCAAGCTTTCTTTTCTTTTATTAATTTTTCTATTCTTGTTTATTTTTTCCTTTGTACTCATTGTTTTCTTCCATAATCATTTTTCTTCGTCATATTTTGTTTTGTTTATTTTATTTGATTTTCCTTTTCTTCTGTTTCTCTGTTTTTCTCATTTAAAACTTGTTAACTTTTCAGCGACTTGGTCATTCATCTCTCTCTCTCTCTCTCTCTCTCTCTCTCACCCCCCCCCCCCCGGCAGTACAATGGCGTGTGCGGTTCAAGTTTAATTTGCTTTATATAACTCCCGAATGGCGGCCCACCGATGTTTGTCTAATTACTAGTGCATGTTAGCGCTCTCTCTCTCTCTCTCTCTCTCTCTCTCTCTCTCTCAGCAACAACAACAAAAATAAGAGGAAAGGAGAAAAAAAGGAAAACAAAAAAGTGAGGGAGGTGGAGGAGGAGGAGGAGGAGGAGGAGGAGGAGGAGGAGGAGAAGAAGGAGGAAGAGGAGGAGGAGGAAGAGGAGGAAGGAGGTGGAAAAGGAGGAGAGAGGTGAAAGATGAGCGAGGTGGAAGAAGAGAAGGGAGGTGAAAGAGGAGGAGGGAGGTAGAAGAAGAGGATGTAAGTGGAAGAGAAGAAGAGAGGTGGAAGAAGCAAAGGGGGGTGGAAGAAGAGGAAGAGGAGAGAGAAGAGCCACGTCACAGCCCACCAGCCTACCCACCCACCTACCTATCTACCTGTCAACCTACCTGTAAAAACCCACCTTCATTGACTCACCTGCCCTCGATCAGTGACACAAATACAACACCAAAAGAAAAAAAATTATAGCCAAATAAAAAAAAAAAAAAGTCATACCGATTGGTGCCAAATATATCGTGCGCGCGTAAAAGAGAGAAAAAAGTACCGGAGACTTTTTTTCCCGAATTACACATTGAAACATTCCCCTTTTTTCCCCGGCAGCCAATGAGCTAACAGGGAAGTTTTTCGCCCCACCAACAGGAGTCGCGGGTTTACTTGCCTTGTTTTTGATACGTGAAATAGGGTGGATGGGGAGGGGGGAGGGGGGGGGGCTGTGTTATTTTTTTTTAGGGGGGAGTTCTATTTTCATGGTAGTTCACGTGTTTGTTTGTTTGTCTCTTTCTTTTATTGCGATCGGGTGAGAGTGGGTGGGTGGGGTGCACGACTTGGTGAGGGAGGGGGTGGGAGAGGAGGGCGAGGGGGTGAGGGAGGGGTATGAGGAGAGTGAGAGAATCGGAAAGAAGGTAAAATGAGTGTCAATGTTTGTATTCCTCTATTTTAAAGAATTATCGTTTTGTTATTACTATTATCGTTATTTTTATTACTTATATCATTATCATTTGGTTCAGTCATTACTAAAACCTCCACTTCACTCCACCATTATCATCACCACCACTTCAACCAGTACCATACGATCCTCACCAGCACAACCACTATCACCACCAACATCAGTACCATAACTAACATCCCATTAACATTTCTTCCATCACTCCCATACATCCTACCACCACCACTACCATCACCAGTCCTCCCCCTCCTCCTCCTTCTCCACCTGATCACACCTGAAAAAAACCTTATCGTGTAATGAAGCATCGAGGTGAGACGTGGCAGACAGGCCCACCTCACGCCTATCATTCTTGCCTCTATTTGTTTCTCTTCTTCTCCTCCTCCCCCTCCTCCTCCTCCTCCTCCTCCTCCTCGTCTCCTGCTGCTTCCTCCAACAATACTAATGGATGTCCTAATTTGTGTGATGATCAGTTAATTAGTTTTCCAGGTTTTTAACAGGTAACTTTTTTTTTCGTCATACCTGTGAGAAATTAATTTACACCTGCGCACCTGCCCGTTCGTCACCTGAATATATGAGTAAGATGCACAGGTGAGGTGGAGGAGGGGGTAGTGGGTGTGGGAGTGGGGGGAGAAGGGGATGGGAGGAGGGTGTGAGGAAGGGTAGGTGCGAAAAAATGGTGCTTGTTGATGGTCTGTCTGTCTATCTGTCCGTTTGTCTGTTTGGTTGTCTCACGGTTTGATTTTCTGTCTGTCTTTCTGCCTGTCTGATTTGTTGTTTTGTGTCTGAGTGCTTGCCTGCCTGATTTCTCTCTCTCTCTCTCTCTCTCTCTCTCTCTCTATATATATATATATATATATATATATATATGTATATATATTTAACTATCTGCTGTATTTTCTTTAATTCAAATTTACTCTTTCTATATTTAAGTCATCCATCACTCAGTTTTATAATTCTTCTTCAATATTTATTTTTCTTCTTCTTCTTCTTCTTCTTTTTCTTCTTCTTTTTTTTCTTCTTCTTCATTATTCTTCTTCATTTTTCATTTATATTCCCTGTCGTAATATAAACCCAAGCGTATACAGAGGACACTATAATACACACTTATAGTCTAAACAAACAACACCCGCTTTACTTTTTAATGTTGATAATGCATATTTTACCTCATGAGCGGGGGAGATCTTTCGTTTTTATAAATCTCGAGCTAAAGCCCTCCCACTCTCTTATCTCCTTAGTCTCCCACTTAAGTACTCTTTTAAGACTAAACGCACACATCTTATTATAATCTCCCCTAAACTCCCTCTACTTTGTCTTCTGCTTCGCCTGCTACTCCTCTTTTCTTCCTTTTCTGTTATTTTTTATCCATTTCCTTGCCCTCCTTTCCTTTCTTCATTGCCTACCACTTATCTTTTCTTCCCAATTCTGTTATTTTTTTTCTTTTCTCTCTTTTTCCCGTCTTTCCTTCCTGTATCGTCTATCACTTCTACTGCCTTTCCCTTGCTACGGTACTTTTTTTCCCTTTTCCCTTTCCTTCTTTCCTTCCTGCACTGCCTACCACTCCATTTTTCTTTTCCTTACTCAGTTCTACTTTCTCCTTTCCCTCCTTTCCTTCTTTTTTTCTGTATTGTCTTTGTATTCTCCTTGTGTTTCTTTCTGTAACGTTCGGTTTTTTTTTTCATTAAAGGTCTGTAATCATCTATTCAGTCGATATATAATATGCCAGTCTGTTCGCGTTTGTTTTCTTATCGACGTTATGTGTTAGTGTCTATTTACTCATCCTTGTTTCACTCTTCGTGTTTATCTGTCTGCATATCGCCGGTTAGAATGTCTGTCTTCCGATATGAATCTAAATATTTGTGTCAATAAAACGGTTTGTTTTATCTGTGTATCTTCTTTCTGTCGATAGTTATACATGTCTCCGTACACAAACAAGTACATCGACTTTTCTGTCTGTCTGTCTGTCTGTCTGTCTCACCTTTTACACCTTCATGAACAGCCGACTCAGCCACCATTGTTACCAAGAGGCAGACGAGTGGGAAGGCAAGCAGAGGAAGGCACTGGCGGGAAGCAGGGGGTGGGGGGAGGAAGGGGAAGGGAAGGGAGGTAAGGAAGTGAGAAGGAAGGAGGAAGTGGGAAGGATGGAGAGATTGAGGAGGGGGGGGGGGCGTGAGGCAACAAGTCATGGGAAGGTATTAAAAGGCAAATAGGGAATGGGAGGGTAAGATAAATAGGGAGAAAGAGAAGGTAAGAAAAGACGAGGAAGGGAAAAAGAAGGAATGGGAAAGAGAAGGTTGGTGAAGCGGCATTTTAAGTCGAGGGATGGTAATAAAAGGCAAATAGGGAATGAGAGGGTAAGGTAAATAGGGAGAAAGAGAAGGTAAGAAAAGACGAGGAAGGGAAAAAGAAGGAATGGGAAAGAGAAGGTTGGTGAGGCAGCATTTTAAGTCGTGGGATGGTATTAAAAGGCAAATTTGAAATGGAAGGGTAAGGAAACTATGGAGAAGAAGACAAGGAAAGGAGAGGTATGGAAAAAGAAGATATGGAATAGAGAAAGATGATGGGGAATAGGTTTGAATGGAATGGGAACAAAGTGAAAGGGGAAAGGTAAAGAGGAAAAATAAGAAGCAAGATTTAACGAGAAGGAAACGAAAGGAGAGATAGGCGAAAATAAGGAAGTGGAGAGAGAACGATATCACGGAAAAGGCTTGAATAGAAAGGGAAGAAAATTAATGAAAGGGGAAATGGAATAGGGAACAAGAAAGTGACAGATTTATGGACATCACGAAACTATACAGATGAAAGGTAATGAAAGGCGAAGAAAGGTCATCAGGGGAGGGAGGGAACACCTGATGGTCTTACACCTGAAAGCATCCACACCTGTATACTAATTAAGTCCGTCAGGTAAGTGTTCAAATCCCACCTTTTACCTTTCCTTTCCAGGAACTAACGATTCAATTGCCACCTGCCCTCCCCCTAATCACCCTTACAGCTACACAAATAAAGGGAGTTACTGAAAAGGAAGGTATTAGCTCATATATTAGCAGTGGTCGTAGGTGGAGGAAGGAGTAGGAGTAATAGTAGTAGTTGTAGAGGTGGTTGTGGTGGTAATGGTAGAAGGAACAGATGAAGAAGAGGAGGAGGGAGAAGAAGAAGAAGAAGTAGTAGTAGTAGTAGTAGTAGTAGTAGCAGTAGTTGTAGTAGTAGTAACAGCAGCAGTAGTCGTAGTAATAGCAGTAACATAAGAAAGTTTAAGGTATATAAAACAAGCAAGAAAGATAACATATAGCACGCCAATCGCAGACATACCAACAAATTTTCAAGGTAGAGCAGAAATATATGAAGCCCACACAACAGGCAATTTTTCCAAGCCCAATAAGCAAATACATAATTCTGACGCGGGCAAAACACGTTCTATACCGAAAGACGTAGTACGAAGACGTGACGCGAGATTAACGAAGTGAAAAACACGTTATTTGTCGCCCGAATAACATTGGCACTTACATAAATATTGAACACACACACACACACACACACACACACACACACACACACACACACACACACACACACACACACTTCCTTTGAGTACAGTTATAAGTCACAGTCCATTAATATTGCACCGCCAGAATGTTATTACCTAAGGCACTGCAAAAGTTTATCATGCAAATCTTACACATTGCATGACACCCTCGTCCCTGCATGACTGGCCCACGTGTGAACCCCCACCCCACCCTCTCCTACGCTACCCATTCCGCCATGACACAACACAAGGGCTTATATCTCCACTTAACTATATAGCAAAAAAGTGAAAAGCTAAGAACAACACAATATGAAGAAACACACACAAAAAAACACAAGGAACGATGACAAGAAAACAACAAGAATAACACCATATAGAAACCGATATCAAAAACAACAATATGAGATGAAGAAACACACACACAAAAGCATAAAAACAATAACAAGAAATCAACAACAATAGCAACACATAGAACTCAATATCAAGAACGGTAATACGATACTAGGAAACACAAAAGGAACACAAGGAACTATAGCAAGGAAAAAGCAACACTAACAAGATTTACAGCAGAATACAAGGCTTTATAAATGAATACTGACCCACCCTCCAAATGTCATAAGGAACTATAGCAAGGAACATCAAGAGTAGCAGGACCTATAACCCAATACAACCCTTTATAAATGAATATTGAACACTAACCCATATGTCACAAGGAACCCTTTTACTAGCACTCCACTATAAAAGAATATTCAACACCATTCCATGTGTTATTAGGGGCCATTCTACAAGCTTTCCTTTATGTATAAGTGAATTCTGATCACCACCGTAAGTGTCATAAGAAGCTATTTTACTGGTTCTCCAATGTTTGTTCTTGTTTCATATATGTATTTATTTTTATTTTTAGACACAATCCGGTACTGATCTTCGTGTTTAGTTTCAATACTTCGAATATGTATTTTTTTGCACCTGGTACTAAGTCTTCCTCACTTCCAGATATATCCACGTGAATAATATGTAGACAGTGCCTCCTAAAACCTCATATCCGACAGAATCGCTAGTTACATTATTCATTTTCTGTAACCTTAGAAATATTTATCCTTACATAAATATTTCCTAAAGATTCACTGATACTCTCCTACACAAATATTCTCTGTCATGTCTTTCCATAATAGATACAAAGGAACAAACTTTCTCCTTGTCCCTTCCAAAATTCAAACTACAACATCACTCACATTAATTCCTTTCTGGGGGTCATTCTAAAATATTTACCCCTATCTTGATATTTTCTGAAGATTCACCAATACGCTCCTACACAAATATGTCCTCTCGTGTCATTCCTTAACATATACAGAGACAAACCACCACCTCGCCCTTTCATAATCCAAACCAGATCTTGCCTATTCACGCCTTCTCCCAATACTTCATTTATATTTCCTAAAGATTCACCAGTTCCTCCCAACACAAATATGCCTCTCGTGTTGTGCCCTAATAGATACAATCTACCTTCTTGTCCCTTCCCTAACCCAAACCACATCACTTACATTATTTCATTCCTTTGGGTTATCATTATTTATTTTTATTTCGATTCTTCCCTACACAAATATGCTCTTTCGTGTCCTTTCTTCATAGATATAGAGACAAACCACCTCTTGTCCCTTCCATAATCCAAGCCACAATATCTCGCCTATTTACGCTTTCTCCCTCTATGCGTGTTAAGGCAAACAGGCGATGCATTATTGAGCGCGTGGAGGCGAGAGGCGCGTGAATATTTGATCATTATTGGTACATAGGAAGCAGCGGCGTCCATAACAGGTAAGTCTTGGCTCAGGTAGGTCGATGAGGAGCCTTCCCACCTGTCCCGCCTGTCACCCGTCACCTGGACTACTTACTCCCCGCATCCCCTCCCACACCTACCTACCTGCCTGTGCATGCTGTCTGTCTGCAGGTGTACTAAGGTGAAGTGTTTTCTCTGTGGCTCTGTCTCTTTGTCTATATTTGTCTCTGTCTCTCTTTTGATTATCTTTCTATCCCTTTACTGTTTTCACTTCAACAATAACAGTAACAAGAATAACAACAATAACAACAATAACAAAAACAGACATTGCATTAAGTTGAATTAAGTGACTTTTCATCCGTACATTAGTAAGTTTCTCTGTCTTTATTTTCCCGTCTATATAAATATATCCTTTTTTTCTGTATGCATATCTGTTTTTGCGTGTTTTTCTATATATATCTATTCGTCTGTCCGTTTATATGACTGTTTAAATGTCTACTGGTCTGTCTGTTTGTATGTTTGTGTCTTGAGAGAGAGAGAAAGTGTGAGAGAGAGACGGAGAAGGAGGAGGGGAGCGAGGGGGGACTGGCGGGGAGTGGGACAGGATACGTGCTAAGCTTCCTTCCTTCCTTTTTAATGAGTATATTTACACTTTTTTAAATTTAGCAATGAAAAAGTTGGTAGCCATCTCCTCGAGTTTTCATGACGCCTTTCCAGCTGGCGGCCTTAATATTTGATGGCCGCCTCCTCGCGCTCCTTCACCTGGACCAAGGGCGCGGGAGGAAGATACTGAAGGAAATGTACTGATGAAGGGAGTATTCTAAGGGCAGGGCGTTTTATTATAAACGAGAACGGTTTTACTTCAAGGACGGTTTTGTTGATGGATAGTTCTGAAGAGATTAAGGGAAGGTAAGGGTAAGGGGTAAGGGAAAGTGTGATGAAGGGTGGCAATTAAATAGGTATAAGGTAATAATAATAGGAAATAGAAAAAGACGAAACACGCAATTACTTCAGGTTCTGTTTCAGTTGATGGATTAGTTCTGAAGGGATTAAGGGTAAGGGATTAGGGTAGGGTAAGGGTAAGGGGTAATAGTAAGTGGAAGGAAAACGGAGAGTGGATAAGGAAGGGATGTACTTAAAAAGGGAAAGAAGTGTATGACAATAAAACTTAATATTGGAATGGTTTTGAAATATCAGGAGTTGAGTGAAGGTGTTGTAGTAGTATATAATAGGAAAACAAATTGATTAGCTTAAAAAAACATACTGAGAGAGAGAGAGAGAGAGAGAGAGAGAGAGAGAGAGAGAGAGAGAGAGAGAGAGAGAGAGAGAGAGAGAGAGAGAGAGAGAGAGAGAGAGAGAGAGAGAGAGAGAGAGAGAGAGAGAGAGAGAGAGAGAGTCAGTGTGTGCCTGCTTGGTCTGACACAGGTAAGACGTTAATCTGACAGGTGCAAAACAAGCCCTCACGCCCCCCCTCTCCCCCCCCCCCCGCCCCTTCTCCCTCCGCTACCGCCACCACCACCACAACTACTACAACCATCACCATCATAAACACTGTCCTACCACAAACACTGTACCAACACCAACAACAACACCAAAACCACAAGCCTCCCATCGCCACCACCACCTCCACCACAACCACTGCACTATCATCATCATCATCATCACTACCGCCACCACCACTACAAACACTTGCATCACCACCAAGTCAAACACGGCACCAAAACAAACACAAAAGGAACACAAGATGAACAAAGGACTGAACAACACAAATCCTAAACCAACACACACACACACGAGAGAGAGAGAGAGAGAGAGAGAGAGAGAGAGAGAGAGAGAGAGAGAGAGAGAGAGAGAGAGAGAGAGAGAGAGAGAGAGAGAGAGAGAGAGAGAGAATAAAGAAACTGAATAAACAAAACAGAAACGTAACACAACCACGACGAATACAGGAATCAGTCAAACCAACCAACTCTCTCTCTCTCTCTCTCTCTCGCCGGATCTGAATAAGCCCTCAATAACCTTCAAGAATCTCGTGTTTTGCATGTGACGTGAGCTGTGACTACATTCATTTCAACATTGCACTTAAGTCTCCGCCGCTGTGCCTATTCACATTGCATGCAACAATATACCTGCTTTATCTGCTATAATGGGGCGCCCGCGTTCGAGTCCCGGTGAGAGAAAGTTTGGTTCAGTGTCTTGTGCTTGTGTGTGTTTGTGTGTGTTTGTGTGTTGGGGGGAGGAGGTCCTGCGTGGGGGGGAGGGGGTACTGTGCGTGTGTTTGTTGTGTGTGTGTATGTGTGTGTGTGTATGTGTGTTTGGATGTGTTGATATGAGGATGAGGTGAAGCTTAAGACAGGGTTAAGTGAGTGGATTGGGACAGGGTTCTCTCTCTCTCTCTCTCTCTCTCTCTCTCTCTCTCTCTCTCTCTCTCTCTCTCTCTCTCTCTCTCTTATCAATCGCGCTTATGATACTCGTAATGATTTAGTTCAATTCGTGACTAATTTGCTTAAAAAAGTAAAATTAGGCATTCCAAGCATATTTTTCCCTCACGAAGATTAAGAATTTGTTGGTTTTAAAATGTTTCTCTGTCGTTTTCTGGTTTTCCATCTGCTTGTCTGCCTGTCTGTCTGTCTTTCTGTCTGTCTGTCTGTCAGTTAGTGGTGAATTTAGTAGTATTTTTGCCTAAGACTAAACCTTATTATTCTATTTGAAACAAGAGAAAAATCATCATCGTCATCATTATTTTCTTTTTGTTCTCCTTCTATTCTCCTTCTCTCTCTTCTCCTTCCTTTTTTTTCTCCTCTTCCTCCTCTTCTTCCTTTTCCTTTCCTGTTCTTCCGTCTCCATTTTCTCCTCCTTCATATTTTACCTCCTCCTCCACTACGTCTCCCTCCCTCACTCCTTCCTCCTCCTCCTCGCCTCCGCCTCCTCCTCCTCCTACTCCTACTCCTCCTCCATTTCCCCTTACACGGGCTCGCTCTGGCCGTCACAAAACATTTATCAACTATGCATGAAGCCATTCAATTATTTACCAGTCCTCCCTCCGAGGCTCCCATCTCGTTTTCTTTGACTTCCTTTTGTCATTTGCTTTTTTATCCCCTCAGGCTTACGGAGGAGAGCGGAGCAGCGAATCTTCGTCTTTTGTCTTAGAGAAAATACGTCGAAAAACAAAGTGATCGAAAAGGGGGAAGGGTAACGGGGAAGCCGGAGAAGTGTGTGGAAGGAGACGAAGAGTGAGAGTGAGGACGTGAAGGAAGGGGAAGATGAGGGTAGGAGGATTCGAAGAGGTCAGAGGACGTTTAGGGAGATTAAGAGAAGGGGAGGGAAGGTCAAGGGAGGTAAGGTAAAAATGAATGAGGTTAAAGGGATAGGAGAGGAATTGTAGAGAGTAGATAAAAAGAAACAAGGGATGAGAAAAGGAAAAAGCGATGTCAATAAAGCGATGGATAAAAATGGAAGAGAAAAGGGAAGAAGGAATGTCAAGAAATCAATGGATGGAGATGAAAAATAAGCAGGATTTGAAGAAGGGAGGGGGAGAAGTGATGTCAAGATAAAATAAAAAGGGAAGAAAGGAGCCAAGAGAACGATGAATAAAGATGGAAATAATAAGCAAGGATGGAAGAAATGAAGAAAAGTTGAAAAAAAAGAAAAAAAGAGGATATTGAGAGAAGAGAGAAGAGAAATATAAAGATGAATATAGATGGAAAAAATAAACAAGAAATTGAGAAAATAAATCATAAGGCAAAAAAATAATAAAACGATGAGTGAAGAGAGAAGAAAAATACCAAGTCGAGACTCACGTTCAGGTAAGAATAAGAAGCTAATATTGAAGCCAACTTTAGCAGATGTAAGGTGGCACTAATTAAGACCGTCAGGTGAGGTCACACGAAGCAAAGTCTGTTAATCTAATCAAGACTTATAAAAGAGAGAGTTAAGGTATGGGGGAGGAGAAAGAGGAGGAGGAGGAGATGGAGTAAGAGGAAAGAGGAGAGGGAAAGGAGGATGAGAAGAAGCAGTGAGAGGGAAAGGAAGGGGAGAAAGAGGAGGAGAAGGAGGAGAAGGAGGAGAGGTGGAGAATAAGAAAAGGAAAGCACAAAAAGAGGATGACTTCAAACAGGTGAGGTCAAACTAGGTACTGAGTTAAGGGAAGAAGGATGGGGAAGAGGAGGAGGAACAGTAAGAGGAGGGGAAGAGGAGAGGGAAAAGAGATACAAAGGAGCATAGGATAAGAAAAGAGAAGCAAAAAGAAAGAAACGATACAAACAGATGAGGTCAAACTAGCTACTAAGTTAAGGTATGAGAGAAGAAGGATGGAGAGGAGGAAGAGGAGGAGGGGAGGAGAGAGGAAGAGAGGGAGAGGAGGTACAAAGGAGCGTAGGATAAGAAAAGCGAAGCACACAAAGGAGGAAACGCTTCAAACAGGTGAGGTCAAACTAGGTACTGAGAAACACTTACCTGCAAATAACCTGAAGATTACCTACTCATTACCTGGTGTTTGTTCCGCCGGTGCGAGCGTGGCTAAAAATTATTCCTTTTGTAAACTGACATCATTAATTAAATTCTGATTCGCGATCCTAATTACCAGACATTCTCTTCGGTTAATTATCGATAACCCTGGCTAATTGGACCCAGCCAGCAAAGGAGATAAGTCTGCATTAAATAAGGGAGGGCGGGAGAGGGGAAGGGAGCGTCGGGAGAGGAAAGGGAGAGGGAAAGGATTACCGATACTTGCGCCGCGTACAATGAGTCTATCGGCAACGTAATGGCGGCCGCAGGTGTTATCGGGGGAGCGCTATCGGGGGACTGCTATCGGGGAGACGCAGCTCAGGTATAGTTACAGGTGTTGTCTTGTTTATTTGGTTATGTTTGACCACACCTGTCTTCCCCCTTAACAAGATTGCTCTTTTAACTGGCTACACCTGTCTATTACTGCCACCTTTTTCCATTGTACCTCGCCACTTGATAATACCTGTTTCTTGCCTGTCACACCTGTCCTTGTTATCTGTGATACCTCACCTGTGTTAAGTGACTACACTTGCACGTCACGGGTCGCCACTAGCATTCAGGTCCGTCAAAAAAGTATAAAAAGTTGTGTCCACAGTCTCAGGTCCATAAAAGTATAGTGATAGGTTTAGAAGTATTTTTTAAGTAAAGTATCATAACAAAATACATCTTTACCTCATCTATTCTTAGTAGGTGCACAATATTCGCTTTACCTACCATACCCAGGCTTGCTCATTCCTCATATCTGCTTCTAATCAGTGACGGTCATACTCGTTACTCGTTACTCACATCTGTTCATATATTTTCTCCTACTAACTGGCCTTACTTCCAGCTGTTAAGCATTACAATCCTCAACTACCTCGTTAAACTTCCTTTTGGCTGACCTATCAACATATATTTTCCTGCTAAGAAGCCATACCTCTATCTCTTAAGCAATCCAACCCTCAACAGCAACCTCGTTCAAGTTACCTTCGCCTCACCTATCTAACGTATTCTCTCTTGCTATTCGGTCATACTTTCCTTCTGTTAAGCTATCCAATCCTCAACAGCTACCTCGCACAGCTTACCTTCGCCTCGCCTAACATATTCCCTCCTGCTAAACGGACATGCATTTTCTCCTGTTATGCGAGCCCATCCTCAACAGTTACCTCGCACAGCTTACCTTCGCCTTACCTATCCACACTTCATAAATATAAGCAACTGGCCAAATTATCACGCGGCTCAACTCGCAACCTTTCCCACTTGCTACCTGGTCATATATTGGAATAGTAATTTGTCGCGCCTGTCTCTCTCTTACCTGGCTTACGCTGATAATTAGTCACACCTGCCTTTCACCTGGCTAAATCTCCCACTCCTACTAAGCCACACGCGTTCTAATTATTTGTTCATCCTCTTAACTTGATTTATTCGATTTATCCTCTTGTTTGTGAATTATCGCGGAGCTTTCATCTTATTCGAAACACATTTATATATTTTTCGCTTCTGCTGTTTCTTTCCCCTGACGCATTTTCCAGCATCCTTTCGCCTTTATCTATTTCTTTTACCTCCATTTATATACCACAAACTCAAGGGCCAATGCGTAGCTATGGCGTATGCCCCGAACTTTACCTTCATTGATCAACTTCCCATTTATTCTCTGGTTCCGCTCCCTTTACTTCCTCTATATACCACAAGGAAGAACGGATATATGGAAGAGAAAGGGAAGAAGGGATGTCAAGAGAACGATAAAGAAAGATGGAAATAATAAGCAAGGAATAAAGAAATGAAGAAAAGTTGAAAACAAGTAAAAAAAGAGAACACTGGTCAATGCAACGGAAATGCGCACTGAGGCAACGCGTAGCTATAGTGTATGCTCCCTACTCTACTACACCTTTACCTTTCTGTTTCTCTGTGTTTGTTGGTTACCTTATAAAAGCCCCGTACCGTATATTGGGTGATGCTCGTATATTCCTTCCCCCTCATATTCAGTTATTTTTCCTCCCCCTTCTCTCTCTCTGTTTGTTACTTACTTCCCCCAGTGTTTTATTTACTCTCGTCTTTATTATTTCCTCCTCTCCCCTTTCCCTCCACCCTTCGTTTTCATCCCCTACGATCTTTTAATTATACTTTTTTTTCTATTGCAACATTTATTTACTTCTACCCTCTTCACTTTTCTACCTTCTTTCCTTCTTCCTCCTTCTTCCCCTTTTTCGCCGACATTTTTTAATATATATTTTTTTTTATTGTTATATTTTCATTCACTCTTTTTCACTCCCATTCTTGCTTTCTTCTTTTCTTTCCCTCCCTCCTTCCTTCTTTCCTTACTTACCATCTTTCTTCCTTCCTTCCCTCCTTCTTTCCTTCGCCTTCTCTTCTAGTTTCCCTGTCTTTTCCTCTCCCTCCTCTTCCTCTCCTTCCTCTCCTCCTTCAGACCTCACAAACAAAGCACTGCCACCCCCCTACCCCAATTCCCCCACCCCCAAAATAATCGTGACCTTCGCCTCCAACCTTCATCGCCAAGAAACACTTTTATCCTCACTCCATAATTCACACAATACATCGGTAGCGCGAAATCCCTGCTGGCCCTCCTTCCTTTAAATAACCCAATAATGTAAAGTTAATTATACATCATCATTAACACCTGCCTCACACCTGCCTCACGCTAATCATTACGGGAATTAAATAAAATCACGGAAGGTTTTATTATTTTTTTTTAACTCCGAGCGGGCCGCGGCGAGCTCGCAGACTCACTCACCACGCGCGGGTTCCGGCAAATGTTTGGGGGATAAAGATTAAATGTTCGGAATATAGAATTAAACCCAATTTAAGCTCACGGGACCGTGTTGGGTCAGCGTTAATTGATACCGCACCTGCCACCCCACCTGCTCCATTAAACTCAGGTAGCAGCTTGTTTTTATTTCGGCCGCAGGAATGAAATGGCACGGAGCGGTGTGTCTCATTAATTCATTCTCGTCCCATTGCACAATATTATACTGTTGGGGCAAATGCATAAATAATTCCGCCGGCTCGCCATTGCCCGGAATAATTAAATAATGTGACTTGGAATGCTCTTATCAGTCTATGTGTGTGTGTGTGTGTGTGTGTGTGTGTGTGTGTGTGTGTATGTGTGTTATGGGGTGTGAGGCAGCTATGGCGAGACAGAGAGGGGGAGGGAGTGAGCTAGGGAGAGGAGGAAGAGGAAGAGGAAGAGGTGGAGGAGGAGGAGGGCAAGAGGATGAAGGAGAGGGTGAGGGTAATAGGAGACATAGCAAGGGTGAACAGGGACTCAGACGATGAAGGTCAATGCACATGAGGTAAAGGAACAGGTTGATAAAAGAAGGGGAGAGTTAATAGGATAAGAATAAAAAGACAATTGTTAACCGGAAAAGGAAGATGCAAAGAGGGATACCAGTGAAAAGGAAAAGAGGAGAGCAAGAAAGGATATAAGAGGGGCTAAAGAGTATTGAAAGGGCACAAGGAAGAACAAAAAGGAATGAGTTAGTGGTGAGAGAGGAAAGAGATGAGGGTGAAAATCAAGGCGGAGGTGGAACAAGTTAGAACAATACGAAAGATTACGTAAAAAAGTGGGGAAGGAAGAAGGAACTTTACGGGACCAGGAGGAGCTAACTACAGGTATGAGTAAAGGTGAACTAGAATAAATTAGTTGACTACAAACATATGTCGATGGAGATCTGTAAAGTAGGACACAATTGCGAATAAGAAGAATGGAGAAAAAAAAAGAAAAATAGCATGTTGTAAGTAGCATAAGGGAGTAGCAAGGAACAAAGGGATTCAGTGAGTTGGTAGTAAAGTCACGTGGGGCGAAGTGGCGGCCAGGTGAAAGGTGAAGGTGAGCGATGCAATGAAAGGTAAATGACAGGTGTGCGTGCTCAGGTGTACATAGACGTATTTTTGCCATATATTTATTCATCTGTGACTGTATAAATCCGTGTATGTATGTATGTGGGTAGGTATGTATAGTTAAGTGTACGTATATCTTTCTCTACATACTTGTATCTTTAAAGTACGTATTAGTAAAGGGGAATTACGTACACATACACACACACACACACACACACACACACACATGTCACTGTCCGTATTCAAAACTATTGATCTATCGACAGAAACACACACACACACACACACACACACACACACACACACACACACACACACACGGGTACATCGGGAGGGAGGGAGCCAAGTAAATGAAGAACTCGATCCTGTAATTCGTGTTCCAAGTCTCATTATTATTGTCTCAAGCACCTCGCGGGCCGCTGCTTCATCGTGTAATTTGACTGCCGAGAGAGAGAGAGAGAGAGAGAGAGAGAGAGAGAGAGAGAGAGAGAGAGAGAGAGAGAGAGAGAGAGAGAGAGAGAGAGAGAGAGAGAGAGAGAGAGAGAGAGAGAGAGAGAGAGAGAGAGAGAGAGAGAGAGAGAGAGAGAGAGAGAGAGAGAGAGAGACCCAGGCCATGGTCATATCGCGTTCGGGGGAGGACGCCAGACTCCTGCAGGGACGGCTGAAGTTTGGGGACGACACCCTGGTCATCAAGGACTCCATCAACATCCTGGGGGTGGAGGTCGACTCCAGACTCAGTTTCGACCGCCACCTGGAGTGTGTGGCGCGCAGAGCCTCCCTGAGGGTGACACTCCTGCGTCGCGTGCGGCACCTGCTCGACGCAGACGGCCTCCTGAGGCTGTACAAAGCCCAGGTGAGGCCCGTCATGGAATACTCCCCTCTCTCCTGGATGAGTAGTGCCCAATGTCACCTCTCGCTGCTGGACAGAGTGCAGAGGAGGGCAGAGCGACTCATCCGCGATGCCAGCAGCCTTCAGCAGCAGCGACCATATGGACACCAGTGGCGGCAGCGGCAACATCGACAGCAGCTACATCACCAGCAGGACGCCCCCCTCTGTATGCTCGACAGCCTCGGGCACCGGAGAAGGGTCGGTGCCATCACAGTCCTACACAAGACCCAGGTCCAACACACACCTCACCTGGCGGCACTACGGGTTCCTAGGAGGAGAAGCCAGCACACCACGAGACCGGCGGTGGCTAACGACCTCCTCCTTGAAATCCCGAGAAGCCGCACAGCCAGGTGCCAGAGGGCCTTCACGAGTGCCACGGCCCACCTGTGGAACGCCTTCACGGGTGAAGTGGGCGTTAGGGCAATGAACACCCAGCAGGTGAAGGTGGCGGCTCATGCCTGGTGTCGCACTTACCCGCCCTAGTCACATCCGCCTGAGCACAAGTACAACTAGTGACAATGCTTTAAGATAGGCGACCTCAAGACAGAGGTCGTCTTTAGCATGGAGACAATTTCCCCGCCCCTTTTGTCATATGTAACTTGATGTTTAAACAAAAAGAGAGAGAGAGAGAGAGAGAGAGAGAGAGAGAGAGAGAGAGAGAGAGAGAGAGAGAGAGAGAGAGAGAGAGAGAGAGAGAGAGAGAGAGAGAGAGAGAGAGAGAGAGAGAGAGAGAGAGAGAGAGAGAGAGAGAGAGAGAGAGAGAGAGAGAGAGAGAAGAAGAAGAAGAAGAAGAAGAAGAAGAGTGAGCGAGTGAACTAGAAAGAGCCAGAACGAGAGCGAGAGAGCGAAAGAGTTTTTAGCCGTAATAAAACGTCGATTAAGAATATAAAAAAAGATATTATAACAGGCCATAAACTACCAACAATATCATTAGCGAGAGAGAGAGAGAGAGAGAGAGAGAGAGAGAGAGAGAGAGAGAGAGAGAGAGAGAGAGAGAGAGAGAGAGAGAGAGAGAGAGAGAGAGAGAGAGAGAGAGAGAGAGAGAGAGCGCAACAGGGGGCGTTAACTCGGTGAAAATAAATGCCCTGACAGACGCCTCAGCTGTTGGCTCCTCAAACACTCCCGGCCACAAGGGTTCGTCCTCACGGCTGAGAAATCAATACAAATTACGTGTTTCAATTTTCTGCCGCCTTTTCTTCCTCTGTCTCTTTCTTTCTTTCTTTCTCTCCCTTCTTTCTCATTCTTTCCCTTTCCTTCTTTTTCCCTCTCTTGATCTCATTTTCTTGCCATTCTTCCTCCTCTTTGCGTCTCTCCTCCTCTCCTTCTTTCTTCCTCCTTCTCTCTTTTTCTCTTTTTTCCTCTCCTATCTTCTACCTTTTTCTTTCTATCTTTTCCACATCCTCCTTTTCCCTCTCTCTTTTCTCCTCAATTTTCCTCTTCCTTCTTTCTCTCTTCTGGTTTACTCTCTCTTCTTCTCCCTTTTCTCTCTTTCTCTCTCTCTCTTTTCCTCTCGCTCATTCTTCTTCTCTCTTTGAAAAAATAGACAGACAAGAGAGAAAAAAGAAAAACAAGAAAATACTGAAATCCCTCCTATCCACTTCTTCTTTCCTCCTTTCCTCTTAATCTCACTTCTTCACGTTCCCTCCTTCTCTCCTCTCCCCTCCCCTCTCTTTCCCTCCTGCCTTCCTACCTATCTTGTTCTCCTTCCCTCTTTCCCTCCTCTTTTCCTCCCTCTTTCCCTCCATCCCTCCATTCCTCCTTCCTTCCAGTGTAACACAACGAGAATGTTTTTATTACAGACAGAATTTGGCGTCTTGCTGGCCACCTCGCGCTAACAAGACGGGAATAGGAAGAGGAGGAGTTAGAGGAGGAGGAAGAGGAGAGGAAGAAGTAGAGGAAGTGGAGGCATATACTATTGGCCCAGGAGGAGGAGGAGGAAGAGGAGAGGAAGAAGTAGAGGAAGTGGAGGCATATACTATTGGCCCAGGAGGAGGAGGAGGAAGAGGAGAGGAAGAAGTGGAGGAAGTGGAGGCATATACTATTGGCCCAGGAGGAGGAGGGGGAAGAGGAGGAAGGCGTGGTAGAGAGTAGGTCATAAGGAGAGGGAAAGAGGTCAAGGATAGAGAAAAAAAGGAAGGAGAAAGTGGATGCACGGTGAAGGATATGAAGGAAAAGAACAGAAGAAAAAAGGAAAAAACTAAGAGAGAAAAGGAGAAAGGAAATAACTTTGGAAGTAAGGAAATTAAAAATAGAGAAAGTAGATCATGGTGAAGGACGTAAGGCAAAAAGAACAGAAGAAAAGAAGCAAAGAAGTAAAAGAGAGGGAAGGATGAAGGGAACAAAATGGGTAAGGAAGAAAGAATGGTAAAGAAAAAAGAAGAAAACATGAAACCAACGAAGATAAATAGTTATGATAATAAATCTAAACTTTCTTTTAATTAACTAAACGATGTGGCAATATTTCTTTATGTCCTATTACGTTATATTTGTTTTCATCATTGTCTTGTCATCGTAAACGTCGGAGAACAAAGAACACACACACACACACACACACACACACACACACACACACACACACACACACACACACACACACACACACACACAGGTGGTATAAAAAAAAAGAGTTCTTGCACGACTTTTGTTATGACCGAAAACGAAAATGGACCGTTTATTTATCGTTTTTTTTCGGCCTCAAGGATCGATTGTTAGGGAGCAGATCTTGAAAATGTGAGTGTTTGTTGCTGGCCGGTGTTTTTTTTCTTTTTTTTTTTTCTTTCTGGCTCTTTCTTTTCTCTCTGTTGTGATTTCTGTGTGGTTGGGGGGTGGGGGGAGTGTGTGTGTGTGTGTGTGTGTGTGTGTGTGTGTGTGTGTGTGTGTGTGTGTGAGTGTACAGCTAAGGAAGTGTTTATTTGCGCATGAGTGATTGGACATGTGTGTGTGTGTGTGTGTGTGTGTGTGTGTGTGTGTGTGTGTGTGTATACCCGCATATCAGTACGTTTATTTGCTTGTGTGTGTACGTATTAATCACTGAACATGTATCCTAACTCGTGTGTGTAGATATCAAATGTGCTTGTGTGCGTGTTCGTTTGCGTGCGTGTGTACGAGAGTGTGTGCGTGAATGAAATGGGAGGAGGCAGTGGAGGCGGTAAGCTGAGGAGGCGGAAGGGGAGGAAGAGGAGGAGGAGGAAAGGAAGTAGAGGAAGAAGAGAATACAACAAGCAAATTAAGAAGGAAGGAACGGAGGTAGAGAAGGTGAGCAGCGAAGGAAGGAAGAAAGAAGAGAAGAAAGGAAGAAAGAAAGGAAGGAAGGAAGGAAGGAAGGAAGGAAGGAAGGAAAGAAAGAAGAAAGGAAGGAAGGAAGGCAGGATGGAAGGAAGGAAGAAAGGTAGCAAAGGTAAGCAGTGGAGAAGGAAGGAAGGAAGGAAGGAAGAAAGGAAGGAAGAAATAAAGGAAGAAAATAAAATAAATAAGTAACGAAGGAAGGAAGAAAAAAAGGAAGGAAGGAAGAAAAAAAGGAAGGAAGAGAAGAAAGACAAGAAGCAAGAGAAGAAGGAGGAAGGAAGGGCGCGAGGTCGGCAGTCTGGTCACCTGGTCGGGAGGGAGAGAGAGAGAAAGAGAGGGAAGGAGAGGGGGAGGAAGAGGGAGCCAGCCAGGTAAGTGAGTGAGGTGTGTGGAAAGGTCGTGATCACCTGAGTTTTTGTTACATAGAGTCGTGATTGCCTTGCGCCAGTTAGGTGTGTGGACTCGGTAGGTGTGTGTATATGCTCAAGTTAAGGTGAGGGCTGCGGAGTGCGTGTAACCGAGTGTCTTGACCGATTGTTACATGGGAGTGTGTGCTGGAGTGTTGGCCTGAGCAAATGTTACCCTCACCTGACTGCTCGCTACCTTTCTTGCTAACCGAATCCTTGCCTCCCTGCGATCCCCCCTTCCTTCCCTCCCTCCTTGTCTGTCTATCTGTCTGCTTGCCTTCCTTCCTTCCTGCTCCGTCTGCAACACCTAAGAGGGAGGGAGAGAAGAGAAGGGAGAGGAAAGGTGAGGTAGAGAAAGAATAGAAGGAGAGAAGGGTAGAAAGAGGAAACGAGAGAGGGGAAGAGAAGGGTAGGCAGAGAAAGGGAGAGGGAGAGAGAAAGAGTGAGAGGGAGATGAAATGGAATGGTGACCTGTTCTTGTTTTTCTTTTCTTTCTCTCAGCATCTGTTTCTGTCTTAGGTTATGTTAGATACGTGTGTATGTGTGTGTGTGTGTGTGTGTGTGTGTGTGTGTGTGTGTGTGTGTGTGTGTGTGTGTGTGTGTGTGTGTGTGTGTGTGTGGAAATGCCCGTCATAATGTGGTTAACTTTCTTGTCTGTCCGTCTTCAAGTTTGTTTATTTGTCTGTGTCTGATCTCTCTCTCTCTCTCTCTCTCTCTCTCTCTCTCTCTCTCTCTCTCAACCCCCCTTCCCCTCACACACACACAAGCATACAAAGGAGACTACAAGGGGAGGAGGAGAAGGAAGTAGAGAAGGAGAAGGAGGAGGAGCAGGAGCAGCAGGAGGAGGAGAGGGCCGTGGCCAATACCAATATTTACAGTGTGGTTGTATCGTGTCCAGCTGCGCCCTGCCTCAAGAACCATCTGTACGTCACCAGCTGCGGTAATTAAGATTGCTTAGTCCTTCCTTCCTTCCCTCCTTGCCTCCCTTCTCTTCCTCCTTTTCATCCATTACATCACTCATTCACCTCCCGTCCTCCTTTCTTCCTTTTTTCCTTCCTTCTTTCCTCCCTTTTCATGCCTATCTCCCTTCCCTCACTCAATTAACTCCCTTCCTCCCTGTCTTTCTCCTTCTCTCCCTTCTCTTCCTCCTTTTCATCTCTTACACCTTCCCTTTCTCATTCACCTCCCTTCCACGTTTCTGTGCTGAATTCCTCTCTTCTTTCCTTTCTTCCTCTCCTTCCCTTCTCATAATATCCTTACCTACCTTCCTTCTTTTCCTCCTTGCCTCCCTTTTCTCCTTCCTTTTCATCACTTACTATTTCCTCTGTCTCTTTGCTTTACTTCTCTCTTCTTTCCTTAATTCCTTCCTTACCTACTTCCTTTTAAAGTCTCCATCTCTTCAAATCTCTCTCCACATAACACTTGCTTCCTCCATTCACCCCTCCACATTTACTCCACTTTTCACCTCCTCGTCCTCCTCCTCCTCCTTTTCCTGCTCCCTCATCTCTACCTCCACAATTTTTTCCTTACCCAACATTTCCTCCCCTCACTCCATCTACCTTTACCTCCACTTTCTGCCTTGCATTTCCATTCCTCCTCTTTCCTCCTCCTCCCTCTCTTTCTCTACCTCCTCAGATTTTTCCCTCATCCAACATTTTCTCCTTTACCCTTCTTCCCTTTACTTTCACCTCCTGCCTTGCTCTTCCTTTCCTCCGACATTCATCCTCTCCCTCCTCACCTCCACCACCACCTCATATCTAACTCTAACCACCATTATCCCCCATCCTCTTCCTCCTCCTCCTCCTCCTCCCAGCCCGCCGACACCCCGCGCTTCCCAAATCTATAAAAATAAATAGTTTCGTAGCGGCGACCCTCAGCGCGGCACAATTGCCAAACAGACCGGCAGACAAAATAATTCTCCTGATAAACACACGAGCGGAGTTTATTTATACACATGTGATGAACACGGGAGGGCGGGAAGGGAGGGGGAGAGGAGGGAAGAAAGGAGGGAGAGGAAAGGGTAAGGAAAAGGGGATGGGACGGGACGGAGGAAGAAAAAGAGAAGGGGGGAGATAGTGGAGAAAAAAGAGTGAAGGAGAGAGAATGGGAAGGGACGGAGGGAGTAAAAGAAGGAAGGAGAAAGAGAGGGGAAGATTGTGGAGAGGATATGGTGAGGAAAGAGGGATAGGAAGGCACGGTGAGAGGAAAGGAGGAA
>NC_066513.1:14632709-14657709 GCF_024679095.1 Eriocheir sinensis | reverse complement strand
ATGTATGAAAGCAGAAGTATTAGCAGTGAAGTAGCAGAAGAAAGGGTGACAGAGAAGAGGAAGGAGGAAGGGCGATGGAGAAAAGAGGGGACTGAAGAAGCTTCATCGGGGTCCTGCAGAAACTAACCGTGGTGGAGATGGATGGGAATAGGTGGTAGGGGAAGAAGGTGTGGCGGGCGTTGGCGTGAGCAAAGTCCATTAAATTGCATAATTGAGAAAAACACGCTCTCTTCACACCCAGCCCCTCGCGCCTCTCTTCGGCGAGGAGTCAATGCGATGGTACTTTTGCAGGAGCAGGAGGAGGAGGAGGAGGAGGAGGAGGAGGAGGAGGAGGAAGGTAAGGAGGAAGAGCTAAAGGAACCACCACTGAGTACGTTCCAGGAAAGAAATTACATGTGAGAGAGAGAGAGAGAGAGAGAGAGAGAGAGAGAGAGAGAGAGAGAGAGAGAGAGAGAGAGAGAGAGAGAGAGAGAGAGAGAGAGAGAGAGAGAGAGAGAGAGAGAGAGAGAGAGAGAGAGAGAGAGAGAGAGAGAGAGAGAGAGAGAGAGAGAGAGAGAGAGAGAGAGAGAGAAGAGAAGAGAAAAGAAGAGAAGAGAAGAGAAGAGAAGAGAAGAGAAGAGAAGAGAAGAGAAGAGAAGAGAAGAGAAGAGAAAAGGAGGGAGAAAAGGACAGAAGCAAAGAGAAGAGAAAAAAGAAAAGAGAAGAGAAAAGAAGAGGAGAGAGAGAGAGAGAGAGAGAGAGAGAGAGAGAGAGAGAGAGAGAGAGAGAGAGAGAGAGAGAGAGAGAGAGAGAGAGAGAGAGAGAGAGAGAGAGAGAGAGAGAGAGAGAGAGAGAGAGAGAGAGAGAGAGAGAGAGAGAGAGAGAGAGAGAGAGAGAGAGAGAGAGAGAGAGAGAGAGAGAGCACGAGTTGTTATGTTAATCAATGGGTACCGCAGACTGCCTCTGTTATGAGGTATGAGGGAGGAATGAAGGAGGGATGAGGGGGTGTTGATGGATGAGGAGGAGCAGGGGAGGGAAGGGGAAGGAAGGGAAGGGGAAGGGAAGAGGAGGGAAGAGGAAGGAAGGTGAGGGGAAGCAAGGAAGAGTATGCAGAAAGGAGAGAGAAAAGAAGACGGTAGGGAGTGGAATGGGAGGGAAGAAGAAGGGAAGGGAAGGAAAGGGAAGGGAAGGGAGGGAAGAGGAAGGAAAGTGAGGGGCAGCAGGGGAGGGTATGGAGAAAAGGGAGGGAAGAGAATGAAGGGGATGAAAGGGAAGGGGAAGGAAGGGTAAAGAAAGATGAGGAAAAGTAAGGGGATAAAGAAGTTGTGACAGAAAGAATGAAGGAAAGAAACGAGAAGGAAGGAATGGGCAAGGCTGAATACGAAGCAGGACAATGATAAAAGGAAAGCAATAGAGAAAGGAATGACAATGAAGAATGATGCAAAAGTTGTGTTACGGAGGAAATGCATTCTTATTCGATGTATCTTAGTGCGGAATGTTGTTGAGGAGAATGAGTGAAGAAAACGTGGGAATGAAGCGTGTAGAGATAAATAAAATGCGATTGAGCCAGTGAATGAGAGAGAGAGAGAGAGAGAGAGAGAGAGAGAGAGAGAGAGAGAGAGAGAGAGAGAGAGAGAGCAAGTAGACCTCATAACAAACGCACATTACCACCTAACTTGAAACACAACCTAGAGTCACGCAACACACACACACAAACATACACACACACCCCACCCCTCCCCCCCACCCCACCCCACACACGTAGCACTTCTTAGCATACCTTTGACAATTACCTGCCGCGCCTCACCTGGCCTGAACGCGGACCCAGCAGGAGGAATGGAGGAGGGTGTGTAATTAAGAGGCGACCTGGCTGTGATCTTCCCGCGCCATCGATTCTATACCGTGATAAATATGTCGGCCGCAGCGGGAGGCGGGAGGAGGAGGGAAGAAAGGAAGAAAGGAAACGGAGAATGAGAATAGAAAATGAATGCAATGTAAAAGAAGAATGCGGAGAATCAGAAAAGGAGCATGAAGGAGGAGAGGGAAAAAGAATGAGAAGGAAGAATTTAAGAGGAGAATGAGAATGAAGAATGGAAAGGAGGACGGATGAGAATGAAAACGCAGAATGAAAGTGGAGAATGAGGAGATGGAAAAGGAGAAGAAAGAAAAACGAGAATAAGAAAGGAGAATGAGGAGAATGAAAAGGGAGATGAGAAAAAGGAAAAGAAAGAAAAGTGAAAATCCGAAAATGAAGAATGAGAAAAGGGAATGAGGAAGAATATGAAAGGGAGAATGAGGTGAATGGGAAAAAGGATAGAGAAGGAGAAAAACTAGCGAAAAAGGAGGAGGATAAGAAAGGAAGATTAAAATAAGGAACGAAAAAAGAGGAAGAATGAGGAAAGAGAGGCAGAGAGAAACAACAAAACAACATACGGTACTGATCAATCAAGACACAAATACTATAATGAAAAGCAACATGGATAATACAAAAGAAAAAAAATAGACCATAAAAAATAAACCTCAGAATTACGAGCGAAAAAAAACAAAATAACGTTACAACCAAACCAAGAATGTCAAAACGCAAAAAAAACAAAAAAACATAACGTCGATAATACAAAAGGACTATGCGATCTAAAATACTTGTAGAGAATAATTATGAGAAGGAGAAGGGGGAGAACAAAGGAGAGTAAAAGGAACGTAGGAAGAAACAGAGCAATTAGGTGAGGAATATTGCATGAAGCGCATTGATGATAACGGAGAGACAGAGAGAGAGTAGAATAATGGAGGAGGAGGAGGAGGAGGAGGAGAAAGTATTAGATAGAGAGACGGATGATAAAGAAAGGCCTCAGACGAATAGAGAAACAAGCAGAAAAAGGATAAATAGGTGTAGGAGGAGGAGAAAGTATTAGATAGAGAGACGGATGATAAAGAAAAGCCTCAGACGAATAGAGAAACAAGCAAAGAAAAGGATAAATAGATGTAAAAGGAGGAGAAAGTAATAGACAGAGAGACGGATGATAAAGAAAGGCCTCAGACGAACAGAGAAACAAGCAGAAAAAGGATAAAGAGGTGTAGGCGGAGGAGAAGGTAATAGACAGAGAAACTGATGATAAAGAAAGCCCACAGAAGAAAATAGAAAAAAAAGAAATGATAAATAGGAATAACGCAGATAAATAGAAGTAACTACAACTTAAGACGAGTAAAGAAGAAGAGGAGGAGAGAGAAAAGATAAGATAAAAAATAAAAGAGGACAAAAAAAGAAGATGGTGGATAAAAGAGTAACGCAGAGGAGAAACGACAAAAAAAGAGAAAAAAATATGAGAAAAGAAGAGACAAAAAAATAAGAAAAGGTGGAGAATGAAAGACAGAGAAAGATCAAACAAAAGAGAGACAGAAAGAGAGAAGAGAAAAAGAAAGCTTTTTAATTATCGAGTTAAGAATAATATATGAAAAATAAACTTGATAACGTAAAGCGTAAATACCAACGAGGAGGAGGAGGAGGAAGAGGAGGAGGAGGAGGAGGAGGCGGAGGAGGAGGAGGAAGACCCAGAAGAACATAATGGATTGAAGAGAGAAAGAGAATAATAATTGGGGGAAGAATAATAGATGAAAAATAACCTTGATAATGCGGGAAGGAAGAGGAGGAGGAGGGGAGGAGGAGGAGGAGGAGGAGGAGAGGAGGCGTAGAAGCGGAGGAACGTATATTCAAGAGGAGAACAAGCGGACTAAGAGATGGTGAAGTGGAGAGAGGTCCCGATATGAGAGAGGAAAAGATTAATAATTCACCCAAGAAAGAGAAATAGTGGTGTAGAAGAAAGAGGAAGAAGCGAACTAAAGGAATCGGAGAAAGGCGAAGAAGAGACGAGAAAAGAGAAAAAAGAGAGAGAAGGAATGAAAAATAAAGTAAACAGCCACAATATAAAATAGAAATTGACACACACACACACACACACACACACACACACACACACACACACACACACACACACACACACACACATATAGACAGTCACTTAGCACACGAAGAGATGAAAAGCAAAAACAGATAATTGATTCGATAATAAAAGAATGAAAAAAAAAACAAAGAAAAGATAGACAACGGAAAATCAATACAAAAGAAACAGGAATAAAACAAACATGAATTAGGAAAGACAAGACAAACACACGAAACGAGAAATCAAAGAAAAAACAAATAAATGACAAAGAAAAACGGAAGAAACAGAAATTGGAAGTTGATGAATGACTGACGATCTCCCTCTCACCCTCCATCCCTCTCCCTCCCCACACTCTTTCTCTCCCTCCTCATCCTCCTCCTTCTCTCTCCTCCCCTCCCTGGATGCTGCTTGGAACACATATAAATAACACAACTCCACGCGCATTACTCCCCAGGAAAGAGAAAATAAATCTTCCGTCAGAGGTGAAAGGAAGGAAAGGCGGAGGGAGGGAGGGAAGGAGGGAGGAAGGAGAGACGGATTGGAGGGAGAGGGGTGGGTAGGGAGGGATGAAAGATAAGAAGAAAATGGGGTAGACGGGGAGGGCAAACGATAAGAGTAAACAAATAATGCAAATACGTTCACCTCATTAGCTTCCCGGGTTTCCTATAGAGCCGCCCCGTGTATGCTAATGCCTCGAGAAATGTGAATAAGGGATTGAAGAAGGCATTAGCGAGCGTTTCATTCCTTATAGCGTTTCTTAACCTCCCTTGTATACTACTACTACTACTACTACTACTACTACTACTACTACTACTACTACTACTACTACTACTACCAATGTTTCCATTACCACTACTATCTCCACCCTAACCAAAATTATAGACAGCCTTTCCCAGCTATTCTTCCCCTTCCATATCCTTCCCTCACCCTCCCTTTCTTTCCTTACCCTCTCTTCCTTTCTCCCCACAATTCCTCACAGCCTTTCCTATCCATTCTTCCGCTTCCACATCCTTCCCTTTCTTTCCCTCACCCTCCCTTTCCTTCCCTTCTCTTCCCTCCACACCAAACCGATTTTCCGAACCGTTCTTCCCTTCCACTTCCTTCCCTTTCCTCACTTTCCCTTCCTTCGCCACACCAATGCTCCCCTTCCTTCCTCACACTCTTCCTCCCCTTCCCCTCCTTCACAGTCATCATCCCTTTCCCTCACCTTCCCTTTCCTCCACTTCCCTTCCCTTCCTTTCTCTTCCCCTTCCTCCCAATCCTCCCCAGACGCCCCAGCGCTTCGTCTCTACAAACCAAATAATATTAGCGCCACACAGACACCGGTGACGGACGAGGCAAACAAATTATATTACTTTAGGATTCAAACCGGTGACGGAAATTAATACGATAAGTGGTTTAATGACAGCCTGATATGAATGATGATTACACCTGGATGTGCGATAAGGTGCGGCGGACAGGTAAACAAATGCAAGGTGTAATTATTCAGTAATCGCTTAGGCAGGTGAGCGACGCAGGTGTGTGGAGGTGTCTGTCTGTCTTTGTCTTTGTCTCTGTGTCTATGTCTCTGTGTGTCAGTATGTGTGTGTGTGTGTGTGGGGGGGGGGTATATGAGTAATTGTTTTCTTGTCTTTTCTTCGTAATTCCATTCTGTATCAATTTATCTCTGTCCGTATCTATGTTTCTACTTTCTCTCTCTCTCTCTCTCTCTCTCCATCACCCCTCTCCACATCCCACACACAGCTATACATCAACACAAGGAGACGGCTCAAACACCTCCACAGTACTAATAGAAATACACAATACACCTCCCTCACAACCCTGATCTCCCTTTACCTCCAGCCTTCACACACATCACTCCAACGACCCTCCGCCGAGCCCTAAAGAGTCTAGTCAAACCTTCGCCGTGCCCAGTAACGAAACGCCCCCTCGCACTTACCCTGTACCTTCCCTGCCAAGCTCATTTTCGCTACCTTTGGGGGAGACTAAAATATCACCGTCTATGGCTCGTATTAAGCACCCGAGATTGCACGGTACGAGACGCAAATAGAAGTAAACCTGATGTCTTGTGCCGCGGTCCGTGCGTCTCCGTCGTAAGGGGCCTTAATTTAGCATTCACAGAGGAGGCATCGGGAAATATCAACGCAGCGGTAAGCCCTTCCGTTGATGTATTCATGTATAAGTCAAGCCTCTTATTACTTGCCGTCAGAAGATGCGGGAGAGAGGGAGGGAGTGAGAGAGGGATCATAGAAGCCGTAACGAGGCAGACAGACGGACGGACAGACAGACAGACACCCACACACTCACAAATAAACACTAAATAATAAAATAAATAAAAGCCAAAAGGAGGAACACGAAGACCTGGGAAATACATACATAGGAAAACACATAATAATTTCACTCTATATTTTTTTTCTTAATACAACGAATCAACACTTTCTCTCTCTTCTCTCTTTTCTTTCTCCCTTCTCTTTCTCTGTTCTCTTTCTCTCTTTTTTTCTCTTTTCCCTTTCTCTATTTTCTTTCTCTCTTTTCTTCCTCTCTTCTCTTTCTATATTCCTTTTCTCTCTTCCTTTTATCTCTTCTCTCTCTCTCTTTTCTTTCTCTCACCTCTTTCTATCTTCTCTCCTTATTTTCTCTTTCTCTCTTCTCTCTCTTTCAGGCAGGTAGGTAAGGAGGTATAGGAGGTACGTAGCATTTTAAGACCCTCTGGAAGCCGTGGGTCGCATCTTCTCCATCTCCTCATCTCCGAGCCTTTCTTTCACCTGTCGGATGATGCGACGAGCGAGTGGCCACGGGGATAACTTTTCACCTGTCGCTCTTCTTGTAATTAAGGATCCACACTCGTTTCGCTTTATGGAGGCGCGCCAGTCAGCTTGGGACAGGTGTAATGCCATGATATTACCGCCCCCACCCACCCATGATGCCAGCCAGCCTTATATACGACCTGCAAATGGGCCTTGATCATAGTGGTGTGTACCTGGTCACCTTCCCAACCTCCCTTACCTCTCCCCTCCTCCTCCTGTTACTAATACTCCCTCCAGCATCTCTCCTTCCCTCCCTTCCTCCACTGCACTCCCTACTCCTCACATATCTGCCTTTTCTACGCCACTTTCCTTCCTTCTCTCCATCAAGACTACTCCTCTCCCTTTTATCAGTATCTCCTTCTTTTCGTTCTTCTTCTCTCTTTTAATTTTTCTCCATTACTCCTTTTTTTTCCTTACTTCCTTCCCATACTTCTTTTCTCCCTTTCACAGCATCTCTATCTCTATCTTCCTCTTCTCCATTCATCTCCTTTTCCTCTATTATAATCTCCTTTTCTCACTATCTCCTTTGCCTTCTCTTTACTCTCCTCCTCTCTACTTCTCTCTCTTCTCCCTCCCACATTTTTTAAATTCTCCACTAATCACTTTTTTTTCTCTCCTCACTACCTCCAATGCTTCTCTTCTATTCTTTGTACTGCACATCTCCCACTTCCACAGCATCCCTACTTCCTCTTCTGTACTCATCTCCTTTCCCTCTGTATTCTTTTTCATCTCCTCACTACGTCTTATACTTTTCTCCTCGATACTGCACTTTTTTCCCTTCCACAGCATCCATCTTTCCATCCCTCTTCCTTTCTCAGTACTGATGTTTCCTTGTTTTTCCTACGCTTTTCCTTAATAATGTCCCTTGCCTACCTTTTTATCCAGTCCTTTCTCTCTCCCTCTTTCCGCTTCATGCTATTTTCTTATTTTTTCTTTAGGGGTTTATATAATTTTCTTTTCATCAACTTTCTTCCCTTCAGAATATCAAGGAAATGAGTTCGGGAAATTATAATAAAGTACGTAACATCATAATATTCGAAAATGGAGCCATAGAAGACGAGAGAGAGAGAGAGAGAGAGAGAGAGAGAGAGAGAGAGAGAGAGAGAGAGAGAGAGAGAACACCCAAGGCGCTTCTGCAGTAATTCAATTCAACTGACGAGTTTCTGGTTAAATGAAATTATTTGTGATAGTTTTGGGAGGCGGGTAACTTCCTGTGACGGAATTAAAATACGACGCACGCACACAAACACACACACACACACACACACACACACACACACACACACACACACACACACACACACACACACACACACACACACACACACACACACACACACACACACACACACACACACACACACACACACACACACACACACACACACACACTCAAGACCCAACTCAGAACTTACATACACCCAAAAAAATGCCAATAGGAGAAAAACGAAGTGGAAAAAAATATAGATAGGAAAACCAACATTATTTCACTCATCGTTGTTTTTTTTCATAATACGTACATCGAGTCATCTCTCTCTCTCTCTCTCTTCTATGGATCACTAAAGATTAACGTAATAAGGGAAATATAAAGAAAGAAGGAAAGATGGAAGGGGCGAAGGGAAGGAAGGAGGGAAGAAAGGAAGGGAGGAAGGATGGAACTAAGTGACGTGTGACGAATGGATTGGTAACACAACATCGGTGCTTATTTATTTTTTTTCTCCTTTCTCTTTTCTCTTTTACGGCAAATGCAACTACTTTTTTTTTTTTTTGCAACGAACGCCGATGCTAAAAAATAAACGATATTTCTCACTTGAACGACTGACTGGAGAAAGAGGAGGAGGAGGAGGAGGAGGAGGTAAAGGAGGAGGAGGTGGAGGAAAGTAAGCAGAAGAGGGGGTTAACGGTAGAGAACGAGGAGGAAGGGACGGAGGAGGAGGAAGGGTAGAGGGGAAAGGAGGAAGAAGAGGAGGAAGAAGAGGAAGAGGATGAGGAGGAATGACGGGAGGTGAAAGAGGAGGAAGGGAGGAGGAGGAAGGATGAGGAGGAGGGAGGTATGATATTGGAGAAGAGAAGCGGTGGGAACAGAATCGGTAGTGGGGCAGCAGGAAGAGGACGAGGAGGAGGAGGAGGAGGAGGAGGAGGAGGAGGAAGGAGAAGGAGGATCCGTGAATATTACATGTGGTATTGAATCACTTCTATATCCTCTCGTGAATACCCAAGACCTGAGAAGCGAAACAAAAGCCAGCCCGGAGGAGGAGGAGGAGGAGGAGGAGGAGGAGGAGGAGGAGGAGGAAGGAAGAGGGAATGGAGTAAGAGGAGGGTGGAGAGTGGGGGCATGAAGGAGGAAGGGAAGGAAAAGGAGAAGGAGAAGGAAAGGTAGACGAAGAGGAGAGGGAGAAGAAGGGGGTGGGAGGAGGAGGAGAGGAAGGAGGAGGAGGAAGAGGAGGAGGAGGGAAATAGAAAGAGGAGCATGAGAAGGACGCGAATGAGGAGAAGGTGGAGGTGGAGGCGGAGGAGGAAATGGTGAAGAGGGGAGGAAGAGGAGGAGGAGGAGGAGGAGGAGTGGGAGAATATCACCACCACGACCTCCTTCCCTTTCACCACCATTCACCACCACCACCACCACCACCACCACCACCATCTTCATCACCACCCACACCACCAATACTTATCCTTACTGCCAACATTAATACGACTCACCACCGCCACCACCACACTGTCTCTGCACCATTTTTCATCACCAATCGTATTCATTCTCATATTTACGTTCACTATAATGTATCTTTCCTGTCTACACTATCTTTAAAAAGAATATCCAATTGCTTTCAATATACACTATCACAATCACATCCAGACTCGTCACTATCAACAAGTCTCACCATCACAATATTTCAGTCGTCACAAATCATCGCCACCATCACTATAACACCACCAAGATCATCACCACTAACATCACCACTTCACCATCACCATAACACTATCCCTCACCACCATTACGAGAGAGGAACACCACCACCATCACAACCACCATCACCACCACCACCACCACCACCATCCTACCTAACAACTCCCAATAACACAAGAGGAGTCTGTATCTGTTTGAGGCAAATATTAAACCACAGAATAAATATAATAAGAAAACCACACGGCACGGTAACCCCATATTGAATCGACTCCTTTTCTCTCTCTTTTTCTTTCTCTCTACCTACCTGTGTTTCTCTTTATCTGCAACCGTTTATGTTATTTGTTTGCTTTTTATTTTCTCATTTTTTTCTTATTTTCTTACTTACCCCAGTCATGCTATGAAGTCTACTCTCTTTCTGTATGCATATCTGTTTCTCTAGCTCTCTTTCCCTCTCTCTTTCTCACTATATAATGGTTTCAGTTCCTTTGATTGTTTAGTTCCTTCTTAATTTCTCGAGTCAGTCTATACAATCTACTCCCTTTTTTTCTCTCTTTATCTATATGTCTATCTATTATTGTCTTCTTTCTTTGTATCCGTTTATATTATTTGTTTATTTTCTTCACGCTTATTTACCTCAATCATTCATTAAAATCTACTCCCTCTTTTTTTCTCTCTTTTTATTTTTATGTATTCAACTATCTAGCTATGCTTCACTCTCTCTCTTTCTTTCTGTAATCGTTTATGTCCCTTGATTATTTTCTTTACTCTTATTTTGCTCAATCATTATATAATATATACTACCTCTCTTTCTCTCTATTTCTCTCTATCTATCTATCTAGCTCTCTCTCCCTCTGTAATCACTAATGTTTCGTGTTTATTTTCTTCACTCTTATCTACCTCAATCAGACTGCCCCGACCTTTACTCCTCACTCACCTGTCTCGACGGTTTACCTGGTCAATAATTCCTACCTTGGACAATTGGAACACACCTTAATATATATACTCTGAACAGCCCTCGTGCCATTAAAGGAAATAAGGAAAGGGTACTTGTATAGACCAGGGCTGTATGTGTTTGTGTGTGTATGTGTGTGTGTATGTGTATGTGTGTGTGTGTGTGTGTGTGTGTGTGTGTGTGTGTAAGAGAACAGCATGGAGAAACAGGAACATACATACATACATACATACACATATTCATACAAACACATACACACACACACAAAACACACACACACACACACACACACACACACACACACACACACACACACACACACACACACACACACACACACACACACACACACTTTGCAACTACGTTTTTTTTTTTTTTTTTTTTTTTTTTTACATCTCTGCCTGTAGCGCTGGTATGCTTTCTACAGGGGCCAGGTGGTCGGCCGAAGCCCGTCATGGCGCAGGCAATTTTTGTTATAGAGGCGCTAGTTAAGTAGTAAGGAGGAGGGAGTGTAAGGGAGAGAGGAGGAAAGGAGGGTAAGGGTGTAAGGGGGAGGAGGAAGAGTAAGGAAGGGAACGGGGAGGGAGAGTAAGGAAGGGAGGGAGAAGGGAGCGATAGGGAGTATATAGGAGTGTTACGTGGCCTACCTGGAATTACTATGGGGGAGGTAAGATGCATACGATGAGGGGGAGGGAGAAAATACCCGAGGAAAGAGAGTAAGTGCAGGCAAATAACGGTATATTTGGCAAACAGGATGTAGGCAAATAGGAGTTAGAGAGAGAGAGAGAGAGAGAGAGAGAGAGAGAGAGAGAGAGAGAGAGAGAGAGAGAGAGAGAGAGAGAGAGAGAGAGAGAGAGAGAGAGAGAGAGAGAGAGAGAGAGAGAGAGAGAGAGAGAGAGAGAGAGAGAGAGAGAGACAGAGAGACAGACAGAGAGACAGAGAGACAGACAGACAGACAGACAGAGGCATGCGATCAAAACAAATTTACTTTATCTTCTAAGGGAAACTAAAAAGAGACAGGAAAAGAAAAAATAACAAAAAAAAGACAAACATATATAGACCAACAGACAGGAAGACAGAGACACAGACAGGCGGACAGACAGAAGAAGTAAGGAAAAAGAGGAGGGAAGCCTAAGGGAAAAGGAGGAGGAGGAAAAGGAAGAGGAGGAGGAGGAGGGTATGGAAATGATGTATTATAAGATATGGGTAGGAAAATGGTGATTGATGTTCGCTTCGAGTTAGAGGGATGGTGATGGTGACGAAAATAGATGGTGACCCACGAGGGAATGGTGAGTGAGCGATGATGGTGAAATGGGGATCATGAATTAGGAGAAGATGAAAAGTTGTGCCGGTCGGGTGTAAGGAATGTAAAGTATTATGTATCAAAGGACGACGACGAAAAAGTGTTTGATGTGGGTAATGCATGATAGGGGAGGGGTGGTGTGTGTGTGTGTGTGTGTGTGTGTGTGTGTGTGTGTGTGTGTGTGTGTGTGTGTGTGTGTGTGTGTGTGTGTGTGTGTGTGTGTGTGTGTGTGTTTGTAAAAATTAAGAGAGATAGACATATAGACAGACAAACAGACAGACAGACAGATAGACAGACAGACAGACAGCCAGGAAAACATACAGAAAAGACAGAGACAGGTAGACTAGGAAACAGACAAAAAACAGAAAGACAGACAGACAGATATACAGACAAACAAACATACGAAACCACAAACAGACACACAGACAGACAGACAGACAGACAGGTTACGTGCGTGTGAAGACCCTGTAACAAGGTCTAGTGGGTTATGGTCACTGAAAAATTGCATATAATTATAATGAATTCATAGACACACTGACCACCCCGACCCGACACTCCACACACGAGACGCCTCACCCTCCCTCCCTCCCTCCTTCTTACGTCCTTTCCTACTCTTGATCTTTCTTTCTGTAGCGTTTCTTCCTTCTGTAACCTTTGAACTATCTATAATCCTCCTTTCTATATATAACAGGCCCTGTCAAGGGCCGCTTCATATTTGGAGGATAAATAAATTTCGAAATGCCGTTTGATATGTCGAGAGAAATTGATGGTTTGATGAATGAATGGTTAAAGGACAAGTTGAATAAAAAATTGAATAATGATATAGTAAGAAATAAGAAGAAAGAAGAAATTTGAGGGTTTGATGAATGAATGCTTAAAAGACAGTTGGATAAGAAATATGAACAAGAAATAATAAGAAAAAAAAAGAAATAGGAAAGGGATATAAGAAAAAAATAGGAAAAACAATAAAAAAGCACGAAAAATGATATGAAATAGGAAGAAATACAAAGAAAGTGAGGGTTTGATAAATGAATGTTTGAAGACAGTGGAATGAAAAAGTGAATAAGAAATGAATAAGAAGTAAAAAATAGTAAGAAATAAAAGAAAGAAGACGTAGAAGGTTTGGTAAATAAATGGGCCTTTTTATTTTCATTCACTTTTTGCCGTTGAGCTGCTTCCTTTACTGTAAAAATGAATAAAACATAAACACCAATACCACCAGACAGTTAAATAAGACAAGAAAAAAAATATACACAGTTGGTAGTTTTGAATTTGTTGTGATACCGAGGCGCAGCATTCATGTTCGTAAAATCGTCCCTCATCCTCTCCTCAACTTCGTAATTAGAGTATAAATATTTGCCCGAATCCGAGATGCAGCCGTCGACGTTTTCGGCTTAAATTTATTACTTCTCGTCCGTCAGTTGGCATCGAACGAAAATTATTTATGGCCGCCCAACTTCAGGAAAACCTCCCTTTCATATTATTTTGAAAGACTCGCTAAGTTGCCCTCGAGCGAAGTTGACGTTTCTCTAGAGTGAATAATTTTACGTGTGTCAGTCTCGTCCCGTGCCTCCCTTCGCCTGCCTTCTTGCCCTCGTGAAATTGTAATAGGAGCGAAAAGTCTAAAGATACAAACCTTATTAACTTCATTCAAGATATTAGTGGATGTGATTTTGCAGTCCGGGTTTTTTTTTACAATATCAATTCTTTCTCTCTTGTTCATTTTTTCTCTGTTTTCTTTTTCTTTCTTGATTTGTCTTTCTTTCTGTCTATGTCTTTCTCTCTTTCTTTGTTCCTTCCTACCTTTCTTTCTTTCTTTCGTTCCTTCTTTCTTTCTTTTTTGTCTTTTTTCTCTCTCTTTCTTTCTCTGCTTTTCTTTCTTCGCTTCTTTCTTTCTCTCGTACACACACACGCACACACACACACACACACACACGCACACACAGATACACACACACACACACACACACACACACACACACACACACACACACACACGTAAGAATGAACCTGTTGTGATGGTGTGGTCAGTTGAAGAGGAGGACGAGGAGGAGGAAGAAGATAAAAATAAGAGTAGGAGTAGGAGGAGGGGGATAAGGGGACATGGATGGTGGAGCAGATGGAGGTGCAGGAGGGATAGGGATGTAGGTGGTAGTAAGGATCACGAAAGCTCACCTATTACCTGCCCGACACCTCCAATTATATATTATACCACGCCAAGTAAAGGCCTCGTTATGAACCCTCGCGGCCCTAATCGCCTATCAACTTCCTCAGCTCCGTGAAAGAGAAAGATAGAAAGGGAAGGAGAAAGGGAGGGAGAGGGAGAGAGGGAGAGGGAGGGAGGGAGAGGAAGGGAGGGAGAGGTAGAGGAGGAAAGGAAAAGCTGAAAAATGTAAGAGGATTCCCTTCTATCATAAATTCCCGCAATGCTTTCCGACACGATCTGATATTAATCTAAATTTGTATAGATTACTATGATTCGCTAATGAAAGAAATAAGGAGGATTTATATAAAGAGAAAGAGCGGGAGGAGAAAGGGATGGAAGGAGGCCCTCCAGACTGGAAAAGATGATGGAAATAAAGAGCAGGGAGAGATGATATAAAAAAGAGGAGGAGGAGGAGGAGGGTAAGAAAAGGAAGAGGAGGAGAGATACGTTGTTATTGCGTTAGTGGTATTATCATTCTTCTGTCTTCGTCTGAATGTCCAACGATCATGGTCTGGGTGGAGGAAGGGACGGTGAAGAAGGGAGGAGGAGGAGGAGAGATGGAGGAGAGATGGAGGAGAGATAGGAAGGGAGGGAAAGGGTGACTATGAAAAGACCACGAGGAAGAGACAGGTATTTAAAGAAGAGAGAGATAGTTAGATAGGGAGATAGATAGAGATAGATAGATAGAGAGAGGGGGAGAGAGAAGACAGGTGGAAATACATCAAGGAATTTACACAGAGATAAGATAAAGATAAGGAGCAGCAGACAAATGAGGAGGAGGAGGAAGAATGCAACACACCCACAAACAACACAAGCGGAGGTGAAGGGTTGGAGAGCAGGCAACACGCAACACACCGAACACACAACACAACAAATCGAACACAAAAAAGAAAAATATAATTGTCAAAAAAGGGAAAAAAAAAACATATCTGAGCAAAGCGACCCTCGACAGGTGTGGCCGCTTACCTGGTGGGATTTGCGCGACTCATCTGCCTCCCCCCTCTCTCCTATTTTCCCCTCCCTTCTATTACTGGCCCCCTTCTCTCTCCTGTTATTACCCCCCCTTCTTCCCTCTGCTACTACCCCACTTCTTCCCCTTCCTGCTGTCCCTCCCCCTTCACCCTCCCTCCCTCCGCCTGGCCAGCACGAGGAGGCGCCGAGAGGACCTGAGGAATAATTTGTGTCCTGGGAGTTATGGCACACAATCGCCTCCTGGTCCTCAACGCTCCAGGAATCCACACTTGAAATATTAAAGAGAATGGGAGGGCGGGCAGGTGTGTGTGTGGGGGGGATAGGAGGAAGGAGGGGGGGACCTACCTGACTAATTCTGTTAATTAACTAATTAGCTGATTAAAAAGTTTCCTTAGCCCTTCAGGAATAAATTAATTATTTAAACATAATTAAGGAATATTCAACGTATTTTTAATTAGGGCTAAGAAGCTCAAATTCTTGGCCTCCACAATATATTAGCAAATACTGGGCCGGGATTCCTGCGCCTTTCACCGCCGGACCCGCGCTGATTACTGTTCATTTCGGATGCATTACACACTTTTCAGCCGCCGCCAGAGGTCGTGACGTTGGCCGCACCGAGGCCCCCCCCGCGCCAACCCGCCCACCCACCCTTTAGCTCATCCACCGCCGCGCGAAGACGAAAGAGTATACTAAAAAGATCAGATAAATGAGTGAGTAAAAACTTCCTCTGAAAATCACCGACGTGTGACTGTGAGTGTGTGTTTGTGTTTGGATAATTTCTGACCAGCTCGTTTGGACCTCTCTTTAGTCTTTATCTCTCTATCTCTTCCACCTTTCTTTCTCTCTCCTTTCCCTTCCTATTCCCTCCCTATTACCAGACGTGTTACTCTGAGTGTGTGTATGTGTGTGTGTGTGTTTGAAGGATTTCTGAGCACCTCGCTTGGACCCCTCTCTATCTCTCTCTCCTGTCCTCCTCTCCTTTTCCTTTTCCCTTTTTCCTTCCTTCTCCCACAGTCTTCTCCATCCTCCTCCTTCAATCTCCCATCAACCCATACTGACCACTTTCCTCCCTTCCCCTTTTTCCCATACCGACACTCTGTATGTAAAAAATAAGAAAAAAAGAAAAAATGCGAAAAGGGAGAGGCAATAACAAAGGAAAGGTGCAAAACTCCCTCAAATTTCTTTCTAAAATCAGACAGAGGGACGGACAGACGGACAGACAGAGGGACAGACGGACAGAAGGGGCGGCAGGCAGGGAAAGGGAGAGTAAGGGAGAGGAGGGACGGCCGCAAATCCACTTTCACCCCATTATTCTCATCAAAATCCTGAGGTAGTAGCAAAAACACCTGTGCTAATGAGTTTACCTGAGGCTGCAGGCGGAGGCGGGCTTGGTGGCCGCGAAAGACTGGCATCACAAGCCTTTCCTCGCTGTTAGTATTAAATGTTGATATAATTAACTGTTTTCTATTTAATTTATCAGGACAAACAACGTGACAGGGCGAGGGAGAGGATCAGGTTAAGAGCTGCGAACGCTGCAAGACTTGTGCTTAAACGGCGCGTGTCTCTTAATTAGGTTTCATACAAATGCGTTGTTAGCTAGCCTGGGATTTGGGGTCATTACCTTAGGAGCGAGATGAAGGCTGTAGGTGTGGGAGGAAGGGGAGTGAGGGGGAGGGTCTGTGTCGGTGTGGGAGGGATGGTCTGTACGGGTGTATGTGTGGTAGAGGGGGTTCTGTCTGTGTGTGTGTTTGTGTGTGTGAGTGTGTGTGCTTACCGACAAGGAATAAGCGTGTATCTCAGTCTAGTAGCGACCTCTCTTGCTAGTGGAAATGGCAGCCAAACACCTTTTCTTACCTGTGAAAGAGAGAGAGAAAAACATTAGGACACAAGGATGCAGAAACATATTCGCAAAGACAAATTTCTACGCATTGTAACTAAAAAGATATAAACACACACACACACTCTCTCTCTCTCTCTCTCTCTCTCTCTCTCTCTCTCTCTCTCACACACACACACACACACACACACACACACACAAAAGAAAAGAATTACACGACGCATTCCTTGCACACAAAAACACACACACACCTAGAAAACATTACGGAAAATCAGCACACACAAACACACACATACAAACATACACCCCTTCCCCCCACCCCACCCCCCACACACGCACACAAGCAAATACACTCAGGAATGCCCAAAAAAATATTAACCTGAGAACGTACCCATAGAGCCAAAAATATACAAGCAAGCTACCTCTTTCCTTCCTTTTATGGCCATGCTCGCCTCCTCCTCCTCCTCCTCCTCCTCCCCTTCCTCCTACCTCCTCCTCTCTCTTCCACCTCCTCCCCCCCCATACCCTACTACCCCACATTCACCCTACACGTAACTGCCATAACCCCGAAACCTTTAACCCAAACGCCCTAAAATTATACCTCTTCCCCTTCCTCCTCCTCCTCCTCTTCCATCCCTCTCCTCCTCCACCCCCTCCATCCCCCTCCCCCCCTTCCGTTATAGCAGTGCGCCCCTCCAATAATCATAATTAGAGGTGATGCCGTTAGTGTTCACAAAAATTACATCGTTGCCGTAAAATTTCGCCTCCCAGCAGGGTGGGCCAGAGTTCGCTTGTCTCGTTGGCGCTAATCAGTCAAATGTTTTACGAGAGTCTTGTGTCCCATTTCCTACCATTTACCGTAAACTCCTCTTACTCTCGCCCTCCTCCCTCCCACCACCCTCTCTAGTAGCTGCCTCTCCCCGCTCCCTCATGGTCCCCTTCCTCCTCTTACTCTTACTATCATCCTCCATCTCTTACTTCTTTTCCTTATATGCTCTTCTTCGTTTTCTGCCTCCCTGTTTTCCTTCTTTTCCTGCGTTCCATCCTTTTTCCTTTACTTCCCTTTCTGCCTTCCTTCTTTTCCTGCCCTCCTGCCTTCCTTCTTCCCCATATTTCTCCTTCTCACTCTTTTCTTTTTTTCTGATTTTTCACCTCCATTTCTTCCTCCTCCTCATCTTCATCATCATCTACCTGTACTAGTTCCCGCCTCCATTTACATTTCCTTCTTTTTTTTTGCTCTCCATCTTCCTCCTTTCTCATCCTCCACCTCCTCCTGATCTAACTCACAATAATATTAGTAAGATTTTCACAAACCTTTAATGTTATAAATCTTCATATTAACACCGTTTTACATATATATATTTTTTTGTCTTTTAATCTAAACCCTTTCATTATTAATTAATTGTTTATACACCACAAGTTGTTTTTTTCCTGTATTTTACTTCATTTTGTGTTTTCTTACGTAAAGCCTTTCATTATTTATTTACTCTCTATACACCTCCTCTACCTAGTTGTCCTCAAGCCCATGAATTCTTAACGCTTCCACATTCTCTTCCGTCTACCCTTTTTATTTTCTCGCTCTGTTTACTACTTGCTTATTCCCTCAATCCTCCTCCCACCTTCCTTACCTCGGCCTCTCCTCCCTTCGTCTTCCCTACATCCGTCTGGTGGAAGGCAAGACTAATTGGTCTCAAGAGGGGAAAAGAATGAAAGAAGGGGAACACCAGAACCCGTTTAGTAATTAATAACACACACACACACACACACACACACACACACACACACACACACACACACACACACACACACACACACACACACACACACACACACACACACACTAAAGAACATCAAAGAACATCAATCATCACATTACAACAACAATAAAAACAAAAACAAAAACAAGAAAAAGAAGAAGAAGAAGAAAAAAAAAAAAAGAACAAGAACAAGAACAAGAGGACCAAGATCAAAAACAACAACAACAACAACCCCACCACCATTATCACCACCAACAACACCACTAATAACATCAACAACAACAACTTTCTCCCCCAGGTGTGTCGTCGCTTGCTTCCAGGTAGGTGAGTCTCCAAGTGCCCAATTGATTCACCTGCATAATTGACGTCCAATGCGCTTGTGCTCTCGGCCCACTAGACATCAACCTACTTTGGCGGCTCGCGTTGTAATTGTTATCAGTGGATTGCTCGACGAAAACTCCAAAATTGTCTCCCGCTCCACGTTTTTTGTTGCCGGTTTTCTCTCCGACTTTGTGACTGACTTTCTTGCTCTTTTTTCCGTTTTTTTCTCTGTATCTATCCATATTCAGTTAGTCTATCTATCTATCTATCAAACCACCAATCTATCTATTTATCCATATATATGTTAATCTTTCTACTTTGTCTTAAATTTCCCTAACATTTTATTTAATGTGCGCTTAATCAGTTTATTTATCTATCAGTATCTATGTCTATCTATCTATCTAGGTCTACATATATGTTAATTTTTCTCCCTTCTCTTAAATATTCTGGACGTTACATTTTATCTTTTGTTTACCTTCACACATACATGAGATTTATTTAATGACTTCTGTGTACCTGAGACCGCACACTGCTAACAGTACGTCGATACTCTAACTGTCTAACATACTAAGAAGCCATCAAGAAGAACAACACTGATTCTCTTCATCCAACTACCTCCAAACCGTGTAACAGCATCAAGTTGTCTTTAAAAGGAGCAGAAAAAAAAATCTCACATGATTCCTCTGATTCTACTAGGAGCAGTAAAATTCTCGTATAAGACTTCTCTGCTTCTAACACTCAGACTCTAACGTTACAGCAAAGAAGACTATCCATGAACAGAGAAAGAAGACTTCCTCATAACCACTACACACCACCACTCACCACCATCCTCACCACTCGAACAGACATCACCACGAGACCACGAGAATCACCACCACCACCACCACCAGGAATACAATCGCTCTCATCACTATTATTCCGCTATTCAACGCACCATAGTCAAACCCACGGCAATGACATCACCATTAGAGGAACAGCCAGATCACAACACCCATACACCACCATACACCACCACCACAGCACCAGCACCAGCACTATCAGCACCCCCCAGTCAGCACTTAGGGTCTGAATCAGCATCATTATGACCAGAGTGCTGAGTCGGCGGTCATTACACGTGAGTCTCCGTGATGGGCGAGCAATGCATTACAACACACGTCAATTTAAATATCAATACGCGCCCTAAACCTCACACAGGGGCAAAAAAAAGACCGCCCGATCCCCTGCCAAGGCCTACCATCGCCCGTTTTGGAGGCCCGCTAATACCAAGTTCGTATTTTTCGTCGCTCATCCTCGTAGTCCGCTAAACGCTGGGTTATTAAATGCCTGTTTGGGAGCCGTCAGAGTGTGGTCATTTTTTTCTTCTTTTTGGTTTCACGACACTTACGTACGTCAACTTTATTTTTCAACTTTCAACTTTTTTTTTCAGGGGTGGGGAAGTGTTATGGTGAGTTCAAGTTCGGCAGTTAATTATTGTATGGCGAACGTTTTAAAGGTCGTCTTTATTATTATTTTGGCTTCATGGCGACACTTACTTCAACTTTTATTTTCAACTTTCAACTTTCACTTTTTTTGGGGGGGTGTTGTGGGAAATTTAGGTTTGGTAATAATTAATGTATGGTGAAGATTTTAACGAGTCATTATCATTATTGTGGATTCATGGCGACACTTACTTCAACTTTTATTTTCAACTTTCAACTTTCACTTTTTTGGGGGGTGTTGTGGGAAATTCAGGTTTGCTATTAATTAATGTATGGTGAAGATTTTAACGAGTCATTATTATTATTGTGGATTCATGGCGACACTTCAACTTTTTTTCAACTTTTAACTTTTAACTTCTTTTTTTTTTTTTTTTTGGGGGGGGGTGGATCTTGTGGTTAATTCTAGTTCGGTAATAATTAATGTTGGCGAACGTTATCAGGCCCATCATCATCATTATTTTGGCTTCATGGCGACACTTACATCAACTATTTTTCTCTCCCTCTTCTTTTAAATGTTCTGGTAATTTCACGTTCGGCAATAGTTAATGTATGGTGAACGTTTTAAAACTCCTCATTATGAATATTACCTGCTGTTCACCTTCGTCATTTAATTAAGAAATGGGTCCGGACAGGTATTCATGTGTGGTAATTTCCGGTGGTGTTTTATTTCTCATCACGTTATGAATAGTGAAGGCATTGGTCTTTACTGTAAGCCTGTCATTATTTTTTCCCATCAAGAAACTCAATATTTGGCGACAATTACGAACGAGTGTCATAAAAAGGAGTAAACTATAAACTTTGAATATCATGAAAGAAAACAAAAACAATATGACTAGGTAGCAAAGATACGAGCCATTACTATAAACTTGTCATATACACGGCGACAATTATGAACTAGAGTATCATAAAAAGGAACCAACATGTAAATAAATAAGTAAAAAACGATGTACCCAATAAAGGCATGAGTCATTACTATAAGCCTGTCATTATTTTCTCCATATGAAAAAACTATATTTAGCGACAATTACTAACTAGAATGTAATTAAAAAGAGTAAATTGTGAACTCTAACAAATAATGAAAACAATAATATGACTATAATTTATAGTGAAGTGAAGTCATTACTAAAAGCTTGTCATTGTTTTCTCCATATGTATAAACTCTATATCTAACGACAATTACGAACAAGAATATCATAAAAAAATAGTAAATTGTAAACTCTAACAAATAATAAAAATATATGACTAGTAAATGCATGGGTCAGTATTCTAAGCCTGTCATTATTTTTCCCCGTGTAATAACTCTTCATTCGACAACAATTACGAATCAGAGTGTCAAAAAAAAATGAGAAATGCGCAAACTTTAGCTTATAAGGAAAAAAAAGACAGTATGACTATATAGTGAAGGCATGACTCATTATCGTAAGCTAGCCATTATTTTTCCCCATTTAACAACTCTATATTCGGTGACAATTACAACCAGAGTGTCATAAAAAGGGACCAACGTATATACTTTAACAAATAATGAAAAAAACAATTAGCGTGAGGCATGCCATGAACAGAACGACCTATATGATTAGTTTCCATTGAAAGTAAAAGTCGGGCAGTTCATACGAGCATTCGATGGTAATTTAACCTGTTTTTATAATGCACCGGCTTATAGAGATGCTTGACGCTAATTAACTGTTTTTGTCATTACACGCAACCCAAAAAAATAATCTACGGATACTCACTCATATTTTCAGCGACAAATGTTCGTGTATTTATCAAGTTTATGTACCTCGGTTATGCCATTCTTCTCCCTCGTCCATTTCTTCTTCGATTAAGCATGGGAGGGACGGAGGAATAGGAATAAATCAAAGTCCAGAGGTTGGCTACTTAATAACAGGCGGAGAGCCATTACCCGTAGTGGTCTGTCTGCCTTCCCTGCCATTCCTCCGCCTCTCCCTGCCTTCCTCTCCCTTGTCCCTCCCTTCCCCCTTCAACCATTACAGGAAAAGTCGAAATTAGAACGCTAGGAACGGAGATCAAAGGCCACACAAAACCCTGATTATGGAAAATGTCAGTCAGAAACGGGAAGGAGAGAGAGAGAGAGAGAGAGAGAGAGAGAGTTAATCATAAAAATTCTTAGGTAGGGATATGCAATGCTCTCTCTCTCTCTCAAATACTACAAACATTCCTGCCGTGATGACTTCTAATGACCACCAACATCTGTAACAACAACAACTACAAAAACTATAATGTTTATTAGTGCAATAACAGATATAACAAAAATTACTACTAACAATGATGATACTACAACTCAAACTACTACTACTACTACTACTGCTACTACTACTACTACTACTTGCCTTCCTCCTTTTCCAAATTCGTCTACTACTAAAATTACTACTACAATTATTTCATCTCTCGCTACTCCTTCTCCTCCTCCTCCTCCTCCTACTACTACTACTATTACTACTATTGCTACTACTACTACTAATGCTACTTTCCCTTTATTAACGTAGTCTGTGTGGAAAGTGTTTGCTTGTTCGCCATTTGCTCGCTACAAACGGGATAAGTCTTCCAAACAAAACAATGATTATTGCTCCTACTAACGTTACAACCATGTCAACACCACCACCACCACCTACAGCACTACCTTCACCACCAGCACCTACACCGCTGTCCCCATTTTCATCTCTACAATAATATCTATCCTCTCCACTATTTGTATTACTTCCTAATCTTTTTTTTCTCCTTTTTCTTTTTCATTTCCTTTTTTCTTTTTCTTCTTTTTCTTGATTTACTTCTTGTTCATGTTCTTCTTCCTCTTCTTCTATTTCTTCTTTTACTTTTTCTTCTTTTTCTACTACGACTACTTCTTCTTACTTTTATTTTTCCATCTCTTCACATTCTTCGTTTTTCCTACTTTTATTTTTTCCTCTTTTTGCCACTTTCCCTCCTGTTCTCCCTGTTCCTCTTCCTTTCCCCCCTCCTCCTCCTCCTCCTCCATCTCCTCCTACTCCACCTCCTCCTCCTTCGTACCCACTAGCTCCTTTTATTATTGCAACATTTAAAAGGAAAGAACTTAAACTAGTGGAACGCAACGTAAAACTGCAGTGTTGAGTGGTATTGCTCCTCCGTGTGTGTGTGTGTGTGTGTGTGTGTGTGTGTGTGTGTGTGTGTGTGTGTGTGTGTGTGTGTGTGTGTGTGTGTGTGTGTGTGTGTGTGTGTGTGTGTGTGTGTGTGTGTGTGTGTGTGTGTGTGTGTGTGTGTGTGTGTGTGTTCCAGCCGCTCGCCCGTGTTTGCTCACCTCGGGATAAATACGCGTGTTTTTGCTTCAGAAAACCACGTAATTATATACATCAACACGTACGTAGGTGTGGTGTGCAGCTGTGTGTGTGTGTATGTGTGTGTGTGTGTGTGTGTGTGTGTGTGTGTGTGTGTGTGTGTGTGTGTGTGTGTGTGTGTGTGTGTGTGTGTTAAGTTATTTATGAGCAAGTAAATCATATATGTATAGCACGATTCTCATTCAGAGGCGCGCACACACACACACACACACACACACACACACACACACGAGCCATACCACACCACACCACGCCGCGCCAGGCCAGGCCACACCCCCTCCGGCAGTAGACACAAGAATACGTTATGTGGTCAGGTAGCTCGGGTAGTAATTCCAGCGGTAACTCCTTAATTAAATTCTACCTTGGCGAATATAATAATTAAGCCTTCAGACCATCATGCCGGCGAGGGTTCGGGGTTCAGCTTCATGCAAAATTACACTCAACTTTCCGAGAGTATTTAGAAATTCCCTTTGTACACAAGTCATTAGTCACCACAAACAGCGCACAATGTGTCTGTTATTGACTTTTTCCCCCCCGCCTTGTTTCTCCACTCGTAACAGAAGCGAGCCAGCCCACTCTCTCTCTCTCTCTCTCTCTCTCTCTCTCTCTCTCTCTCTCTCTCTCTCTCTCTCTCTCTCTCTCTCTCTCTCTCTCTGGCTCATTTTCTCCCTCCCGCTCTTGCTTTCTCTCCCTCCCTCTATCCCCCTCTCACTCTCTCCCTCCGTCTCCCTCTCTCTCTCTCTCTCTCTCCCTGCTCTCCTTCAATCCCCCTTATGTTAGTTCCTTCCTCCCTTTCTTTCTCTCTTTCTCTCTCTCTCTCTTTCTCGATGTTTGTTTATTTTTATCCTTCGTTTTTCTTTCCTCTCCCATTTCTTGTCATCCACATTTTCTTTTTTTTAATTTCCTTCCAAGATTTCGTTCCTGCTCACCTATCCACTGTTACTATTTCCCTTTTTTCTTTTTTTTCTTTTCTCTCTCTTCTTTCATTTATATTACACCTTTTCCGCTCTCATTCACTTCCATACATTGCTCTCTTCTCATGTGGTTTCTTCCTCTCCTTCCTTAACACATCCCTTCTTTCTCCTATTTAATCTTCCCCGTCTTCCCTTTCTCACCTTTCCTACATTTTTTTTTCGTTCCTCAGCTACTTTACCTTTTCCCACTTACACAACCCTTTCCACACCTACCCTCCTACCTCTCACCTTCTTTATTCCCTTTC